>NC_084808.1:3069531-3387864 GCF_963583255.1 Pyrus communis | reverse complement strand
AAATGTAAGCCATTACTAACATGAAACTCAAGCTCCCACTAATCTACAACATCGTCACTTAATTTGCAAATCCATACTTAAATCATACCTTTTGAAATATGCTTGTGGGAACACCCTTACTTAGTCAATGAATACATATCACTACAAAATTGTCTTTCTTTAACCTTTTCTTAACACCTTAATTAGCATAATCTCAATGAAAGGTAAAACTAAGACATTCACCACTGTTTATACAAAATCATGCATCCAACAACCACCTTATTTGTATTAATAATTCCATATTTATGCTAAGTCCCCATGAGCTTCAAAATTCTTTCTAAAGATTAACAAATAATCAACAAGGCATCCAAATGATTGCAAGTAAAAATATACACATACACCAAGTACTCATTCTTGCAACTTAAGCATATTATTGTCATTCAAGTCATGATGTACGTAATTCCAATTTCATCCACCAAAACACATATTCATGCTAGATAGAATAACACTTTAATAGATTGATGCAAGTCCACTTAATGCTCACAACTTTAGAACAACTCTCGCTAAGCTTTTAGAGTTTATACACTTATTCAAATAAGTTAATGAGTCTGAAGCCCAATTTTCTTTCACTAATTCTCCCAATTGGGCAAACAGTCATTCATACTTTCTTTCAAGGATGTACCTAAACAAAATTGCTTCATATTTTAGACATAATAAAATAGACATCACAACCAACATAAAGTTGTCAAACAGAATTTCAGCAATGAGTTACACTTACTTTAGAATTTATCATAATCAATTTATATGCCTAATTTCTACCAAAATTATACAGATCAAAATAGACATACTAATCTTCATAAAATAAAATTATAGAGCCGTTTTGGGTCATAATAGTAGTCTAAAGTGACGTCTCAAAAGACCAACGCAATCTGCCAGTAAAACTATCTATACAAGCATGGGTTACTAGTGAGTTCACCATAATTACAATACATAGCAAAAAATTACGAAAATTTGCAGACACATAGTACATTTTGGTGACCATTAGACGTGTCATTCATCCGATTTAAATCAATACATGCAATATGCCAGAAACAATTATGTGCATCTATCATGAATTTATGCATCCATAACAAATTCAATTTCATATCATTTCAATTTTGATGTCCAAAGGAAACTCTAGTGGTCAAATTTCATCCTCTAAATCGACATTATAGTTCAAATCGAAAAGATTTACAAGCATAAGACTTAAACAATGCGTACCTTAGCAATCCTTGATTAACCTTCATGGGTCCAATATTTTGCATCAACAAGTCTCATAAAGAGACACCAAAATACATCATGATGTAACCGATTTCCATGCCTTAAAAACCACAACCTATTATGGGGCTCACAGTGGAAATATATGTAACTGAAGGCATGAAACTTAATCCCCCAATAAAACTTCATTAAACTAGGTTAATTTACACCTGCGGGCAAGCAAATTAATTAGTTTCTAGTACTGGATTATATGTCACAAGAGTTTCCTTCATGAAAAAAACTTCAACACCTATGGGCAAGATGAAGCTTTCACAAACTCGTGTGAAATAAAACCCATACTATGCCATCTTAACTAAAACAAAAGAAACAATTCACCCCTACAAGCAAGAAGATTATCCTTTTTAATTCTAATTAAGATGCAATGTTGATCGAAGTAACTTAAAACCACAGTCCCAACATCAACTAAGCTACTACGACTTGCTTAGTTGACAAGACATTGATCATCTCTAGCTTGAAACATTACAAACATGACATGGATTAATTAGCTGTAAGTGACAAAATTATGAATTATGTGATTGAAATGGTTGAATTATATGAATATGCATATATTCATTAGAGCTCATCATGGCTGCACCCCGGTATTAGTGCTTCTCCCGGGGCCAGGGCCAGCCATCATGTGATTGTTCACATCCCGCACAGCATGCTCACCTTGGATCCAAGTCTGGTGCCAACCTCTCGTACAAACCATAATAGGTGGTTCCAACTCGTAGAATCGTGATTTATCGCATAGCTTTCACGTGATCGTAGCACTTGAACGTACATATTTATACCCAGCCTATCATACAGGTCACACTAGGTGACTCCGACTCATGTGCTAGCCTAGATTGATGAGCTATAAGTCTAGTCGTACAGGTCAAGTAAGGTGACTCCGATTGGCATACTATTTTATTTTAGTTGCACATCTGGTTTACATCTTTTAGTGGTGAAATATTATGACATGACATATCTCAATTTTCGCTGGTCTTGTGCATTGGTTTTTATACCTACGTAGTACTATTATTTTTTGGAAACTATACAGGTTTTACGGCGAGGGGTTATAACATTTTCAAAAGGTTTTTATTAAAACTTTATTTTCAGGCCCACTCACCCTTATTTTTCGCCCCTCTAGGTTCTAGTATCAGAGTTTTCGTATTGACGAGGATTATTGGCAAATCTTGGAGTAGAGGATTACCATCGATGATATAATTATCACCTTATTTTATTATACTCTACTTATGCTTTGTTATCACGTGTGAAATGGATTCACACCCTCTCACCGTGCACTCTTGTACTTAGGCACTTTTAGGTTTAAATTTGTTCATATCTTCCACATGAATACACTTTATGGTTTCGTTACCTTCCAGGTGTCAGCCAACACAGCTCGATTCAGAGTCCTAGTGGACATCCCGGGTTGGAGTGTGTCATAGAGGTAGGCATGTACATATAAGGCACATCACCCCCTCTCCGTTGGTCGATGTGGGATGTTACAATCCACCCCCTTTAGGGACTCAACGTCCTTGGCGGCACACCCGCACCACACGACATAGTGGCTCTGATACCATTATACCTATTGGGAAGTTCTCGCATGAGTTCCTAGAAACAAAACCGTGAGGGCGTGGCCAGGGCCCAAAGCGAACAATATCATACTACGGCGGAGCCGGGACTAGGATGTGACACATTCGGTAGACTCTAGCTGAACTGAGTCTATACGTTTGGGCTCCATTATACGACTGCATAGCAGCCTAACTTAACTGCAAATCAGCAAGCCAGGGAAGAAGGGCAAAGCCCAACAACGATAGGCTTGCTAGCTTTGGGCAGTGGTGAGAAGGGAAGCCCAACTTTCGCTGGCTTCTGGTTGACGCAATGCAAGCCCAGCAAGCAATGGCTTGCTGGCTAGTTTGGGGCGAGGGCACGGACAAGCCTAGCATAGGCTGGCTTGGTCTGGCCCAGGATGGACCATGAGAAAGCCTAGCAAACAAATGTTGGTATGCTGTTTTATAGGGCTACGGGCCCAACAACTTTCAAAACCCCAGGCCGTGGCTCATCCAAATATTTCCCAAGAATTTTAAATTCTTTTTCAAAATTTATAGGGTTTGAAAAATCCTAATTGCTTCTAATTTCTTTTGATTCTTTGGCTCACATATTCCACATAGCAAAAATTGCGTAATGCATGAATGTGTGTGTGTGTATATATATATATTGACAAATATATGAAATATATATATCGGAAGGTAAATATAAATGTAGAGGGTTCATGCATTATGAGAATGTTTTCATGCTTCATGGTCGTTTCAAATATCTTAATTTATTTTAAAAGAACTTGATTGGCAGAAAACAACTAAGCTTTTGAATTAATAGAAACTCCTTCTCTGAAAGCCGGAATTGCATCTCCAATGGGTTGTATCACGTTCAACAAAGAAAAATTAAATTGAATCAATAACATGTAGATCAATTTAATAAAATAATAAATTAATCATAAAAAGAATGATTAAAACATAATACTCTTTTGATTGAAGATCAAACTCTCTTTAGCGCAACGTTTATAGCGTGCTGATAATGTGTTATAGGCATAATTTACTGAACAATTATGGAGGCCATAAAGAGAGAGGGGGTGCGGCACATATAGAGAAGAAAGAGATGTGTAATTGTGAGCTGTGTTATCTCAATCCATTGTGTCTTTATTTATAGTAGTAGGAAAGATTAATTCCTTACCCTAATGTGATTACAATTCTAATAGAATAATATCTAATCCTAAAAAATATTTCAAGATATCCCTAGATACACTAGGATTTAAACAACCACGTCCCTAATCTAATAGGATTGCACCAACGGCCCATTTGATTCCTCAACCCAACCACCCGCTACTCTCACTAGGGTTTTAGACTATTAGTTTTTCATCGTACTGTTCCGGACTTTGGAGGTTTTGCCGCTCGAAGCCCTCCAGTTGCTGCAGAGGCTCTTCTCTCTTATTTGATCCGAATCGTCGAGAGCCATTCTTCCCCTTTCCTTCTCCACCCGATACCCTCCGAGTTTTGTTGCCGACCGAAGGCAGAGCATAAACAGCACTAACAATGGCGGGCCTCGTTCCTCCCCCTCCAACCGCGGCTGATACGATTCCGAAGCCGAAAGAGGATGAGAAAGTGGATTACTTGAATCTTCCTTGCCCTATTCCCTATGAGGAGATCCACCGTGAAGCTCTCAGTCAGTCTCTCTCTCTGTTCCTCCCTTTTTTGTTTCATTTTTCTCTCTCTAGTTTACACTGATTTGTTCTTTAATTTGAAAAGTATGTGGATTTGTGTTTATTCTTGTTAGGATTTAAACATTTGCTTTTCTGGGCTTTTATTTTACATGCAATTGATGAAAGTTTTATTGTGAATTAATATGTTATATAACTTATATTTGAATTATGAATTCTCGGAGAAATATGAATGTATTAGGTCTTGTAACTATCATTTTTGTGTCTCATGTTACACAGCCCGATTTTAGAAATCGAATGGAATGGCTTTTTATTTTTGGGTTTACTTGGACAATAAGACGAGATTATTTGTGTGTGTATGCAGTGTCTTTAAAGCCTGAACTGTTTGAAGGGATGCGCTTCGATTTTACTAAAGGACTCAATCAGAGATTCTCACTCAGTCACAGGTCTGACCGGACTTCCAATTCATTCCCATCATCATTCTATTTAATCCTTAGTATTTAGACACTGATCTGAATCATAACGCTCCTATGCCATCAGCGTGTTCATGGGACCTACGGAGATTCCTTCACAATCTCCTGAAACTATTAAAATTCCCACTGCTCACTATGAGTTTGGTGCCAACTTTATAGATCCAAAGGTAACTAACCGTCTTATGATATTAGTCATCTGGGAACTTTTCTATGACAAGTTGAATTTAAATTCCCACTTAAATATTTGGTGTCATGCAGTTGATGCTTTTTGGGAGAATGATGACTGATGGAAGGCTTAATGCAAGAGTAAAGTGCGATTTATCTGAGAATCTTACTTTGAAGGCCAATTCTCAGGTGATTTGAAAGACTGTTGAAGAACTTTATCTCTTTTTTTAATTTCAGACTTTGTGCAGATAATCTGTAATGTCTAAGCTAGTTAGTTAACTTCTCTGTGCTTCTTTCCAGCTTACCAATGAGCCTCACATGTCACATGGCATGGTCAATTTTGATTACAAGGTAAGACGTTGACTTTGGAATATCTTTCAGTTACTTTTCTTTTTATATAATGGTGTTCCAACCAGGAAGAGGTTAAACTTCTCTCTGAAACAAATTACATGCATTGCAGTCATTGTGAAAGAACTTTTATATAGCTATTTTAACTTTTAAGTACCTGTTTGGGACAACATTTTGAGCAATGTAGAAGTTTTTCTGTAGTAAAGGCGCTTTTTTGTGTTTCCATGTTTTGCTGCACTCAAAAGAAAACTTCCTGTTGGGTCATGCAAAAGCTAAAAACTGCTTGTGATAGAAAATGAGACAGTTGTATTAAATCTAGCTAAGAACTTTTTGTGGAGAACCATTAAGTTGTAGGCTTTATAGCAGAGAAACATCTTATGGTGGATGCAGTTACCCTCTTTAATAACTTTTTGTGGAGAACCATTAAGTTCCTTGTAATTTTAATTTAATTTCATCAATCCCTTTTACTTTTGAACAATAATCAGTAATATGGATGGCTAGTTGGTTGGTTTCAAAAATTGTTGCTTGATGGTTTATTGGGTCGAATTAGTTTTTATTTTCTTGCTGTCTGGTAGTTGGTAGTGTGGATAGTATGAGATTTTGGGAAGAATTTGGGTGGGTGAATTTAATTTTAGAAGCTTGTCTCCTTGGTTGTTAATTTTATTGTTGTCCAGGTAGGCAGGTACCATAATGGAACCATTTAGCCTTCATTTGACATATCTATTCTGGTGAATTGGGATTTTGGTTTTAGACTTTTAGGAGGTACTTAATGAGGTGGGGGTTGAGGAATTATCTTCTTTCCTGGTTGTTTTGCAAAAGGGTAGGTTTCGGATGCTAGAGTAGATTCAAGAAGATTGAATCTGGATCTTCAGCTTCCTACTTGTATGTCTTATTTGGAACTTAGTTTCACTATGACACAATGCTAGAATTTCTACCAGCAGGAAGGGGAAGCTGATTTTGCTCGTGGTAGGGTTAACATGTGCAATTTAATTCAAAGACAAGCAAATTGATGTATTTCAATTTTCTTCTCATTGGTGCATTTTTGTATAAGCAGGGTGAGGAGTGCTGATGGTATACATGTTCTCTGTCCAGTATCTCTAAGATTATTGCAGAATATATTCAGGGAGGTCAGTGAGTCGGGTGGTTACAGCAGGTTTTTATCCACTGTTAAGTGATAAGGCTTAAAGCCCTTTGAGAATTTATTGTGCTGGTAAGTCAAGGAGGTTCTAGGAGTATATAGGGGTTTGTGAATCATGGCGGATCCATATAGGGACCCAGGTGGTCCCAGGACCCTTCGGAAGCCCAAAGAAACACTTATGATCAACCTTTGTGACCCTCCAACAATTTGGGCAAGTGCAGTGGAGAGGCTTGTTGCCTCCATGGATGTGCTGGCAGCAGTGCTTATAACAAAGAAGACGAAGAGGTTTTTAATTTTTGTTTTAAAAGACCTAGCCAAAACAACAGCGTTTTTAAGCTAGGTCATTATAAAAAATTTAAAAACTAAAATATATCTTTTTTCTCTATAGGGCCCGAGAACCAGTCTTTTCCAGTATCCCCAAATTATATTTAACAACTCCCAGCCCCAATCGTCGCAACCTTCCAACTTTAAACCCAAGTTACCCTATTCCCCACCACCCACCACCATTTGTCGTTCCACTGCCCTTTAGCTGCCTAATTTTATTTCTTCCAAATTCATATAAGTTTTTTAATACTAGACTCTAGTCCCAACTCCCAATTAATAATATATATGTTACATTAACAAATTTTATCTTTGTAAAGTCACTAATTGTGTTATGTTGCTGAGGAGAATTTGACGGTTTTATTACATTTGAGAGTAATCTTGATTTATTCAATGAACCAAAATTACCAAATTTAATAGAAATAGTGATATGGAACCAAGTTAGTGTAAGATTTTTTTTGAACTTTTATGTTGGGACCCCCCGATCTTGAAAATCTGGATCCGCCATTGTCAACAGAGTTAGGTTTTGGGATTTGATTTGGTCATCTGTTTCAGTTGAATTTAGGGGGTGTTCTTTTCTAGTCATCTTCTAGATTGGATGGTAGTTGTGCCTTAGTTGCTTCTTAATCTAGTTTTATTTAAATTTTAGAAGTTATATGTAGTAAAGTAGGTCTGGTGTTTTGCTTTCAATTTGGACTTCTCCACAGTATTAAAAAAATACCAGGATTTTAAGGATAGCTATTAGAATTTGATTGGAATGACCTTTGATCTGCTTTAGGGATTAAGCGCAAGGGCTTTAAGAAGAAATGATTTAGACTTCCTTTCCTCCTCCCATCTGTTTACTTTTCCTCATTTTTTCAACAACTGGAACTCAATACACATGGGGGTGACCAAATGATGTGGTACTTTCTATTTGAAAACATTGTCCAATGTATATGGAGTTAATGCTCTTTTATTTGTTTTTAAATAACATGATTATTTGTTAATTTTTGTTCTGTATTTTGAGCTAACCACTTTGGTATTAATTTTCTAATAATCTTTCTGTACTTATATGGCTTTACCCACACATTGACTTCCTCTGTACAGGGCAAAGATTACAGGTCACAGTTTCAACTAGGAAATGGTGCATTGTTTGGAGCAAACTACATTCAGGTAAAATATTGGATACCGTATTCTCTGTTTAGCCTTTTCATTAGTTTATGACAAAAGAAAAGTTCTTTTCACAATAATTCTTATTGTTGTACACTCTAACTCTACATGTATTAATGAGCACAAAATGGATTCTATAAGTTTCCTTTACGTGAGAGGGTTCATTATTTGCTTCCCTTCTAGGCTTCTGTATCTTCGAATTTCTGGATAACTTATTTTCTTGTCATGTGTTAATTGGCAAAGATGCTATAGTTTAAATATTTGATAGGGTTTTTTTGTTTTGTTTCATGTAATGCTTTTTTCAGTTGGTGACTGAGCTGTTCTGTAATTGTTTATGGGCTTGCCATCAGTGGATGCCTTTTCCATGGTTTCTGTAATCTTTTTCATTTCTCTAAATTTCTGTGTTCTTTTCTTTCGGTTACAAAAGTTTATGTTTTCTCTTAATGAAGAAAAAAGTTATTTTGATTTTTGCATGTGTTGCGTATTTCACAACATTTTGAGAGAGCACTTAATACAAAAAGACAGAAATGTATAATCTGTATTAATTATGCTAAATATAATTTAACTATATGATGACCATGTCTTTTTGCCAATTACTATTAACTGCTTGTTTTCCAGCATTTATTTTTCATTTCCTTCGTTTTCCCAGCTTTTATCATTTCTATGATTCTATTAAGATGTAGAAGCTGTTATTGGCACTCCATAAAGGTCATCCTGCTCTCCTCGCTTATAAATCCAAGGAAGAAATTGCACTTCAAGTGAAGGATGACTTCTAGTGTGCCAATAACTGTTTCCTAAGATTTTGTCAAAACTCTTTTAGCTGTTAAAGCACTTGGATTTTATTTGAGCATGAACCAAAGGTAAATGGAGCAATAAAAGTAAGTATATAATATAATTACAGGAATGACTCAAAATTTATCGTCTTACTATTAGTAGTGACATGTATTATGAGTTACACTGGCATTTATTATGTATTCTCCATTGTTTTTCCCTGTAATTAATTGTTCCATTTTAATTCCTAGTGATAAGCATATTTTGTTGCCTTTATGTCAATGGCACACCCAGGGGATCATTTGGAAGTGCATTTAAAATGACTGAAAGAGCTTTTGGTGAAAATGTGTTTGGAACGAATCCTTTGTAAAAACGTAAGTGAATCTTGGAAAAGCACTTGAAGTGCATGCTTCTTCCAGGAAGCACTTCAAGTGCTTTTGGAACCCAAAAACATTTTCTTTAAAAGCGGTTTCAGTCATTTTAAAAGCACTTCCAAATGAGCCCTAGTTCTCTCTATTGATTTACCTAGCGCATTTTACCAATCTTCAAAGTGCTTATTACTTTTCAGAGTGTGACGCCCCATCTGGCTTTGGGTGGTGAAGTGTTCTGGGCTGGTCAGCATCGGAAGTCTGGTATTGGCTATGCTGCTCGGTATAACACAGACAAGATGGTAAAGTCTTGAAGCCTTAAATTATAACTTCCTGGTTATCCGACATAATGTTTTCATTGCATCTGACTGTTGTTTACTCATTTATTCTTGTATGGAAACAAGATATTAGTTTGTTTGTTGCATTCTATGGCACCAGAAAGGCATCAAGATTTGTGCATGTAGAATGTATCTAAAGTTAACTGTATGCTTGCTCACTCTTGTTTCTTTTTTCAAAAACCTTGTTTCATGCCACAATTTTAGGGTGAAGTAAGTCTTGGCCCATGATGTAGAGTTAAAACATCATGAACATTTATTGCAATGTTTCCTTTTGAAATTAATTTTATGAAACTCTTACCATTGTAAGGGTTGGTTCAAAAATGATGTTGAAATAATTGGAAATAAAGGAAACTAATGATATGACAGATCAATTGGAAATGAGGAATACTTTTTTTTTTTCAATAAACCAAATAATTGCTTACTAATAATTGGATGGGGTTGCAGGCTCATTGTCTCTATTGTAGAGGATATGTGGCTAAGATCCTCCACATTAAACATTGGACTAATGCTACTATTTTCATGTACCTTAGATCCACCATTTGAGTACCGCAGCTTTCCTTCTTTTTTGGTCTGAGGGTTGAGTACCGCAGGGCCCTGCTTTCCTTCTGTTTTTTGTCTGAGGGTCCTGCTTTCCTTGAGTGAAATATCTTTTTTTTTTTAAATTATAAATATAAACTCTTCATCCAGGACCAGGAGAGAAGTAGCCCACTTCTGAAGTAAAAAAAAAACCTCATAACTGCAGTAACTCCCTAATTCTTAGAGGAAGCTTCAAAGCAAAACAGAAATCAAGGGTTACAAAACATTGTGAATGGTCTTCATAATCATCTTAGGTACTGTTTCAAGCAAGACCTGCCCATTCTATGAACAAAGGTGATATAGGGTTATAGGAAATTAAGCCCCAAAATGTTGAACCTTGAAAGGTCAACCTCAGCTTATTGAACATAAGGAGTATGCTAACCGTTGTATGACCGGGCAACTCTTAAACAAACTCCACTACATTTGTTTTCATATGAGATTTCCTGTGTATGACTGGGCAACTCTAAAACATATTCCACTGGATTTTGTTTTCATATGAGATCTCCTTTGTATGACTGGGCAACTATAAAACAAACTCTACTGGGTTTTGTTTTCATACGAGATTTTGACTCAAGTAACTGTTGAGTGATTCATACCCTAATCCAACTTTTCTTTGCACCCCCAGGTTGCCACAGGGCAAGTCGCTAGTACCGGAATGGTTGCTCTTAGCTATGTACAAAAGGTGTCTGATAAGGTGAGAAAAGTTTATCTATTTTAACCTTTTATATTGTTGGATATCTTGATGGAGTTTTCCTTTTTTATGGTTTCTCCGAAGTCTTTCTTACAGTCTTTCTTTCTTGTAGGTTTCTCTTGCATCAGATTTCATGTACAACTACATGTCAAGAGATGTCACAGCTAGTTTTGGTTATGATTACATTCTTCGACAGGTAGCTTTCGTATTTTAATGTCCAAATATTCATGAATCATTATAATGGTGTAGTGGGAGATGTATAAATCAATGATTCCTATTTCATTGCAATAAATAGACAATCTCTTTTTCTTCTTATGTTGTGATCTTACTAGTAGGTGAACATTTTAGGGTTTAAGTTACACAACCAGTGGTATCGGATTGCTGCTGGAGTATGTTACCACCTAGTAGGTGAACAGTTTCATGAAACATGATTTCTTGGACATTGTGGCCTGTTTAATTCTGTGCGGACCTTGATCCAGATTCAGGTTCAGTCTGGCATCATAAGATTGTTATGTATATACGCAGTGTATCCATGCAATACACAAAAAATGCTGCCTTGTCTTTTGAAAACCTATATATGGATTTTTTTCCTCGGTGTTCTATTGCACTGATAGAAAACCCAGTTCATGTCTCATCATGAATTTTGTTTGTGCCCTTGGTCGTGATGGCGTCAAGGAGGATTGTATGCTTACCTAATTTGTGTTGGTAAATCAAATATGAATTTTTAAGCATCGACTGTTCTTGGCTAACTTTTATCATTGTTGCAGTGCCGTCTTAGAGGAAAGATTGATTCCAATGGCACCGTAGCTGCATTTTTGGAGGAGCGACTAAATATGGGTCTTAATTTTGTTCTTTCTGCAGAGGTGAGGATTGAGCAATGTTGTGTGTGCCCTTCTTCCTCTTCTCAATTAGGTGAACTTTTTTTTGCCACTTCTTTGTCAAGTACTAAAATATACGCCTTGCAGATTGATCACAGAAAGAAAGACTACAAATTCGGGTTTGGATTGACTGTCGGGGAGTAAAGTGCAGGACCAATGCTGTTTCGTCATTCTTGCGGGCAAGATATCTCTTTATTTTTCCATTCGAGTTGAACTAGAGATCCCTGTATACTTAATCCCGGGTAACATTATCACAGGGTGGGATCAGTTGAGCCCGTTTTAGTGGCCGGTGTCTGTTTGGAGTTCCCTTTATTTCAGTTAAGAGTTGTAGAATAAGATTTCTAAATAATTCAAATTGTATTTATAGTCACAACATTAACCTTTGTTCGAAAAAAGAAACTTTATTTCTTGAACGAATCTGATGATCCTCTACCACAGTTTCTTCAGTGCCAACCCACCCCCCCCCCCCCCCCCTCTCTCTTTCCTTCTTGTTCAAAATTGTTGATTAATTTGTATGACCAACGGGGAACTTTTTTATTAATCCACATAATCTTGTGGTTGCAACCTCTTTTTTACTTGCACATGATTTTGCAAAGTCATCCATGTTACACGACCACCTTATATTTTGTCCTTGAGAATCATTTCATACTCCTTTTTCTCGAAACAACGAATCATTTCATACTTGGAACATTCTGAAAAGTTGGCTACCTATATGAGCTTCTAGCTAAATTTTAGCCAAGTCCATGCAAATTCATCCATATTTATCGTGCCAAGCCATGTTACGATATTAACATCGTACATAAATCACGCCTGCCAAAGGGGGCGCAAGCCATATGTATCAAGGCTTGAAAGTGAATCGTGGTTTGGATGGTTACAGAAGTTTATTGGACTACATGAAACTAAGGTTATGGAAGATTGGGCTACTTGGGAGCACCAAAAGTTCAAGCCCATAGTTTTGAGTTTCACATAGGATAGTCTGATGGAACAGACCAAGTAGCCCCTTCCCTTGCAAACCAAATAGGGCACTTACAAAACAGCCAAAACCAAAAGCTGACCTGCCTAGAGAATCATGTTCAAACATAGAGTTGTGCGCTTCATTAAGGAGAGAAGTGATCTTTCCCTTCCAAGCTTATACAGTAAAACAAGGAGCGTTGCCAAAAGAGAAGTATGTGGAAATTGACTATGGATTTTTGCAATTGCTATACACATTAACCACAAGAAATTTATTTAATCGAATTTTTTTTTTATTTTTTTTTATTTTTTTTTATGGATTTTTGCATTTATCATCTTACGAGAATAGAGTATGGTATAGATCAACCAGAAGAGGTATGTGTTAACTGAAGCAACCATTGTTGACTAAAGAATTAGGAAATCAGACATGAAATCCATTGTAATTAATAGAGTAGTTGTAAGCAGTAAATTTAGATATAGGCAGTAGTTTCATAGCAGTTTTTTATTGACTTCTTGTATTGGTTTCATACCTGATCATCATTGCTTGTATTCCTATATAAATCCTCCGATTGGGAGATGAATATATCAAGAAATTAACTCTATTTTGGCATGGTATCAGAGTCATTCTGATCCAAAAAAAGAGTTTCTATTCTGATTAACCTACTGGCACTAATGCCATCTACCCCATAAGACCTACAGAATAGCAGGCCCTTTACTTTCATACCAATCCAATCTCTCTTTTTGGCCATATCTGCCAACATCACTACTCATATTGAGCTTGTTAACTATATACATTCCGCTGCATCTCTACCCATCTTCTGTCCATTTGCAATATCTCCACGAACCCATAAAACTTTCCAAAAAACAAAAAAAATTTAAATACTACCGCATACCCTATAAACCATACCCGTTGGAATCACCCAACAAACCCGTGCCGTTGCCTCTTCCTTCTTGCATTTTGTTCCTGCATCTCTCTCTGTGAGACTGGCTCTCTCTTGTTTCAATAAAGAGAATTCGTTGCAGTAGTAATGGGTGGCTCCAAGACCACTGTTTCAGCTGCTGTTACACAAAATGATATGTCTCTGCATATCACCCTAGACAAGTTGGATGGGTCCAACTATTCCTCGTGGTCCCAAAGTGTCCGCATCTGCATCACTGGCAGAGGCAAATGGTCTTATGTCAGTGGAAAAAAGAAGGCACCAGCAGAAGCTGATGCATCGTATGCTATATGGGAGGAAGAGAATGCCATGGTTCAATCTTGGCTTCTCTACTCCATGACCAGAGATTTGCGTGCCATTTTTCTCCGACTCTACTGCAAAAGATGTTTGGGATGCTGTTACCCAAACTTACTTGATTGAAAAAGATGCATCAAAATTATATGAACTTCGCCGTCAAGCACTGGCGACTCGCCAGAATGGTGAGCCTTTATCTGCATATTATCGTAAACTTCATCAAACATGGCAGAAATAGACTTCTTGCGTCCTGGAAAATTGAAATGTGCTGATGATGTTGCTGCTCGAGAGACAGAAATTTCAGAAGAAAGATTGTATGATTTTCTGGCTGGCCTTGATCCTCATTTAGATCATGTTCGTAGTCAAGTTTTGACTCAAACACCTTTGCCATCTGTTCGTGCTGCTTATGCTCTTGTGAATGCTGAAGCAAGTAGGCAAACCATTATGTTGGTTGGCCCACAAGTGGAAGGATCAGCCATGGTAGCTTCTCCGTCTCGATTTCCCTGTAGAGTCTCAAATTCTCGATCAGGTGGATCTAAAGTTACTGATACAAGGAAGTGTACTTATTGTGACAAGGATAAGCATACTAGAGACACTTGTTTTAAGTTGCATGGATATCCTGATTGGTGGGTTCAAAAGAAGGAAAATCAAAAGAAAAGCATTGTTGGATCACAAGCACACCTGACTACACCAACGCCTTCCGTGCCTCGAGTAGATCAATCTGCTCACTCAGTTTCTCCTACTACTGCTTCCACTTCCTTAGTCAACGCATGTAACTTTGGTTTTGCCTTGAACACCACATTTGGTGCTCCAAATAAACCTTGGATCATTGATTCAGGGGCTTTTAACCATATGACCAATAACTCTTCATGGTTTGCTTCTCACACAACTCCACCTTTAAATACCGTTAAAGTTGCTAATGGTATTTCCACTCCAGTGCTTGGAGTAGGCTCCATCTCATTAGCACCATGCCTATCTCTCTCGTTTGTTTTACATGTTCCTAATCTTTCTCACAATTTGCTTTCCATTGGTAAACTTACAAATCAACTAAACTGTCTTGCCATCTTTTCTCCTACTCATTGTTGGTTTCAGGATATTCGAACGAAATCATTGATTGGTCATGGTAGAGAGAGGGGAGGTCTATACTACTTGGACTTACCACCAGATTGTGAGAAGACAAGTTACAGTTGTCAAGTGGAAGCTAAACAATTTGAAGCTTCTGAAAAAAATTTGGTTATGGCACAAAAGATTGGGACATCCTTCGTTTCAGTACCTGCAATATCTATTCCCTCTTTATTTTCTAAAGTCAAGGTTTCTAATTTCCATTGTGAAACTTGCATCTTTTCTAAAAATCATCGTGTCTCATTTCCTTTAAGTTCCAATAAAAGTGATGTTCCTTTCTCTCTTATTCATTCAGATGTTTGGGGACCATTTCATAATCCTACTTATACTGGCGCTAAATACCTTGTCTCTTTAATTGATGACTACACTCGAGTTTCTTGGGTATACTTACTAAAAAGTAAGAGTGAGGTTATGTCTATTTTTTCAATCTTTCATCAAATGATTCAAACCCAATTTAATGCTAAAATTCAAGTTTTTCGATCTAACAATGGGAAAGAGTATTTGAATTATGGACTTGGAACATTTTTTCAACAAGAAGGTACCATTCATCAAACATCTTGTCCACATACTCCTCAACAGAACGGTATAGCAAAACGTAAAAATCGTCACCTCTTGGATGTGGCTCGATCTATGCATGTTCCTAAACGTTTTTGGGGTGATGCCATTCACACAACGGTTTTTCTTATCAACCGCATGCCATCACGTGTTCTCCAATTTCAAACACCTATCCAAACCCTTTCCCAATATCATTCTCTTCCTTCACTCCTTCATATTCCTCCAAAAGTGTTTGGTTGTGTCTACTATGTTCACGTCCACATGCAAAATCATGATAAGTTGGATCCTCGAGCCATCAAATGTATGTTTATTGGCTATTCTGCTACTCAGAAAGGGTATCGATGTTACTATCCTCCCAATGGGAAAATTTTTGTCTCTATGGATGTTACCTTTCAGGAACAAGAGGCTTATTTTTCAGAGGGAGATTCGGCCACTTATCTTCAGGGGGAGATAGGGAGTAAGGAGGAAGAGCAGTTGCCACTTGACATTGGTGGTATGCATTTTTCGGATGAACACTTGTCTGATGCCGGTGATGGTGCAAATTTGCCTAATGATGATGCAACGAGTGGAAAAATATTGAAGGTGTACGAGAGGACAAGAAAAAAGGGAGATAAAGGAAAAGAAAAAGAAAAAGTGGATGATGAGATAGACCACCCACAAACAAAACCCCTCATTGACCAACTCTCTGACCAATCAGTTGCTACTCGTACGAATTATCCTGAGGTAACCACTCACTCTCCCTCTATTCAACCTACTATATTTGATGAGTCCAATCATGAGATTTCATTAAGTGCTGATCCAAGTGATTCAAATGAACCACATCATGAGTCTCAGGGTTCTCGTTATCCTATTCGAGAAAATCGAGGGATACCTCCTATTCGTTATGGTCATTCTTCTACAAAGGGTATTCAATATCCTATATCTAATTTTGTTTCATCTCATCGCTTGTCAGACTCTTATATAGCTTTTGCAAACCAATTGTCATCAGTCTCAATGCCTAATAAGTTACAGGATGCTCTTAAAAATCCAAAATGGAAAAAAGCTATGATTGAAGAGATGGAAGCTCCTTGAAAAAACTCCACTTGGGAACTGGTTAAACTTCTTGAAGACAAGAAACCTGTTGGGTGTAGATGGGTGTTCACAGTAAAGCAAAAAGCTAATGGTTCAGTGGAGAGGTACAAGGCTAGATTGGTAGCCAAAGGTTATACTCAAGCCTATGACATTGATTATCAGGGGACATTTGCTCCGGTAGTGAAGATCAACACTATTAGGGTTCTTATGTCATTGGCAGCAAATCTAGGGTGGCCTCTACGACAGTTTGATGTGAAAAATGCATTTTTACATGGAGACTTGGATGAAGAGGTATACATGGATCTTCCTCCTGGATTCACTACCACTTGCGATATTGGCAAAGTATGCAGGTTGAGAAAGTCCTTGTATGGATTGAAGCAATCACCAAGGGCATGGTTTGGCAGGTTTGCTCAATCGATGAGAAATTATGGGTTCAAGCAAACTCAGGCTAACCATACCTTATTTCTTAAGCATGATAGAGGTAAACTTACAGCCTTAATTGTTTATGTGGATGATATGGTGGTTACAGGTAATGAAGTCGAGGAAATTCAAAAACTTCAAAAGTATCTAGCCAAGGAATTTGAAATGAAGGACTTGGGTATTCTGAAATATTTCTTGGGTATTGAAGTTGCAAGATCAAAGCATGGCATTTTTCTTTCTCAAGAGAAATATGTTATAGACTTGTTAACTGAGACTGGGATGTTAGCTTGTAAACCCGCAAACACACCAATTGAGCAAAACCATAGATTGGGAGACTATCCTGATCAAGTTTCAGCTAACAAGGAAAAATACCAAAGATTAGTTGGGAGGTTGATTTATTTGTCTCATACACGACCTGACATAGCCTATGCTATAAGTGTGGTGAGTCAATTTATGCATAGGCCAAGTGAAGCCCACATGGATGTTGTACAATGCATTCTCAGGTATTTGAAGTCTGCTTCTGGAAAAGGCTTGATGTTTTTCAATCATGGACATCAAGAAGTTGAAGGATACACTTACGCAGATTGGGCTGGGTCAGTAACTGATTGCAGATCGACTTCTGGATACTTTACATTTGTTGGAGGAAATCTAGTTACTTGGCATAGTAAGAAGCAACAGGTAGTGGCTAGATCCAATGATGAAGCTGAATTTAGAGGTATGGCACACGACGTGCTAGAATTGTTATGGCTCAAGATTTTGTTGAGAGAATTGGGTTTCAATTCTACAAAGCCATCAAATCTTTATTGTGATAACAAAGCTACCATTAGCATTGCTCATAATCCAGTTCAACATGATCGTACTAAACATGTTGAAGTGGATAGGCACTTTATTAAGGAAAGGTTGGTTGAAGAGTGATGACCAGCTAGCAGATATTTTAACAAAGGCAATGTCAAGTAGGATTTTCCATCTTTCACTTAGCAAGTTGGGCATTCGAGATATTTATGCACCAACTTGAGGAGGGGTGTTAACTGAAGCAGCCATTGTTGACTAAAGAATTAGGAAATCAGACATGAAATCCATTGTAATTAATAGAGTAGTTGTAAGCAGTAAATTTAGATATAGGCAGTAGTTTCATAGCAGTTTTTTTATGACTTCTTGTACTGGTTTCATACCTGATCATCATTGCTTGTATTCCCATATAAATCCTCCGATTGGGAGATGAATATATCAAGAAATTAACTCTATTTTGGCAGTATGCATAAAAGTATTTGGCCCAAGGAGGAATCCTATGGGAAATATCCATCATCCTTTGTGCTTATAATTTTTCATGCAAGAAAAACAAGCAAGTTGGGAAACATCTGAGTTCCTAAAAACATTTAGATGAATTTGATGAAGTACTTTTGAAACGGTTGTTTATAAAATAGAAGTCGTTAATTTGGTTGTAGTTTGATCCCTATCCTAATTAATAATTGTGTAAAGATGGCCACATTGTACATTACATAATTTGGGATTAGACTAAGCAATTGGCTCTTATGATAGAAAGTTAAATGGGTCATCTACATAAAATGCACAAATTATAGGATCGATTTCAAGCTAGCATGTGACATTTGAAGACAACTCATACTCAAAATCACGGAAGTTTTACATTTAAGCACATCCTTTTGTTAGACCATTTATATGTTTGTAGAGTCTTTAGAGATACGCTCCCAACTTAATATCAAGCTTATAGTTTATTGCAAAGCTGGAACGGCGCAAAAGAAAATGCCTTACAATGTGCAATTTGTTCTGCTTCAAGTTCACAAACAAAGCAATGGAGCTGCTGGGGATGAATGGTACACAAGCAAGGAATACCATCTTCTCAGCACCCTATGAAGCCTTCGGGTTGGGATCATGCAACGTGACTACACGTACGGTCATCTCATTCACCTTAACCCATCCGCCAACTCTTTGCGAGGCATCTTGGCTTTTATGGTTTTGCAAGAACAAGGCAAGTTAATCACAAGCGGGACCATGTACTGCAAAGTAAAGAATTGCACGCATGAGAATTGAAATGAAAGGGTTATGTTGCGGTGCGTTTTCACACACTAAAACTGAAATCCCACAAAGGTGCATGCGAGTGTGCTAGATATCAGACACACGATGTTTACCAGAAAACGAAGGCAACTGATCAAATATATGCAATCATGATCTCATTCTGAAAGGGCATAAGTTGACAAAATGACTCTCCAAGGACTTTGAAGTTAGAATAACTAAATATAAGAAAAGAGCTCCTTCTGCTAGACCAAAGGTGCATATAAAATTATAAATCAATGTTAATGGGAACTGGTCATTTATAGCACACGGTGTGGCACCCCAGAGATTAAACAAGATTACGTAACTTCATAGGTAAAATCCTATGATAGGAAGGTGACTTATCTTCAGCAAAGGCAGTCTAAGAATTGGCCTAAGTATCTGTAGGTCAATCTGTAAGAATTCTTCAATTCCTTGAGCTTCAAGGAGGGACCATAACTAGACTGGGCAACAAGTAGCAGTTGATAAATAAGGTTGAAATAGTAGGCTTGTGATAATTCAGTTATAACCATTAGATTAATATATTGAACCCGACACCTCGTCCTTGAAAAAATTTAAAGAATATAAATGGATTCCAACTATGTCCTTGAAGCATGTATGTTAATAGCGAGTCCATAAGAAAAGTTCAATGACCAACATACAGATCTTAAGGTGCAGGGCTTTAAAGTGAGTCTGTGTCCGCCTCTCTGTTGTAGTAGTGTAGATTAGTCCTAATACTGTTAGGAGTAGACCATGAGTCCTAGTATATCAGTGATTGATACAGGTAGAATACATGCTTGTAGCTAGATATGTTATTCCTTAAAAAAAAAAAAAAAAACAGCTAGATAATGTTTGGGAATCTTACTGGAAGATCAATGGAAGGCCTTCTTTAAACCTGACCTTTCAGTATGCTGCTGAGTCGAACTGGTATGAAACAAAAATAAGCGATGCATTTAGAAGGTTAATGAAAAGGATGCATAAAACTTCAAATGATAAAAGAAAGTCATAACTGAGGGCCCACAGGTTGATGTTTCCTGTTCTGCAAAACTTGATATTTGGATTCTCTGTCATAAAGGTCTACTTTAAACTAATCTAAATTGCAGGGACATGGATTCAAACTCGGGTGCATAGAGGGGAGCATGTCTGCTCTGACCAATGTGGCTACACCCATTATTGTGGAAACGTATATGATATTAAGAATTCAACTTAGCTTTTCTTTAGTTTTAACTTTTTATCATTCTTGTAATACTTCAGAAAGTACAAAGAAACGGATGCTGCATTGCCAATTCAACACTAGAGCATATGTGGTGTCAAACAGCATAAAAGCAGCATATCATTATGCAAACAGACCAGTGGGTTCGCTGGAAAAACAATTGTAATAACAAGAAGCTGTGCAACAGTAAACAAAAGTGTGATGCGGCAAACGAAAAATATATAGACTCGAAAAAGTACCTTAGCATGCATCTAGATTTTATATTTTCATATGCTTAGACAGCAATACATATTTATTGCTATACGCAGAAAATTACAGAAACAAGCATTCCATTTCAAGTTGCACAAGCATGCAGTTTTCTAATGAGAGCAGAAACAACACATATTTTCTCAGTTATAATTACTAGTTTTTAGACACAGGCACCTTCTCATACTGATCCTCTAAATCTGCAGGGAAGGAAACAACGCCCACCAAACTGCTGATGCAGATAAAAAGCAGAATCCAAAGTTCATTCTTTGACGCATTTATAATAAAAAAACTGATATAAAATATAATACAAAAATACACACTGGCGGCTGGAGCTCTGCTCCTTCTTCCTCTTCATTACGTGACTCCGTCTTCCATTGTTGAATGCTAGCTACAGGTTAAGATCAAATCGGACCTTATCATCTCCTTCACCAGTAAACCGGACCCTATCATCTCCTCTACCAGTAAACCACCCACTCTGACCGTCCTTCTCCACAATCAAGCTTCCGCCCTCCGATCGCCGCCAAGACAGTATCAGATGCAGAAATTGGGAGATTTCAAGCTTCCCCAATTCTTCAATTACCCTCCATACTTCACACTCCAACCCGTCAGAGAGACCCGCAAGAAGCAGATACAGCTATGGAATGACCTCATCCTTGACTACTGCAAAACCCATAGCATCTTCGTGATCGGATTGGAAGACCAAGACTTTCCACTCTTCTCAAACCCCGCGATCGAGCGATCTCTCACCCACGAAGCCCGGGAAGCCTTTCTCTCGACGTTGGTGGCACAGGGCCGAGCGGAGTGGCTGGATAAGGGCCGCCGGAAGTGCCTTGTGCTCTGGCATCGGATTCAGGACTGGGCTAATATTGTCCTAGACTTCGTCAAGGACAATGGGTTGAAGGATAGTGTGATGACGGTTGAGGAAATCCGATCTGGGATTGAGTCTAGGGGGACGGAGCTTCATGGGATTGATCGGACGGTTCTGATGAGGGCTTTGAAACTTCTGGAGCAGAAAGGGAAGCTTGCAATCTTTCAAGGGGACTACGGCGGATGATGAGGGCGTGAAGTTTTCGATTTGATTTTGGTAACCTTTTGACTCTTAATCCAGGATTAGGAAAAACCCCATTTGTAATATGTGCTGTTTGTTTTGATTAGATGAACTGGTACTTGTGTTCATCAGATGCTTAAATGAGAATATGATTTTGAGCACTCTTTATTTTTCTCTTAAATCTTTGCTGCATTATACATTGGTATGCTTTTATTTATAGGTAATATATAATGATGGTCATTTGCTATCGTTGCTGTTAATAAAAGGGAAATATCTAGAAATAGGATAATTTCTTCATTTTAGGACATTTCGATTATGCATATGTCATGCATAAAAATGACAGAAATATGATTTTTTTTCTACACTTTGAAATGATTAAATTGTCCTCCCATATAAATGGGTTATCTAAAAATTTCAGCACTCATTTCTCATTTTATAGAGAAAAATAGAGAGAGAGGAGAGAGAAAATCTCTCTTGCCCGATTCCAGTTGGAAGAACCCTAACCCACCCAACTTCTTCACCTAAGAGCTCTTTTTCTAACCCACCCATCTTCTTCATCCAAGCTCTCTCTCTAACCCACTCATCTTCTTCATTGAAGCTCTCTCTCTCTTTCCCCACCCAAGTAATCGACCTCACAACTCCCAAATCCACAAATTTGAACTTGCAAAATTCGTTCGAGTTCAATTCAAAGCCTCTAGTCAATGGCAAGTACTTAGAATTCGACCGAAAACCTCAAATTCTGAAGCAAACGGATCCAAAACCCACCACCTTGACCTTGGATCTAGTTTGCAAGCTCGGACTAGGCCACCGCAAAGTCAATTACGGTTCAAAAAGAGATTTTGAAACCCAAAATCCCACAAAAAAAATCAAATCCTTCACTCTCAGAAAACTCTATTCGCCATGGCCGTCGCCTGTCAAGCTCTCCACCTTTGTCTTCCGGCGAGGGCCCAGGCGGATCAGAGGTGAATCAGACGACGGCAAGACAATGGTGATGATTCTAGGGTCTTGTTCGAATGAGATGACGACGAGAGATTGGGTTTTCCGGTTGAGGTTCGGGGCAATGAGAGTGTGGTGGTGGTCTGGTGGCGATCTCGCCAAAGTTGGTGATTATAATCGGTGGTAACCCTCGGTGTTCGTGAGAACAGAGGGCAGATAAAGGACGCGAAGCGAATCAGAGGAAGGGGAGGTCTTAGCAATCCCATGGCTATTGGGGGGGTCTCGCTAAGAACTCCTAGCGAAGGAGTTTGTTCGTGTGAGTCCCTTTAGTCCCATTAAACATAATCTCAGTACTGAACAAATAGAGGGCTAGACTAATAGTTAGTCCAATCTAGTCCTATGATGCTTAGTGAGGACAAACAAACGCCCCCTTACAGTACTCTTGTGGAACTAGATATGTTGAGAGGCTATTATCACTCTGCAGAACTACTAGGATCGATTTTAAAATACATATTCAAAGAGAAGAAGAAACACTGTCGGGGAGTCTGACAAAGGTCGTTGGTTATGAGAAGGGTGATGGAATCGGCGACATGCGAGTCAGTTTCCTAATTTCAATTTTTACCTTTTCATTTATAGGTTTTGTGAATTGGGTTTGCATAATTTTTCTTTTTGATTGATGGATTTTTGGAGTTAAAGTGATTGATTTGGTGTTTCTTGGAGGAGACCCAAATCATTCCATTTTTATTTTTTTTATCATTTTTCTAATTTATATGTGGGTTTTCATTCTTCTGTCTTCTCCCTCCCTCTATTCCCTCTCTCGATCCAAATTTACAAGCACTAAAATAGGGTTTGGCTTTGGTTTCAATTAAATGAAAAAACGTATTAAAGGTTAGTTGCCTTTTGGTTTTGAGACAAATTTGAGGAAAAAGAGAGAAATCAGAGTGGAAAGAAGGAAAAGAAAAGGATATGGACGAAATTGTTTAGCGTACTTGTTCGCTCTCTTCATATTAAGCTCGCTCATACACTGTATGTACACGACATGCACATGTTATGCTCATAGATCTGATCTCAACCCATAGCTCACAGCTCTCTCTTCGAAATCAAAAAAATGACTCTAAACTTTATATGAAGAATCGAAGATTCATTAATTTGAATTTGGTATCAAATATTTCAAGGATTTGAAAATTGCAGTTTGAATGGGCATGAAAGAACCCAACTGAATCAAAGGAAATTGTTTTACGAACTCGTTCGTTTTTTTTTTCCGCATTTGCAGGGCCTGCCTCTGAATCAAAGAAAAAAGTAGTAAACTACGCTAATGCAAAGAGTATTAAAGATGTAAATACGCACCATATACACTATATGCACACCATATGCACATAATATGTACAATACATGCACATGATACGCACAGAATGGGAGAAACTTTAACGTCAACATATTGGTATAGTGGATACAATGAAAACATAATTGTTACATATATAAGGTTACAGTGACAATTTGAAAAGTCTTGTTACGTAGATCAACCACCGCTTAACCGTGCACATGGAAAACATGATACTCATTGTCGTTATTTTATGGACACTCATGACCCTTAACGTCTCATTATTTTATGGACACGCATGACCCTTAACGTCCTCTAAGATTCTTCTTAATTTTGTTTTTCACCAAGGCCAACTAGGTTGTGGTCATACTCGCTAAATTCTAGGGCACAACAGATGTGCATCATAACTAGTGAACATTCCTGCTTCTCATATTAAGATGTAGCCATGCACACCGCATGCACATTATGGAAAAAATTTCACAAATTTTTGCAAATTGAACACTTGAACCAGAAATTATTCTATCCCAGTTTTATAGCACATCAAAACTTGAAATTTATTCCATAACCCACAGGGCCAAACATGAAACACAAATCCTAATTTAACTTCTAAGTATTATTTCATCTTACAAACAACTCATTTATTCCATAAATCATTGATGAAGGAACTTGTGATGACTTGGGCCGACGAAACACGGTGGTTATGTTGGAGACAACATTGCACTTGCCCCATCTTATATCTAATGTTAAAATAGACTTTTCGTGTTAACAAACTCTTTTTTGGGTAAAGCTCAGTTTACTACCTTGAAATTTCTTAATTTTCAACATTTCATACATGAAGGTTTTTTCATCCTAGTTTGGTACATTTCAACATTTAAATACCAGATGGGATGAAAAAAACTTGATGTATGAAATGTTAAAAATCAAGAAACTTTAGGGTTGTAAACTGAGATTTACCCAAAAAGAATTTGCTAAATACATTAAAAGTCTATTTCTACATCAAATTTCATTAAATCTTAATATTAAAAGAAGAAAGATATACAAACATTACTTAAACATTGCACATCTTGCATTCTTAGACTTAAATATACTAATTAAGTTTAAATAATCTAATTTTAACCATTTATTTTTTCAATTTATTAAATAGTTAATCCATTAAATCTAAAGATTCGATGAACTTTAACTTTGAAAAACTTCTTTTTGCAGAGGCAACTGTAACTGGTATGGTTAACAAAATTCTATAAGCAACCCATGCATTCTAGAAACAACCATCCATTTGATTAAGATATTTCAACACTTCCATTGCCCCAATTTAGTTCCTCGATGGTGGCTGCGGAGGTGTAGTGGTGGTGGACATGGTGAGGCGGTGGTGGTGGTGGTGGTGGTGTCGGTGTGGTGATGGTGAAACAATGGAGGTGGCCATGGGGGCAAGGTTGATCACAATGGAGGATATGGCGGTGGGAGATGTTGGTGTCAGAGATTGTGGATGTCGTGGTGGTCATGGTGAGTCGGTAGAGTATCTTGTTGTGTTGGTGATGGAGGTGGTGGTGGTGACGGTGATGGATCATCAATTTAACATCTCACCCTAAATCTGTTAAAGTTTTCCATCTAAAATAAATTGTGCGAGGCACATAACTTGTGTTCGGAGTTATTCCTGTCATTTGAAATGCCATTTTCTTGGATAGATTTTCGAAGGTTTAGTTAATATCGAGCAATGGATGCTTCAAAATTGGTAAACTAACTAAAGAATTTGTGCCTAACATAATAACATTTGCGACGAACTTCCAAAACTTAGATATCTTGGTTTTTTTCGTTCCAAATTTGTCCATCACACCTCTTCTGTTTTGCGCATACCGATATACAAAACTAGAGGAACAAAAAGAACATGAGAAAGTTGAAGAATGAATCAACGCTTATTGGTTTGTGTCCGTAGCCAAACATCGCTATAAATGTTACACCATCTGCCAAAAAGAATATATCTGATAAAAAGAAGAGAAACGATAACCTCACAATGGTTATCCCCCACTACTACACAAACAAGACAACAGCCCTGATGAAACCAGCTAGGCAATGCACCTATAGACAACACTCTCTTGTGACCCATAAGAAACGCATAGTTACAAAGACGATGAACGGAAATTTACATCACATGGGGCCGGCCACAAAATTACACAACTTTTCTTTCAAAATACAACCTTCTATACCAAATATTGGTCTAGATGTGAATTGTGATAGAATTTAATAGTAAAAACCGGGCTTCGCATTCCATTCTTATCCACCTCAAATCAAACATGAATTAACTTACTTTTGTCAATTTCATCGGTAGCCGCCATATGGCTGCTGAGGATAACCACCAGCGCCCATCATGGGGTTATAACCACTAGGCATGTTTGAACCAGGAGGTAATCCGGTTTGCCCTTGCATCCCCATGCCCATATTCATTCCCATTCCCATGTTCGTCCCCATACCCATGGGTTGATTCGTGCCACCATAGCCCCCCATGCCCATACCACCACCTGGACCACGGCCCATACCCATACCCATGCCCGGACCAGGACCCATCCCCACGCCCATACCCGAACCCACCATTGCGTTTGGTGGCGCCCTAAGAACACTTGCACCTGCACGGCCAATTCCAGAACCAGATCCCATGGCTTTACCCATGTTAATAGTAGATGTTGCAGGAGTTGACGGCTGCTTCTCCATCCTCTTTTCCTTCCGATTAATGGAATCAAAATCAATTCCAATATCATTCAATGGGTTAATTTTAGCTGCAAATGAAAAAACAAAACAAAAGCTGTTATAAAACACACAAAAAACATAGATAGTTAATAAACAAGTTGAAGAAGAGACGTAGCCCTCACCTCCAGATATATTTAAATTAACTAGGCCTCTGCTGAGCGTATCAGCCCAAACTGCTGACTTAGTTTCAAACTTGCTGTCTTTAGGTGGTTGAGCAACTATAGCAAGTGCCCCTGTTGAAGATGACAGTGGTTGCTGGGAACCCATTGAGGTGTTTGGCCCTGTTTGTGAAAAAACGTTGCCCAGAACATCACTGTTATGTTGCGAACCTCGTCCAGATGGAGCTTGATGAGCGGCCTGTGAAGCTACTGAACCGACAGAACCTTGTTGTGGATGGAAGTTCCCACCACTAAGCTGTGCAGCCGGTCCATTATGAGCATGAGGAGGCATGTAACCTCCCTGTTGTGAAAAGAAGTTTCCGCCGTTGGGAGCTGAAAATCCACCTTGTTGTGAAATGATATTTCCATTGTTAAACTGTGCAGTAGGTCCTGTTGGAGTTTGAGGAGCTCCATGTAAAGTGATGGGAGCTGTAGGCCCTTCCTGTGATGGAAAACCCCCACCACTGTGTTGTCCAGCAAATCCAGTTTGATTATGAGGGACTATAGATCCTGGCTGTGCATGAAAATTTCCATACATATTAGTACTTGGCTGTGGATGCTGACCTGTTGGACCTGAAAAGGATTGCTGTGAAGGTCCAGTAGGTGGCAGAATATCAGCGAGAATATCCATGTTGTTGTGTTCAGTAGAGAGCTCTTGAGACACAAATTGCGAGTTTGTTGGAGTCTGAACACTGGAAACACCAGATAAAGAATAACTTGCAGCAGAAAATGAATCCCCAAAGGGAAAGTTGGAAGCTGTATCTACACTCTGGTTCATGGTTGGTGTGAAAGAGTCTGTGGACGTGGAAGTGTGTGGCTGAGGTTGGACTGCCTCACTGGAAGGTAGAGCTTTGAAAGGGGAGTCACCGAATGGATCTTCAAATGACTGCATTGAAGGAGAACACTTTTAATCCAAGAAGCAGCATGTCACTGGAGAAATTATTTTAATAGCAAAAAATGCCTACCTGATTCATAACATTAGACGCTGATGGAGTTGCTGCAAATGTGGTTGCAGAACTAGAGTTTACAAGGGGATCAGCTTCAAATGTAGCAGTAGAAGATGTAGTCGGTACAATGGCCAATGCATTTGAAGAGAATGAGTCAGAAAGGGAACCTAGTAAGTCCATCTCAACATTGTTTGATGTAGCCGGGGCTGCTTGGACAGCTGGGGCAGCTTGGGCAGCTGAAGCAGCTGGGGCAGCTGTTAAAAGAAAGACAATGTGAGTTTCTCATAGTGCTGCATTTCAATCACAAACATAAACGTAACTAAAATCTCACAGCTAGTCCGTGAAAGGTCAAAGAACATTATATCAAAACAACCTGCTTGCAAAAGGTTACCAAGATAGTAAATGATCTTTTTTCCAGGATAACAACATATAAGAAATGATCTGGTTTTATACTCAGGAGCATAAACTAACATACGAAAAAATACACTGTTACATGAGACCTTTGTTCTCTGTATCAACAGGGTGTACATAGAAACCTATACTACCTTCCACTCAACAGTATTAGGATATTAAGGACAACCAGTACAAGTTGCAGCTCAGACATACTAGCTCATAAAAGGATGCTAAAACCCTACTTAATATTAAACGAAGAGGAGGCTGTCGACAATAATTTGACAATGCCCAATAATGCCCAATGTTACCACCGCCACTGCACTCACCCTAAGTTAATAACCATAATGTCTCCACAACTACTATAACATATCATTATACCACAAAGTATTATGTCATTAGCTCCACCACCTCCGCAGCTCCTGCTGATTATAAGACATCTCATGCGCATTTTGTTCATTTAATGAAAATTAACTAAACAAAGGGAACGTGCAAATTTTCCCATGTATAACAGAAACTGCGGGCATCAAGGAATGCAAAAAAAGAATAGATAGATATGAAACGGGTTTCTTCAAGATTATTATCTAGGAGAACAAAGATTACTATATGAATCATAATGAAATAGAAAAAAGAACAGCATGGAACTGGTCAACCAGTCAATTAACAATTGTGCAAATGTGCTTCACAGATTAAAATTATGTTAGATAAATATCAACTTATTGTATGTGAGTGACATAGACGGTCATCAATCAAGATCAATGTATTAAAAGGCGGAGCCGTAGGCGAGGCGTTCCATGGATGCCCCCACCTAGGCGTGAGGCAAAGCCTCACCGGACCCAAATAACTTGATATATATTGCATATATAATCATATATAGTATAATGCTTTGTAAAACAAATATAATTATAAATAAGCCAAAGATAATATCTTCTGCTTCATTATTAAGTGTAGTTGTACTTGGAAATTATGTCATATAGTCTTAAAATGTTGTAATTATTTATTTTATTGTACGCAATTATAGTGAACTTCAAGAGAAATAAGGCTGAGTGGCCACAATTATAGGGAGTTTCAAAGGAAATAAAGGCAGAATGTCGCAATTAAAGGCAATTCAAAAGGAAATAAAGGCTAAGTGGAGCTATTATAGGGAATTTAAAATGAAATAAAGAATGAGTGGAGCAATTATTATAAGGAATTTAAAGGAAATAATGGCTGAGTGGAGTAGTTATAGGAAATTTCAAGAGAAATAAATCTTGGCTAATCAAAATGGTAGGTGGCAGAATCTGAATGGGCAATAATTAATAAAAAACAAAAAAAATAAAAAAGAGTTAGAGTTAGACTTTGCCACTAGGATTTGGAGAGAGAAACTTTCCCTCCTTCTCTGAAACTAGAACGGCACACAGAGGAATGGTAGAAACAGAGGAACAGCAGAAATAGACCTGGATTTGGAAAGAAAAAACGCCCAACTGAACGCCTGGGCTCACCTCGGCGACGCCTTATGCCTACCCCCACAAAACAGAGGCAAAAACCCAGCAGCCCCACCTCCAAGGGCGCCTAGGCGCGCCCCGAGGCTAGTTTTTTAAAACACTGTTCAAGATCAAGCTTTGGGCCATGTACAGCCAATGTTTTCACATTTCACTTGCTTGACCATCTTCAACAACCAATTAAAATGCAAGCACATCAAATCCGTTCAGAGAATCAACCATCTCCAGTGACTTAGGAGTTAGGAACATTAGTAGTGTGTATTCATACCACATGCTTTAGCCCAATGATACTCATCGACACTGAGCAAACAATGACTTAGGACAGCATCGCATGGCTGAAATAAGGGCTTTTAGGAGGATTATTTAAAATGAAAAGGAGTATTAGAGTTTAGGGTTTACAAGGCTTTGGATGGAAAAAAATTAGTGTTTTGTTTGGGAATTTTATGACCTGGGAAAGGTCAAGGGAAGTGAACAGAGTATAGGAAATAGTAACCAAGAATAAAACTTTTGACTTGGATTGTAGGGTTTCCAACAGTAGGTTGAATTAGGGTTTCAAGAATAGGGTACTTAGCATTTTAAGGGGGTTGATCATGGTGTTAAACACTCAACAGGTAACTAAACGAGGAGAAAAAGATTCAATAAGCATAACCACACCCACTTCCAATGAATTATGTAATAACAAAAATCCTCCCAACTTCAAAAACCTCAGAAATGCAAATAAACCCTCACTAATAGCTTACTAATGAAAGATGCATTCTTATCAGAAAACAAAAAGAAAAGCAGTCAGGCAATCGGAATCAGACAACTTAACCTGATTGCTTCCCCCTAGTCAAACAATCAACATAAAAGAAAGTACCAAAGAATTCACACAAAAGAAACTATAAAAGAGTAGGGTTTAGTAGCAGATGTCCCATGTCACTTGAATGGGGCCAATCAAATACACCGGTCCTGACATGTGCAACAAACAACTCACAATAAAGAATGTTTGAGTTATACTCATTAAATACACATTTATAGCACATTCTTCAGCAGTTTGTACTGGGATAAAGCATAAACATGCATACAGGACTTACTAACCTGAAACCAAACCAAATGTATTGCCTGAAACAGAACCACGTGGATCAAATTCATCTGAAGGCTCCACTTCCTGCTTTGCAGGTGATGCAGAAGCAACACGAACACTGGTCGCTTGGCTTGGATTATTGCTTGAAGGTGGAGAAGAAGCTCTAGGAGCAGAAGCTGCTGGAGTTTCACCACCCCTGTAATCAAGAAATATTAGCTGAGCTAACACTTAAAATAGGAAGAAAAAAAAAATGAGTGAATCAAATTCTTTATTTCAGACAAATTCATACCTTTCATTGTGAACAGGGCTTTGAGATTCACTTACAACCTCCTCATAACTAGGAGGAGCCCCAATGTTTTGTTCAGAATATTTCCTACTTAGCCTGCCAAAAATGAATAATATTGTTATTGGGAATTGGCAATGTTCTGGAATGCTCTGATGAAATTACCATATATTACTAATCATTACTTTGTTTTTATTACCGAAGTCTTTAATATTTCTTCATATGAGGCATATGTGTATACATATACAGATCTATATACCCATAAAAAAAACAACCAACATGTTCAACTTAAAGATCTTTAAAATTTTAATATTTGGATTTAATCATATGTTCATGTCCAATGTATAGGAGCCACAGACCCAAGAATATATTTCAAGCACATGTCCACTAAAGAGTTACCTTCCACCCTGAGATTGGTCATCAGTTTTAGCACCACTAACACTACAATGAGGATACATAAATAATAAACAATGAATTTCCCATTTAGGTTAAGTAATAAGCAATGTTCTAAAAGGAGCTAGGCGCTATTCAGGGTGACGGGTAGAGGCCTAGTGCCTAGGGGCCTAGGTGGTTTTTTTTTTTTAATATTTAAATTAAATTAAATTTATTATGACATATAAATAAAGGTCTACTTATAATACATAATCGTATTGGGAAACATAAATTGCAACATAAAAGTGATATACAAATTATAAAGTACTTGAACATATTCAGAACATGGGGAACATGCATATAATGTGTTTCATCCAAGTATCCAACAAGCCCCTTACAACTTATTTAAACATAAAATGCAAAATGTAAGTTATCTAATTTCTATTTGAAAGAGAGTTCCAACCCTAACCAATTTTCTTAAAAAAAAATTTAAAGCTAAAAAAGTCACAAAACTGCCAGCCCACCTAGACCCAACTAGACTTGCCTAGTCGGGCTAGACGGGGGCCTAGCCTAGGTGCCCTTTATTACTTTTTAAATGCCTAGGCATTAATCGGGGCGGTGGCCAGCCGCCTAGCTCCTTGACCAGGACTTTTAGAACACTAGTAGTAAGCAAACGATCAAGACTACAGCCTCAACTGTACAAATATTTAAAAAATAAAAAATAAAAAATAAAACATAAAACATAAAAAAAAAAACGCATCCAAAAAATTTTGGCATGTACAAATATGCACTTCCACTTTTGACGCATTAATATGGAAAAGTTATCTTTGGTACTTTATTTCGTGCTGAAAACATATATTTTAACAGTAATATTCTCTAAAGTGGAACCATCACAAAAATGAATAAATTAAATAAAATAAAAACAAGAGAATATAATTGTTACATAACAAATCTGCCTTCTCAATGTTCAAGAAAATAGCTAAGTTGACTTCCTCAAAATAGAGTACAAGATAACCTAAACAAAATACATGCCACCAAGAAAATCAAAATGGTTCTTCATCACATACTAGTAATGATTCAAAATTATCAACAGAAAAAGATCATTACCGAGAGGAATATTGACCATCATCATCAATTGAACGCTCCCTCTCTCTATCAGAGCTTCTACTTCTAGAGCCATGAGGGTAATCATCAACACTTCGACTTCTTCCTCGATAATCATCATCCCTGGAACCTTCTCTCCCATTGCGTTCATCATATTCTCTGCCATAACGATCTCCATCACGACTGTACCGGTCATCATCCCTATCGCCCCATTCTCGTTCCCTCCCATAGCCATTCCTATCTTCATCCCTGCCTCCATAGCGGCCTTCGTAACGATCATCGTCATATTTGTCACCATATCCTCCTAGACTTGAATGGGAACCAGGCCTATACATTCCACCTGTCGATGATGTATTACGAAACCTGTTGGATATACAAATCAGTCAGAAACCCCTTTCATTAGAACTTCCTGTAAAGGATGAACCAGTATAGTTTTACAACATTACTCCTTTTACTTTGCTTATACATATAGATCTACAAAAAATACTACTTTTCTCTCTTACACCTAGCTCTAGAATCCAAAGTGGTGAAACACTAAAAAATCATTGTTTGAAATGTTACTGCCACTACTCAAATAACAGTTAATACTGTAAAGCAATAAAGAAACTTCAAGACTTCGGAAATTAAACATTTTAAAAAATAGAGTGAAGATACATTTTTTGATCCTAATGGCATGGGATGCTTATATAAAAACTAACATTAAAATAAGAAAAAAAGAATTCAAGAAATGTAAAAGGTAGATATCAAAACAAAGCCCCTTCTGAGAGAATTCTTACTTGTCCCTGTTAGCAGCTGCTTTCTGTCTAACCTCAATTATCCTTTCTTTGTCATTGACAAGAGCCACAAGACTCAGAGACTTCTTTCTGACATTACTTCCCTGATCCCTTCCACTGGAATCAATGTATTGAAAATCGGATAATGTCTGTTTCAGGAAAAAAGTACTGGTTTAGTAAGCTCGATAAACAAGTCGATGGGTAATCCAATGGGGTTGCCCAAGTGGCGTGCGGTGGGTAAAAGGGTTATTATTAAGACATGCCAAGGGTTCCATCCCTTCCCAATACTCCAAAACAACTATTTCATGTCTTTGCGATTATCAGAAAAATGAATGATGATATGAATCTTGGAAACAAAGGGCAGTAGTTACCGATATTTGATACGCATGCTCCCTGATATCATCGATGACACGGTCTGACCCATGACCCACCATGTATTCCAAGACAATTAAAGCCTGATTTTAAGCACAAATATTATATGAACAACATGTCAACACAGAAGTAAACAAACCTCACCATAGTACAAGATGCATGTGAAAGCTAAAAAAAAAAAAATTTAAAAAAAAATACAGTGACGGTGATAATAGGAGATACCCATACATTACATGGAGATGGAAGTGGACAGGAGAGGGAGCGAGACTAAGAGACAGACACAGACACATAGATAGAACGCAAAAGAGAGAGAATCCTAAACAATGTGTATCTGCTGCAAATAACTACAACAAAGTACATAGAGATGACAAACCTTGTAAACATGCCTCCAGTTCTTTCCAGTATCACTTAGCCGCTTCCAAATGATGGGCATGATTATCTGGTATTCATGACTGCACAATTGGTCGGGAATGAATTTCTTTTGAAGATAATAATTGATACAAAGAAACCATAAAAAGAAACTGTCAAACTTACTAGTTTCGGGTTGCCAGTGCAATGTCGGCAAGAAGTGATCCATGAGGACCCCAGGGCTCATTACTAGTAGCATCAAGAACCTAAATAGGAGAGAGAGTGGTGTGAGTTGATGAGAGTGAGCGTGAGAGAGAGAGAAATGGACTACACCTGAGGCAGTTATGTTGATTAACCAACCTACTTTTGCAGAGCTAACAAAAAAGAAAACTACCTTCTGTTCTATTCCAGGAACTTTCAGCACTTTCTTGTTCACCTCTCTCTTTCTGCAAGAACGCAACAAACAACAGCAGTTTAGCGTTTTGGCTACAAAACATACGGGAAAAGTATTTTTTTTATCAACATGGTAAAAAAAAAATTCAGAATTCGTAATGATGTACCAAAAAAGATCACATATTAACAAGTACATAGGAAGATTATTATCAAAGCACTACAAAATTGAGAAAAACACGTAGCAATCAACTTAAAGTGATGAACACGATTTAAGACTTACATGTCCCTAACAGTTTGATCAAAGACTTTCTTCATCGTAGCACGATTTCCGAATCAATAGTAATAAACAACAGCAGCAAATCTGCGATCCAATTAAACGAATACCGCCTCTTAGGGACCTTGACCTGCACGAAGCATTAATTCAGTTCAAAGAAGACAAGGATCATCAAAAATTTCTGGACCTAATAACAGAATGTACCCCAGATCAATCAAATTGAAACCCAAATTTTCATCGAATACAGAAATGGTTGGCAAATTTGAATCAATGTTATACGTTGCAAATTAACAAACATATATATATTGAAAACCCAAATAATAATTTGACCCATAAAAAAACTATTAATTGGGAAAAAAATCGAATTTGAAATCAAATTTACAAATAAGCAGAGCTGAATCAAAGCAAATATGAACAGAGGGAACGAATTAGATCTGAAACAGAGAAAAATCAAGAAAATTAAGGAGAACCAGATCTAACTGGGAGGAAACCTACCTGATCCAATTGAAGCGATTATTGGGTCCCCAAAAAAATGGTGAAAAAAGAATAAGAAATGGATCTGGTACACATAAAGGGAGGTGAAGGAGGAGGATCAGATAGAGAGAGAGTAAGAGAGAGAGGGAGAGGGAGAGAGAGAGAGGAGAGAGGAGAGCTCCTGAATTCCCTGAGCTGTTTTTTTGGTAATTGTTTTTCTTCTTTGAACAAGACAATTAAAAATAAAAATATTTTTGAAGAGTTTTGGCTTTTGGCTTTGGCTTTTGGATTTTGGCTTTGGCTTTTGGATTTTTAGGTTTTTTGTGTTAATGATTTGCTATTGGCATTAAAACAAATTCATTTTGTATTCTAAACTTTTTATAATTAAAAATAAAAATAAACTGGTAAAAAAATGTAGAATGAAATTTTTAAAAAACTAAATAATTCCTTTCCTGTTTTAAACAATTATAAAAAGGAGAAAGTCGATATTTATATTTTAAACTACACAAAGAAGGTGGACATAAATTAAGTGTTTTAAAAATTCTCTTTTATTTTTTTTTTTTTATCTACCGTGGTTATTAACCACTTATTGTAAATTACTTTTATTTTCTCTCGTATATATAAATTAATCCATATTGATAGGAATTATGATATAATTTAGAGGGAAAAATGAAATGGAATGGAAATTAGTGTAATGACAAAAAAGACAACGCAATTTTACATGCAACGATTCAAGGACAGTTGTCCTCCCCCTTATTTTTCTTTATGTTTTTTAGGCTTTTTTTTTTTTTTGTATGTCCATGAAACTCAAAATTAGTCCCCATTCCCCTAAAACAAAAATATTACCAGTTTGCAATTGAAACTCAATATTCATTCCACTTTGCTTATTTTTCGTCCATTCAGTAAAAAATGCTGACGGGGAAGGAATTTTGCTTATGTGGTTGTCCAATTGCCATAAATGAAAATGGTAATTTTGTCAAATCATCGTCTCCTTCCTTCTTGAAGGAACCCACGAATTTGACACCTAAGGGCTGGTTTGGTATTACTCTGCTTTGAAAAAAAAAAAAAATGCTTCTGCTATATTGTGAGAATAAGCAGCAGTGAAATAAAACAGCAGAGTGTTTGGTAAACTTTTTTGTAAAAGTGCCTTTGGAAAAAAAAAACAAAAAAAAAACCAGTATTATAGTCCTTGGTAAACTTTTATATAAAACAAATCTAACTGTGTGAAATGACCAAAAATGGTATAATACTAGATGTGCCATTAATTTAATTTTCTTAACAAATAAGGGTGAATTACTAAATATACTTTATTTTTAAAAGAAAAATATTTATAAACTTTATCTTAAACATATAATCCAACGTTTAACAAGAAACAGTATTCAACATATAATCCAACATTTATGCTGCTTCACGTTTTTAACTTTTTTTCAAAGCTTATTTTTGCTACTTCACGTTTTCAGCTTTTTCTTTCATCCAAAACTGTAAAAATAAGTTGTTTTTTACAATTTACCAAACACATTTTTGAGCTTAGCTTTTTTTTATACCCACTTTTTATAAAAGCACCTCAGTACCAAACTAGCACTAAATATATCAATCTTAAGCTGAAAATAAAGCACAAAGGTTCCCAAATTCGCAATGCATCCCCAGATCTCCGATTTGGAGTCCCATATCCTAATTTGTGTTCGATTTTCTTCCTTTTTTTTTTTTTTTTTTTTTGGAAAAATGCTTCTTCACTTTTATTACAAACTAAAACATACACATAAGCAAACCCAAGGCCCAAACAACACACATAAACAAGCAAAACACGGGCCCAATAAACAAACTACAAAGGGCCAACCAGAAGTTGAAGCCCAAAACGCACAAAAGACCATAAACACCAGAAAGTTCTACACCAGTCGCTGCCGATCGCGAATCGACCAAGTCCTTGTCCATAGCCAAGCATCGCCAGTGTAATTGCAGGATCTCACCTCGATGAATGTCCTAAGCATAGCCACAAAGAAATGATAGCCAGCAAGTGGTTGGAAGAAGCCAATTATCAGGATGAAGTTCGTGGCAACCCACAAACAACACTGCCAGAAAAGGCAGAGATAGTGAGAAGGTGGTGATGTTGAACACTTGAGCCGGTGGGAACACCGGAACTCTACACACCATCTCGAAGTACCGTAACAAATCGCGATTTTGAAGCGGTTGCAGATCGGAGCAAAGATGAACAAGGAGGAACGTCGCTGGGGGTAGGAAGAAATGGCCAGATCGGAAAGGAGAGCAGGGGAGAAAAGGAAGAAGCATCGGAAAAAGTAAAAAGAAAATAAGAAGAAGTAGAAAAGAAAGAGGAACTGGAAGAGAAGGGAAAAGGAGGAGAAAACAAGAAGAGGAAGGGAGAATAGGCGACCGACTCCAGCCGAAGCCAGAGTCGGCGCCGGAGAAGGTGGGCAAGATGAAGACCCTCACCAAGACGCAGTGGGGGAAGAAGCTCTCACAAAAGGAGAGAAGGTCTCTCACAGAGGAGAGAAGGTGCTTTTACCAAACCATCTTATAATTTTGATTTGTTCGATTTCTTCCTTTTGCACCATTTTCAGAGCCAAATCACCTCCCACTCTGAAATCCAATGAAACAGATTGAATGAGTTTCTACAACAAATGATTTTGATTTTCTTCAATTTCTCACTGTCGAATTCTTGTACCCCTAATATATGCTTACTTGGACTCCTAATATAGACGTATATCAAACATGCAATCCGTTTGTGGGCATGACTCATTAAGTTTTGTGAAATTTTTTGAAAAACCATACAATTCTTAAGACGTGGTATTCATCCTAAGTTGCACATACTAACCACAAGAAGCCTTTGTCAATTTCAAGAACCGACCTCAGACCAAAATTGCATCAAATCACTTTTCTAAATATCCTAATGGTCGCGAATCATCAAAACATTTAGATAGTTTAAACCGGTGATTAATAATTTAAAAACCTGCATGCATATTATCATAAGCAAATTGAAGAGAAACTATATATTCATGCTAAAGCTCGTGGCCTCACCCTAACAAAAAGGGAATTAGTTACGCATATTCATAACCAAAATCAACATAAATTGTATTGAAATAATAAAAGATCGAAAACACTTTGAATGTAAAAGTCTAAAAATCTCTACGCTTGGCCAATTTCCTTTCTCAATATCGCACGGAAAAGAAGTTGAAAAGTTAGGGCCGGCCAAGCTTATTTTTCCTACTAAAAATTAAATCTTCCTAAGAAAAGGTTGTCCAATAAGACTAGGAAACCAAATAATTAAAATAAAATAGAAAACATAACCCTAAATTAAATGATAAGATTCGCCTAAAATATGCACAACTACGTTTTGGACCCATATATGTTCCAAAACCAGCCCAAAATAGCTAGTTTTAAGCCTTGGAATATTTTGAACACTTCTCCATAAGGCCACAAACCCATCAGATGTCATCTTGGGCTCCAAAAATCGCAATTAAGCTCAGAAACGTCACTTTCCAACACAGCGCACTGCTTCTTTAATCCATCGCCAGAAAATAACTGTTTGGTAGAAAAATTCCAAATTTTGACGAACACGCCAAGGGACAAATGAACGTCCTTCAATTTGAATCACTAAAAAATTCATCCATTTGATCACGTTTTGCCCCAGAGGAAGTCAAATGTCCAATATTGAAAATATAAAGCAAAGTATCAAAATTCTACCAAAATAATTACCAAAACATACTAAGAATAGGATAAAATATATAATATGAAATTGACTCGTCACTTTTCACTTTCAATATTTTGTTTTCATTCGTTCTTGTTTAGTTTTTTTCCCTTCCCTTGCACCACCCTTGTTCATCAATTCTTTCTCCCATACACTTTCATCATATTTCCAGCACAAATTAGCAAACCCCAACGATTATTTTCAAAACTTATGTTCACATGGAAAATTGTTGGGTGTAGTTGTACACCGGGTGATGTATTAGATCCACCCAAGTTATACCCTTGTGTGACTGAGGCTCGTATTCATCATTTAGGTTATGTTTGGGTGAGTAATTTCCAAATCCTGGGATTGAAAGCCAAATAATAAAATAAAAGATACAAAATTTTATATATGAGGGACTAGGAAATTCACTATTGATGAGTCAATATTACATTACATATTTTACCCTAATATTAGTTTATTTTGGTTATTATTTTGTAAGAATTTTGATACTTTGATTTATATGCTTAATGTAGAACTTTCGACTTCCTCTAGGGCCAAACGTGATCAAATGGATGAATCGTGAGTCACTTAGCTTGATCGTGTCAAAATATTAGATTTTTCCACCAAGCAGTTATTTTCTGGCAATAGAATAAATGAGCAGTGTGCGGTGCTAGAAAAGTGACGTTTTTGGCTTGATTGCGAGTTTTGGAGCCCAAGATGGCCTATTTTGGATTTAGCCCCTTCTGGAGAAGTGTTCAGATTGTTCTAATCTTTAAAACAAACTATCATGGACTGGATTTGGAGGAGATTTAGGTATAAAACGTGGCAGATTGGTTAGATGGCGGATTTCTCCATGTTTGACTAGGAGATTGTTTCCTAGTTTATCTTAATTTATTTTGTTTCCGAGTTTTATTCTAAGACATTTTCTAGGTAGGTTTTATTTTATAATAATATAAATAAGGCTATTTAGCCATTAGGGTTTTAGAAAGGGGACTACACAAATTTAGAGAGCTTTTGACGATTGAAGTTTATTTTCTAGGTGTTTTCTATTCTTATTATTAATAATATTTTGTTTTATGATTGTTCGTAACTAGTGTCTTTTGCTAGGGTGAAGCCTTGAGCCTTAGGTAGAGTATGTAGTTTCTTTTCAATTTACTTATGATATTATGTATGCATGTTTTGAATTATTAATCAGCGTTTTAAACTATCTAAGTGTCTTATTGATTCGCGACCATTAAGATGTTTAGAAAATTAATTTGATGCAATTTTGGTCGAAAGGTTCCCTGAAATTGGCCTTGGCTGCTTGTGGTTAATAATTGTAATTTGACTTAGGATGAACACCATGTCTTAAGGGTTACATGGTTTTTCAAAGGGTTTTCATAAAATTTAATGAGTCTTTCATGTTCATATTTGATCCGAACATCCAGACGGGTTGCATGTTAGATATACGTTCTATGTTGGAGATTCAAAGTAGGACATATATTACGAAAACCTAACCTTCAAAATTTGCATGAGTAATTCAAAAGTGATTGAGAAAACTATGTAGAATTGTTAAGGTGACGGTAGAACCCTAGTATCTTCTTAAAATTGTTTTCTAGTTGATTTATTTAATTGTTTTATTTTAAATTCATTTTTAATATTTTAAATCACAATATCACTCTTTCCAAAATCTTGTTTCAAGTAATTAATTAAGAATTAGTTTAAATACAAATTATTCATTCAATCCTTGTGGAAATGATCTTACCCTTATTCTCTTGCAAGTATTTTAAGTGTTTTTATCCCTATTTATGCAGATGGTAAAAATCCTATCAACTATATAGCATTAAAAAGGCATAGACAGATTTGTAAATGATACCTTTCATTGAGAGATTAAATAATCTCTCACATATGTCTTTATAATGCCCATATGATGTATTTTCTTAATTATCCCTCCTATCTAACATTTTGTGATATTTTCCTTTATAATTTGGTTTTCAATCCCATGACTTAGGAATCACTCACACCCCCCCCCCCCCCACCCCCCAAAAAACCACAAAACATAGGGTTTTGATTTAGATATTATTATGACAGTAAAACCTCTACATAGTGATTCATCATTAGTGAGTTCTAATAATTGATTAAGTAGAATAATAGCATTATGGATTGACTATGGGAGAATGATCTCCTTTTATAGTTGAGAAGAGTCCCATGTTTTTATTCGCGGTCGATATGGGACTTTAGGATCTTTATTCTGGGGTTGACATGTGTCGCATTGTGACTAGTCTCTTGAATGGAGAGGAACTCATGTGCTTCAACATGGGTATCTCAGTACAAACCATTCAATAGGTCTCAAAGATACTTAGTTGATCGGTGCTCGATTGTTCGGGTAAGTATGGTACAAATAGTGCCCTTCCAAGTTCTCAACAGAAGAAAGCTTCTTGATTTGAGACTTGCAAAATTCAAGTCACTTAATAATTATGAAACTTCAGAGTGCCAAAGTGTTAGTAGCATGTAATGGGAGTCCCTCCAAATCTCCAAGCGAGGAAGGTAGCCAAAAAAGGGGTCTTTATTTTCCCGAGTCCAAAAAAATCAAAAAGTATTTTAAATACCACTAACTCTTTCCTTCATGTTGTGGCACAAGGTCATTGTCCTATTTATTTTGGACCTACCTTAGGCCTGCTGAGCCCAAGAGAGTAAGGCTCAATCATCAATGCCTATCTTGACTTCAGCCCAACGTATATGTAAAATCATGTGTACGGTAATCTTTAGCTGCTTTTTTTTAATAGACCGCAATTTCTAAGGTGCGGACAGAGGTTTGCAAATGGTGTGTGTGGACGAAATATGGACCGTAGGATTAAATTTGAACAGCTGAAAACAAATTCATCAGAAAAGGTTTAGTGTAAAACTGGGTTAAAAAATACCTGTGAGTTAATGAAAACAGTATTAGCGAGAATTCAAAAAAATAGGGAATTAAACTCTCCCCTCCCTCCCACGACATCAACAGTTGAAACCAGAAAATTTTCTTCTCCTCCAAAAAATCTCCTTCTCACCCCGACATCGTGCTCATTCAAAACTTTGGTTGCGTTTGAAAAGTTCATTGTCGTTCAAAACCCAGTTAGAGTATTGTTATGGTGGTTGTCTTCGGGATCAATGCACTTTGACATTCAGGCATCTTTGGTTTGAGGGTTAGAAGTTGCTTACACGAAAAAAATCCGATGGTTCCTTGATTGGGCTGGGTTCAGAGTCGTTGCTTCCGCAAAAGTTGATGGCAAACTTGATTTCGGAAACTAAACCCTAGAAAATTATTTTGTTGTGCATGCGTGGTGTACTTTTTTTAGTTTTTATGGTTAATTATGCAAGTGGGTTGATGAAATTAGTTGATGTGGAAGTATTTGGAAAATTTCATGAGATATAGGTTTGTGAAATGTGGTTGATAGGTTGTGTACAAGATATCTGTGCTTTAATTACTTGTCAAAAAACAAGGAATCAAACATTAGTTGTCATGAAAAAGAAAAACCAGGTACATTGTTATTCATAAGAAATAAGAGGTACATTATTGTTGCTAATTTTATTATTATTAACAAAAAACGATAATCGATGAAACATTATAAATTTATCGTAAAAAACAAAGATCAGTAAGCAGAGTGTTTCTACAAATGATCTTTCATTACGATGTGAACAGGAGGATTCTCAGTTACAAGAGGAACCGGAAGCTATAGCTCACAAGGGGGCAGTGATGGTGGTCACAGAGTAACAAGATTAAAGTCTCAGTTGAGCTTTAATGGGCAAGATTCTCTTTCTCAAATCTCTGAAGTAAGTGAAAATGCTGTTGAAGGTGGTAGCTCTAACAACAGCCACCATAGTGCCATGCATTCTTATCCCGGCACTGGCTTTGGGATCGAATCCTGGGATAATATCAATTCGATTGTGTTTTCAGCTCCACCAAGTAAACGAGCTAAAAATATGCTTCCTTTGTCTTGTGGATTGCAATGGATTGCAATTTTGCCTAAAACTGAAGAAAAAAGATGAAAGACCATTTCTTGTTTAACTTTCATGGTTGAATGTCCACGATTATAACAATTTACTGCCCTTAATTTCTTACTCAAATATCCTTTTATAAGATTGTTTTCATTTTCCCCCTGACGCAGACAAAATTCTCCTTGTTGCAGAGACAAAAGAAGGGGTAAATCCGACATCTTCTAAACAACACGCAGAGACCAATTTCCTCATCGCATCACGGTTTCTTGCAGCCACTTAACGGTTGGCCTTTGCAACTCTTTCTATCTCATCCTTCTTCTTGATTGCATAACTGCACACAAGACACCACCAATTGTTAGAAAAGAAACAATGAATCACGGGAAAGAAATGAAATCAGACTGCATAACAACGATGGAAATAAACTCGGATAAAAGAGCTTTAGGAGAAAATAACAAGGGCATAGAGAGCAAGGTACAAGTACCTGTTAGAGGAACCTTTTGCAGCGTTGATAAGTTCATCAGCCAAACATTCTGCGATAGTTTTGACATTTCTAAAAGCAGACTCACGAGCACCGGTTGTGAGGAGATAGATAGCCTGATTCACACGTCTCAAAGGTGAGATATCCACAGCTTGACGCCTAACCACTCCAGCAGATCCAATACGGGTTGCATCTTCACGTGGACCACTGATCAGAAAACATAAGACATACAATACAAGGAAAAAGAATTGCTTGATCAATTTAAGGAATTAAACAGGGAACACTATATTAAAGGCCACTTGAGCTTCCCCTCAATCATCAAACAAGGGCCTAAGCAGAAGGAAAAATATGTTATTACTATGCGAAAGACATTAACATATCCATGTCGATGTACCTGTTAACGACAGCATCAACAATAACTTGGACTGGGTTAAGATCAGTCAGCAAATGGATAATTTCCATTGCATGCCTAATAATCCTGACAGCCATCAATTTCTTTCCGTTGTTTCTTCCATGCATCATGAGTGAGTTTGTAAGCCTCTCCACAATTGGGCACTGAGCTTTCCTGAATCGCTTCACTGAGTATCTCCCAGCAGTGTGAGGTACGTAAGTTGCATGCCTGGCAGGCACCACTCCAACATAGTCCGCCAGTGAAATGTCACTGACCTACATGTTGCAAATTATACGTTATTATTTCAAGTATATACAGGAAGTAGATGTTATGAACAATCTTATAACAAGTTAGTCCATATGCGTTACAGCCAGTACTGTAAACAAGTACAAAAAACAATAATAATACAAACAATAAGCATGAGCCAACTTAGTTACGCCTACGGTGAATTTAGAGCATCTTCCCAACACCACTTTTGAGTCACATTTAAGGACTTAAAGGAGGAAATCTTTGTGTCCCTAAAGGAATATTACCTCCAATGAGAGAGTCCTTATAGTAGAATTCCTAAATTTGAAGTTTTTATGATTTTAGGTGATAATTTGATTAGGTGCACATTTTTTTTTTATGTTAAGATTTTTTTAATTAATTAAAAACATTAAAATCTTCAATCAAGATTATGGGCCCCGTTTTCAATTCAGTATGCACATTTTTTGTTTATATTAACCGTTTTTAATTAATTAAAAGCATTAAAGCTTCAATCAAGATTGTGGGTCCCGTTTTCCACTCAAGGTTGCCCCTATACATCTATATGTGAAAACATACGTGAGTCCGGTCCATTGAAGATTCATTTTATCCATATATTTGTTTTATACTCATTTTATACGTTGGTTGTTCCTATTTAGGGACCCCCTGGAGATGCTCTTAAAACAAGAAGGTCACACAAGGAGGTCGCGTGGATGTTTAAAAATTTATAAGATGAAATCCAAATACACATTGAGGTTGAGCCACAAATACGTTGTGTTATGTACGACTAACAAACAAGGAAATGCATGTGGGCAAATCCTCCACTGCTAGCCAACCATCAATTTACTCTAAAACAGAATCTAAATGCTCGAAAAATTCAGGTTGAAGCACTAAAATCCAACCAAATTTGACCTCATGTCATCTAATTCATCAGAGATATCAAAAAAGTAGAAATAAATAATAAAATCCAGAAACCTGGACATCGTCGAAGCTCCAGCGGTTGAACAGCTTCACGTCATAGTGAGGTTCCGTTGGTTCGACCGCAGAAGGAGCAGCTATAGCGGCGGCAGCCATGGTTCTGTATAAACACAATTGAAAATAATAAATAAAAGAGAAATACAAATTCATAATTTCTTATTTCGATTCACATTCCCAACCAAATAATCGAGATTAACTCTTAATAAAAAAGAGGAACAAATCAAAGAATTAGCAATAAAATGGTCGAGTAGAGGACAGGGAAAATGGTCGAGTAGAGGAAGAGCTTTAATCAGCTAGGGTTTGGGTTTTAGGTCAGGCTTGGGCCTGTGTGCTATGGATTCACAATTTGAGTGCGTTTGATAAGCCCATTCATTAAAAAGGCCTACTCAAAGAATGGTTTTGTGTACACCCAATTTTCATCTTTGGACACTCACAAATTATATACACTAACACTTCTGTACGCGCTTTGAGTGTGCGAAATGTCTTTTTTACATCACGGTGCGCTACGCGTGGCATTTAGAGTTTTTTTTTTCCTTTCACATCTATACATACGTAAGGACATTTTTACTACAAAAACAATTCATACGTGTTCTTCATGCCTTGCGAGTGCAAAAGTCCTTTTTTACAGCACGAGCACTACACGTGATGTACATAGTTTCTTGCTCAAAATTCTTCTATCTTTTACTTTAGATTATTCCATAATGTGTAATTTATCTACAGATTTCTTCATTTGTTAGGCTTTTATTTATCACGGGCGCTGCATGGCCCTAAAATCTTTTAAATATCTAATGTTTATTTATAATCTAGCTCTAACTCCCTCTATTTTTACTTTAGATTAATCCATAATGTGTAATTTCTCTATTGATTTCTTCTTTCATTTTCTACTGGTAGCAATTTTTCACATTTATCTGCCTCTCATATTATATTCTACACGTAAAAGCATAATTTAGATTATTTAAAAAAAATGGTAGAACGCCTGTCATAGGTTTCTTGTGCCTATTAAAACTAACAATGATACAAATCAAATCAAATAGTCTGTAAAGAAAAGGAAAATACCACCCCAATTGAATAGATTGAACAACAAAATTACATGAAAAAGCTAGCATATAAAAAATAGCATACATCAACCAACGAAGAAAGGCTCACATTGTTTGCAATAAAAGTCCTCGAGATGCTTTGGTGCATTCTGTATCCTTTTTTGCTGCTTCAAATCCTTGGTGAATTAACGGTTCCTCGTGAAACGACAAATTCTTTTTTGCTGCTTCACATTGTATGCAATCAAAATACAAATTCTTTTCAAATATAATTACATACGTTAGTCTATTCAAGAATTGCTTCATGCTTCATGGTTTGTTTATCGTGCATCTACCCCAATGCATCTAACCGTCCAGATGCTTGAAACAAAGCCCTACAAAATAAAATACATTAACCGTCCAATTACTTGAAACAAAACCCTACAAAGAACTCCAATTCAGGGCTTCTCCAACGGGAGACATTTAAAGCCATTTTTGAATATGTGAAGGAGGAAAAAGAAATCGGTAAAAAAATTACACATTATGGATTAAAACTTTGTGATAATTCTAGGAGTGCGATGAATTTCCTTTTAATCTGGTTGGTGTTTGCATTACATAATAAATCATTTAATTCAATAAATTTGTCTATATTAAAAAAAATTAAAACACAGTTAAAATTTAGCAAGAAACGTACAATTAATCCAAATGGAAGCAAAACTTTGATAAACAAAGTAAGACAAATATAAAAAAATTACCTGTTGAATCCGCTAATCAAGCAACAATATGCCGCTTCACCTATCTCTTCCTCCACTTTTCGCAAGCTGGGTCGTGCTCGTCTTCATTAATGTTGGAATAGATCAAATCACAAGTATGGGTTGTAATTATCACTGTAGCTAAGTTATGGGTTAAAGTGATGACTACAACCTTTACAAGTATGGGTTGTAATTATCACTATAACTAAGTTATGGGTTAAAGTGATGACTACAACCTTCCAACTTGTCATCTCATTTCTTATTTAACCATACTTGTCATTTGTCAATGTTTCTTTCCCTAAAATCTGGGATTTCCTTCCTTGTATATTGTTTTTGTTTGGTCCTTGTTTTGTCCGATTGTTAGGGCAGAAATCATGGGATTGTGTAGTGGCTGAAGCCCACCGTTTTGTAGTCAGTTTCTTCGGCTCCTTAAAGAGCTTGGATCTCTCTTTGTAAATGTTTATGATCAATATACAAACCATTGAAATTCAATATGGTATCAGAGCAGTGACCACAGTAGCCTATCTCTGCATATCTTCTTCAACCCTTTTGTTTTTCCATAGCCGGTTCCAATGGCTGAGGAAAATCCTCCTAGTCCTGATACTACGAGCTCTAGTGTTTCACCCACTTCAAATTCTACCATAGTAGAAGTTAATCCAAATCAAAAACTCAGTTCAGTTTTGCTGAATGAGTTCAATTATCTTCCATGGTCTCGAGCAGTTTCACTTGCTCTCGGTGGAAGATCAAAGCTTGGTTACGTGAATGGAACCATTTAGGCACCTGATATCTCATCCCCTTTTTATGAGACATGGCTATGCAAGGATCAACTTGTCATGTCATGGCTTCTCAACTCCATGAAGAGGAAGCTAGCTGAAATCTTCAGCTACTCAAAGTCTTCTTTCCATCTTTGGAAAAATGTCTACGAAATGTATAGAAATCAAAACAATGCTACCCTAATTTTTAACTGAAAAGGGAGATTGCAGGTTTGCAACAAGAAAGTAAGTCTTTTGTTCAACACTTAGGTGACATCAAGAGTATGTGGAATGAGCTTGATGTATATAGGCCTCACACCACATACGCTTTCTTGCTTCTGAAGAGAGCTGAAGAAGATAAGATTTTTCAACTTTTGGCTCAAAATATAAAGATCTACATAGTCACATTCTGATGAACGGTGAGTTGCCTACTTTCTCAAGTATATGTGCCATTATTCAACGTGAAGAAACTTGAAGGAAAATGATGAACCTTGAAACCAAATACAGCTTGCCTGAATCGAGGGCATATGTTTCCAACCATAAGTTCTCGGATGATAAAAGAGACAAGGGTAGAAGGTTTGACCTGAAGTGCAAACAATGCAACTATGGTGGACATACCATTGACAAATGTTGGATTCTCCATCCAGAGCTCAAGCCAAACTTCTAGAAGAACAAGGGGTTCCAGAGAAACTCACAACCATCCTTGTACAAGGCTAATCATGCAGCTTTAGCTACTCATTCTTCCTTAAGTGAAAGTTTGCTTAACTTCACCTCAAATCCAGTAAGCTTGATTAACGAGTTTGCTGCTTATCTATAAGGAAAACAAAGAAGTGGAGATCTAGAGAATACAATTGGGACTGGAATCGAAAGCCTTACTGCATTGCTGAGCAAATTTGCTAGGTTTCTTGCTGATTTTGATCATGAAGGCTCAAGTAACCAGATTCCAAGTATATTGAAAGCTTTCTCCACTGCTTTAAATGTTAGTCTTGTGCATGATTATTGGATAATAGACTCAGGAGCCACATACCATATGACAAGTCGAAAAAACTCTTCACAAGTGTTAGTAGCAAATGGTAAGGGTGCTTCAGTTGTTGGAAAAGGGAAAATTAATTTGATCTCCAATCAAATAGAGTCAACAGCCTTGTATGTTCCTTCCTTTCCATTTCAGCTTTTGTCAGTAGGAAAAATCACAAGACAACTAAATTGTCATGCTATTTTTTTTCCTAATTGGGTCACCTTTCTGGACATAGTCACCAAGAGGAAGTTTGGTGAGGGTTTCTTCCTAAATGGGTTGTACTATCTTTCAAAGGATCCCCCAAAACCTAAGAGTCTTTAAGTCAGCTCAAGCCCTTCTTAGGAACAACTACTTTGGCATCATCGACTTGGTCATCCTTCAAATCATGTTTTGTCCATTTTGTTTCCCAAAATGTGTAAAAAGTAGTTTGGAGTGTGATACTTATCACTTCTCAAAATCTACTAGGTTACCTTTCAATTCCTCAGTGTCTAGAGCTAGTAAATTGTTTGAACTTGTTCATTTAGACATCCAGGGACCTACAATTGAATCTTTTGATGGTTATAAATACTTTGTAATATTTGTGGATGATTATTCAAGAATTACTTGGTTATACCTTTTAAAGTGCAAGAGTGAAGTCATGAATGTGTTTAAAGATTTCCATAAACTTGTAACAACTCATTTTGGTTGTCATATTCACACTTTAAGGTCTGACAATGGCACTGAGTATATGTCAAATAACATGTCTCAATACTTAAGTTCCCATGGGATTTTTCATCAAACAAGTTGTGTTGGCACTCCTCAACAAAATGGAGTGGCTGAGAGGAAAAATAGGGATTTGCTTGAGAAGACTAGAACCTTAATGTTGCATATGAATGTTCTCAAGGTGTGCTTTCTAGTACCTATTTGATCAATAAACTGCCTAGTAGGGTGCTGAATAAAAAATCACCCTACGAAGTAATGAAAGGAAGAGAGATTGACTTGTCTCATTTGAAAATGTTTGGTTGTACTTGTTATGTTCATATTGCTTCAATACATCGTAACAAACTTGATCTGAGAGCTAGCAAATGTGTTTTCTTGGGATATTCTTCAACACACTACACCTTTCTTTAATCAATCAGTGGAGTTTTTAAATCAGGAGGAGAATGTTTTTTAAAACTTCCCTTTACCAAGTTCAACAACCAGTGATGAAAGTATATCCGTGTCCACTAACAGAGAATATGGGAATCCTCTAAGTGATGAAGAGGAAACTTTGCTAGAGTCATCAATTCAATCACCTACATCTCATTCACCTCCTGAGGATCTAGAACCATCACCTGTCTTTCCTCAAGGAAGAAGAAATCCTTCTCGTGATCATTACCCTCCTTTAAGGCTGGTGGATTATGTGACTTACAATGCAAGGTATCCAGTTGCTGAGTACCTTTCATACCGAAGAATGCCACCTAAGCATGCAGTCTTTCTCAATGCATGTGTAAACTTTGATTGGAATTTGGTTGTTTCCTCAATTTCCATGAACCTTTCTCACAACTTGGTCTAAAATGTTCTGTATATAAGATCCGTATTTGTGTAGATCATTTTAAACGGATTTCAAGCTGGTTTGCAGAGATTTGTTTCAAATTTGTGGATTTGGGATAACAAATTAAGAACCCTTAATCTTTCCTTAAGGTTTTAAATGCCACAGGCATCGCAATGATCCATTCAAAATCACAATTTATATGATTTTATTTTCTATGATTTGAGTTTTTATCTGCTGATTATTTTTTGCAGATGTATTAATTTTCCTTTGACTGGAAATTTAAGGGTTTCTTAAGTATACTGTTATCACATTCTATTTTTCTAATTTTTTGATTTTGGAACTTTGCAAGGAGTGCTAATAAACTGATTTTCTGGGATTTTTGGTCTTTGCAGGATTTTGGTAAACTTCTTACCGTTTCGGTTCTCTCGTATGTTCTTTGGTTTCTGTTTTATGCCTCTTTGTAAAATACTTGTAGTTTTCTGAGAAGGTTGGGATCTTAGTTATATTTTCTGTCTAATCTCAATTGAGTTTAAGACTCACAAAACAAAGGAAAACAGATAGGAGAATGATGAAAATTTTGTATCCGAGTTGAGGTATTGGTTGCTGCACTGAATCATCATATTGTTCAAGTTAATTGCTTTTGTGTGTTTGAGCACTGTAGTATTGTTTCTTGCTATTTCCATTCTTATTTTTGTGTTATTTGACGCTAAGCTATACATATTTATTAATTACACCAGCAATTACGTTCCATAATCTTAATGACTTGCAAAGGTGTAGTGCAATTACTCTATGAACTTTAGTATTGTATAATAATTTAATCGGTTGAATGTATTTTTGAACTAATTTTAGTATCAGCTTCTTTTGGATCCTTTGTTTCCGTTTTAGATTGTGAAAGTAAAGAGGAGACTGCAACTTACATGAATATTGATAATCAATACATTTTGCAAAATAGTCTTTTTCGGTTTCTTATAACTTGACATGAAAGCGGTATTCATATCTAGATTTTTTACCATAATGTTTAGCTTCATAGTTGTGCATCTTTCAGTTGAAATCTCTTTTGCTCACCTCTTGAAGAAATATTACCTTAATTGCCTTTATGAATCCTACATTTATTTCATATGCAACGGTTCTAATGGTGAGTTTTGGAAATGGGTTGTCTGAACCCAAAGCTACAGAGTTCAAAGCGAGGAGATTTGAGTAGTTGGAGAAGAGTGTTTCCCCAATGGCACACACTTTCACTCACGAACTCCATTATCTTACTAGCTTGGCAATTTGTGCCAAGGTCTTTTTTATCAGTATTAGGTTTCTGGCATGTGTGTTAAGCATGCTTATTCGTGTGAAAGTTCTTATGAAATATTATGAATTTCTGGACATGGTATATTCTTTTGATTTTGGAATCACTACTTTTGATTAAGCCTTTGTGTGGAGCAGGTTGGAAAGGCTTGAGATGTTGGTGTCGATAGAAATGTGCTTTCCCCAAAGTTTCAAATGCTTTGAAGTAGGGGTGGGCATGGGCCGGGCCCAAAATTGAAGGGACCAAACCAAACTCACGTGAAAATACAAGGGGTCGGGCCGAGGTGGATTTTACTATTTTCAAACTGAGAACTGGACCTAACCCAGCTCGTATAAAACGGGCCGGTTCTTACGGGTCCAACGGGTACCTTGTTTTTTTTTTTCCCTTCTAATTTTCAGTATCCCAGAACCGAAATTCCCAGTCAAATTTGTACTTGACCGAGTTCGGATTCGAGTTCGAAATCAAATCAGGACAGGAAGAGGGCTTCGCCGGAGCACAGGCTGCACAAATCCAACTTCCTCGCCGGAGAGAGAAAGCTTAAGTTAACCACATTGTGCGCCTTATCTCCACCATTCCCCGCTGTAGCTGGACGACTCAAACGGGGAGATCCGGTCGAACCCTAACCTGTCCTTTGAGCACCCATACCTGCCAACCAAGACCATCTTCATCCTGGACAAGAAGTGCCAAAAGCCAGATCTGCGATTGAAAATTTCACAACTTTTCACAAATTTTGTAAATCAAAATTAAGAAATTGACAAAATTGGAAGAAATGAGGGAAATGAGTTACCTCGGTGTTGATATCAGAGGAGGAGATGGAGGAGTTGGTGGGGGAGGAGGGCGGCGGCAGCATATCATTTCTTGATGGGGTGTGGTGTGTCTATGCTCCGGGAAGGAGAGTTGCAGAGATGGGGGAGAAGAAACAAAGAAGAGGAATGAGGGAAAAGGTTCGAGAGACTGGGGGAGGGGGAAAACATGGGGAAGTGGGGTGTGTGTGTGGAGTGTTCTCAAGAGTGAGAACTATCACGAGGAGGAACAAAAAGAAGTGGGCCTGGGCGACAGTAACAGTACCAACACGGGGGTATTTTTGCAAACGGTAACAGTACACGCCCCGAACCTTGATTACCCGCCCCGACCCACGGTTCCTATACCCGTTTGCCCACCCCTACTTTGAAGGTTTTACTTTTACTCTCCTGATTTTGCTCAACTATTCTGCAGTGTGATTTGATTTTAGGATGGCTTTTCTGGTTTGTTCTTGACTTTATGTTTGCTGTTTGCATTTGATTTGGTTCAATGGAGTTAATATATAATTATTAGAGTTTTATTGGTAATTTTACTTAATTTGGCAATAATGCAAAGTTTTTTATGGTTTGTTAATCATGTTGTATTTGGGCCCTTCGGTAAGTTCAGAAACCTTTGTAGATGCCGCATGCATGTAGTTTTTTCTTCAAACATATGAAGATTTGTTAATTTTGTCTTCCACCCTTGGAAAATCAACATGCACAAACATTTATTGGGAACCGGAAGACCACGGGGGTAGCTACCTGCAATTTTGAGTCTCAATCAAAATTACAGACAAATAAATGAAGAAACAAGAGAAATAGAGACAAGGAAGATTGTAATCAACAGCTGCGGGGCACAATTGTTCCTGATACCTTGAAAAGAATGAAAAACAAAACTTAAGAGTGTTTGGATATAAGAATTTGTGTATCTAAGAATTTGTTGCTCACAAACATATTGATATGTAAATGTATCTAAGAATTTGTGTACTGATAGGATATATGCATCACACATGTTTTGTTTGTTAGTGTTTTAAAGCATTATTAGATAGCATGTTGCATATTCTTTTAATACTTACTTGATTATTGTAAATTTGTTTATCTTATACCATAGCAAATCTTCTGAATTATCTTTTTCCGGTGTATCCAAGGTTTGGCAGAGGGTGTGCTTCGGTGTATCATTTTGATAGCGTTTGGTGATCTTCAGGTATGAAATCCTAACATGAGTTCGAATGTTAACATTTTCAATTTAAATTTGTGTACTAAAGTCTTTGTACTACAACAGTGATCAATGTAGAAGAAAAAGGTTGGCTTCTTCCAGTGACCAAAATTTGTTGTCAAATTGATAATTAGCTTTCAAATATTGATTTGTACAATTCAATCAGAATGTTAGGTAGATGCCAATATAAATCTTGATTTGTTTTGCGTTAATTATATTCTGATGAATGTATTAATTGGAATAGACAATCTCAATTGCTTTGCTCGATAATCTTTTACATTTTTTACAGTATTTAGAAACTGTATCTTTAAATTACAGTATGAATACATTCTCTTACCGATCATCTCATCACTCATCTTGTGAGAGGATAATGTGTGAGATAAAGAGAGTTCATATATCTCCAGAATGGGGCAATGGTCCTCTACCCATTATGTGGTCCCATTATACAACTTAGTTTAATGGGAAAATAGCAATTAATTAGTTTCTAATCAAGTTGGATTAGTTCTGGAAGGATGAAAGAAATGTGGAGTTCAATGTGACAAAATTTCAGTGCTTGAGTGATTCAGTGTTTAAATTTAATCTTTCAAGCAGTATCTGAATTGATGAGTGCTTGAGTCCTTTTATGACATATCCCGACCCCAATCGAGGCATGCTGGCCGTCACGTACGGGTGATGTAACCATGTGCGCTATGCGGAAGTGAACGTGATATGAAAATACAGATAAATAAAAACTTGCTAACTAATTACACTAGACTAACATATTAGTGCGAGTGAAAATGTTTAGAGTAAAGGATGCACATTACCAGAGCGTAGGTATCAGAATGCAGTCCAGAAGTTTAATTACTAATTATATAGATCATAAAAGAAATCCTACACTGGTGAATGTCTGTCAGAACCGCCGTGAAGTCCTCGTGAGCCACCGACATGAACTTCTATCTAGAACCTGGAAGGGCGTAAAACAGAAAGTATGAGTGGGCAAAAACAAAACTTTCAAAACCATTCATCTTTTCAAATATAATAACCCCTCACTAGAAAACCCGTATAAGTTTCCTAGAAATAATACTGTAAACATATATGAAAACTATACTCTAGAATAACCAAACCATGTGTATGCCATGACAATCATCTCAACCATGAATAAGTAAGCCATGTGAATTGCACTAATATAAAGTGACATATCAGCCAGAGTCACCTAATGTAACCTGTACGGCAAAATCTATAACTCAACAATCAAATCAAATCCTACACACGAGTCGGAACCACCTATGTGGTTTGTACGACAGGCTAGGTGTAAATAAGTACGATCAAGTGCTACGATCACGTGAAGGCTACGCAAAGTATCGCAAGTCACCAACGAGTCGGAACCACCTAATGTGGTATGTACGATAGGTTGGCACCTGCCTTGGATCCAAGGTGAGTGTATGGTGCGGGAGGTGAACGATCACGTGAAGGCTAGGCCCTACCCTCGGGCGGAGCACTAACACCGGGGTGTACGATATAAATCACTGAAAGCAACTCATCATAATCATACACACTACCATCACAACCATCACTATATACTCACCTGATGCTTACCTGAGCATCCACAGCGTCGAGCAATAATATGCACAACTATATTAAAGCATATTCTAATATGTAATGCATACTTCATGGCATTTAAAATGTAAAAACCATTTAAACAGTTTCTGGGAAACATAAGGCATATATATATATATAACCCAAAAGTTCACTCACTGGTACGTAGCTGGGTCGTAACCCCCAATTCTCGCCTGGCTGAGCTCGTCCTCTGGAAATGTGTCACCTATATGTGAAACAACTACTTTAATGTTATTTTTAAGCACATAACCATCACTATGAAATAACTTCTCATACGTTGCTCAATTGGGGTGTTTGAATATACTATCATGGCCTACTCAACACCCCAAGCATCCCCATATTTTTAGAATAATTTTCCAACATCCCACCCGCCCCGACATGCCAGCCACGTTCGGTCACGTGCCTGGCACGCTGACGGTAACCCTAACGCCGTTAGGGAATATGTTGTTAAATAATAGGATATTCTGTTAAATATACTTGACGCTGTTAAGAATATTCCATCAAAGTTGACGGAATATGTTCTGTCTTCTCCGGTGGTTCGTCAGATTCCGTCGCCGACTGTGGTCTGCGTCGCCAAAAACTGGAAAATTCTTAAACCTTAATATCTTATTCATTTTTCAACCGAATTTCATGAAAATTATACCAAAATGAAGCCCTAAACGAGTAGAACATGTTTTTACCTGTTTACAGTCCTAAAACCAACGGTATATGGTCAAAAAATTCTTCGATAATCCGGCCAAATCTGCAACTCGATAAACCCGAGTGTCCCAATGTCAAAACTGCTCTAAAATTGTTCCAAATTGCTAGTGGAGCAAGAATAGTACCTTATTAAGTCCCAAAACTAGCCAAAACCTTCGCGATCACGTCGGAGAAAATTACACCCCTCGCCGGAGCTTATGGAGTCTTGGGTTTTCGAAGTCAAACCACTTAACAAAAGGTATCACCGTGTTCTAGGGTTTGAGAAGAGTAAGAATTTGGAAACACCAAGTTCGATCTGTAGAGTTTTGGTTTAGTTTAAGGGTGAATGCTCTCGGTTGTACGAACGGGGAAGAAAATTCGAGAAAGAGAGAGAGAATGCAGGTTGGACGAGTGCGTGTGTGTGTGGCCATGGGTTGGCCATATTAAAATGGCCTCAAGCCCTAATTGGTCTGCATGCTTTGGATTTATGCAATTAAACCCAACCCAATTCCTTTATTCCTTTACAACATCTCCACTACGTACCCGACTCGGCCCTAATTTGTATCCACGTTCTCGTAACGTTGAATACCACTTACTCACGTCGATGGAAAAATGATTGAAGACTATATACATACATCCACATCACAAGGCCCACAAGGGCAAAATAGTCATTTCAGTGCACTCGAAGATAAAATATATTATAATTCAGGATGGGTCGTCACATTTTATATTTGAGTTTGATCTTTTAAATTGTATGTAAATTGCGGTCCAGTAGTGACATTTCTATTAAGTATAAGAAAAAATAGGATTCTTTTCTTGACACTAAATATCGGTCCAGTAGTGACATTTCTATTAAGTATAAGAAAAAATAGGATTCTTTTCTTGACACTAAATATATATGCATTCTTATCATTTTTCTTTCCATAGCTCTTCCTTTTTATTCTTCCCTGCTATATTAATTGAGTGTCTTAGGATTGTCTTATTTTTTTCACTACAAGTTTGTAAACATTTACATATTACCAACATAGATTTTGATATATAGACTCCATTTCTTTCTAACAATATGTATATTTTGTCTGCAGATTTACAAAACAATGAGCATCGTACCAATATGTGAATTAAAGCCTCTTAGAAACGATATGAAGATCAAAGTTAGAATATGGCGGATGGGGAGACCCAAAAGGTTTGGACGTCAGAACTAGTTCAATGGCTCACAATGTGTACTAGTTGATGAACTGGTGAGGAAACCATTTTGTTTGAATGTAATATAGTTAAAACTATAATTTCAAAAACAAAGACAAAGATATAATTAACTCTTTATAATTTTTATAATGCAAAATGATGCCATTGAAGCCTCGATCGTAGAAGGAGACTATGAGATAGTAGCTCCAAAGATAAAAGTTGGTTGTATATATGAGATCACACGGTTGCTCAGTCATTCCAGTAAACAAACGTTCAAGGTCGTACCACACACTGCACAAGTGTACTTCAATGGAAAACAACTTTCAAGCAAATACCAGAAAGACCTCCACACATTCCTGAGCACTGCTTTTATTTAGTGGATTACAATGAATTGTTATTCTTTGTAGACAAAGTTGAAATTCTCACAGGTAAATAAACATATTTATAAACCTACATCTATATACCATCTTTGTTTGGCAACATTTTTTCATGCTATAATCCTATGATATTGGATTGCCAAATTGCAAGATGTTGTGGGACGCATCCCAGCAGTGCAACCATTAGAAGACAAAATGGTTAACAAAGAAAGACTGGAAACAAAATGTGAAGTTCACCTTCAAAACACCTGGTAAAAAAGTCACTACAAATTTACAAATTTACAACTTTTGTCTTCTCCTACTGAAACACTTTATTCATTATCAATAACAATTCATTCAGAAACGAAGAAGTGAGAGTTACATTTTGGGGAGACTGCGCCAGGACTTGATATTGAAGTTGTAAGACAACAACCATCACCAATTGTGGTTGTCTTCACAAGTTTCAAAGTAAAACGGTTCCTAGGTATACGACTTAAAAATTACAAGTTGTATTCTTCCATGTGTTTTTATTTCTTCCTAGCTATCTATTTGTTGTTCGAGGTTTCAATTATATTCACATGAGAAATTACAAATCTCATTTAATATGTAGAACAGTCCATTATATTATTATATAAATCTTCTCATTATTTAACAAATATCGCAGAGCAATCCATTTCTGTGCAGAGCAGCAATTGCATGATTTGATTTGAGTAACGATTGGTGGTACAAGTCATGTCCAATCTGCTTCAAACAACTAAAACCAAAGCCCCAAAGTGACCTGCTAGTTTGTCCAACTGATGATATTCAAAACCCTATTGCTTGGTAATACAAAATTACTCCAAGTCTATTACTATATAAAACATAAACTTAATTATTCTTCTTTATAAATAATCACATCAACTTCAACACAGTTTCAAAGTTAGTTTAATTCTTGAAGATGCCAATGACGAAACCAATGCCATCGTTATAGGCAAATCAGCCGAAGAACTATTTGGAATCACATGTGAAGAATTAGTAGTCAACAAAGGTTTCTGTGACCAAAAGGAAATACCACAACAAATGCTCCGAGTAAAAGCTCAAACCAAACTTTTCCAACTCAGACTCGGAAAAGTTAAAAATGACACAAGCAGAAGTGACTTGCTCATCCAAACTGTTTTCGAGGATCAAGCATAAATTCATCCTTCAAACAACAACAAAGGTGATGAAGCAGTTAGTAACCTTAGGAAGAAACATATGGTTCATGAAATGCTACTATCCACACCACCACTTTCATTCAAGAAATCTCTACCTTCAGTTCCATGTGAAAGCAGTTCAAGTTCAAAGAAACGACAAAGGGAGCCAGTCATAAAGACTCTTCTCACCTTTACACCAACAAAAAAACCTAAGAGGTTAGTCTTTATAAACAAAAACAATAAAAAAATAGAAATAAACCTTTTTTCCATAACTAGATGTGCACTAACACTTTAATCTCTCTCCATGTTACATGATCCAAGTGATACCACAAGTGGATACAGTGAAGAGACCTATGCATTTGAAGAGACCAATGACGAGAATGTAGCAAACCCATATCAAACTCTCAATGAATAGAGTATGGATCCCAAAACTCATAAATCAATTTTCTTAACAATTTTTTTCCCATCTTGAATTAGTAGTCTCTCTAACACGAAACTTGTAAGATCCCACATCGCCCAGGGTTGAGGATCCTGTAAGCCTTATATGTATATTCTCATCTCTACCTAGCACGAGGCCTTTTGGGAGCCCACTGGCTTCGGGTTCCATAGGAACTTCGAAGTTAAGTCAGTTCGCACAAAACGGACAATATCGTGCTATGGTGGAGTTGAGACCGGAATATGGTGGGGGCCCAGGCCGAAATGTGACAAAACTATATCTTATAAATATCGCATAATATAGATATGGTTGTGATTGGTTTACTTTTGCAAAACCAATTGACCAGGTGCATGGCTGAGTTGATATAACCTTATCTGACAACAACAAAAATTGATGATAAAGCCTAAACTTGGATTAAGTAAGGAATTGTAGTCGAATTTTAGCTTATATCATGTATGTTGAGGAAGTAAAATATATAAATATATTTAGGGTTATGTATGTAAACAAATAAGTCATTGTTTAAATTTTCGACCAACGTTGGAGAAATGATCAAGTGTTTTTGTTTCATTGTATTACTATGCTTGATAAATAATTGAGAAATGAGAAATTGTTTTTTGCTTATGTTTTTTTTTAGGTGTGTACTGAATTGGATGTCTAATACAAAATGTGAACAAATCTTACTTTCAAATTTTTGTGTGCTCGCAAATCATATGCAATTTAGATTCATTCAATTCTTAAGTGATCGAATTCTATTTTTAATTTTTTTTGTTTTTTATTTTTTCAGTTCATCGTTGTCGTACAAGATAAAGGAGACACCATTAACGTAAGGAGTTACACATATGGGTGTCTTTAGTGGAATAAACCTTACTTTATGAGCTTTGTACAATTTTAGACGTAAAAGTCTCCCTGGGATAGGATCATAGCTTTTGAAGAACAATCCCTCAGGATGACATACTAACATCCTCAATTTTTGGCATGTAATATATGAACGTAATGGAACTCTCTGGCTATGGCATACTACCATCCTAATTTTTGTCATGTAATATATGTATATAACCCTACTCTTTGGCACATATTTTCTCATGTATATAAGCCCTACTTTTTACACGTTTAAGACAGTTTTGAAACCTGCAGTATTGCGCAGGCTTCATTGCACTTGCTGGATTTGAGAAGTTTGAAAAAGTGGAAAGAAAAGTAGACGTGTGGTGCAAATGTAGGAAAGAAAAAGAGTGAGTTTAGAGAGTGTTTGTTTGGCCTTACTAATTTTCACTAGACTAAATTGGGCTACTTATTAGTATTCTAGTGTTTGTTATGGACATGAACTAAGATTAGTGGGATTAAAGGGGACTCGCGTGGACTAACTGCCTCCCCAAAAGTTCTTAACAAGACCCCCCGAAAAGAAGGAAATTGCTAAGACCGTCTTCCTTCTCTGTCCTCTTCCATCTTACTTCTCTAACAGGACCCATATACCCTTGCTCGTTCTCTTTCTCCTGCACCTCAAAATCTAAGGTCCGCTTGAATTGATTTCACATTTCAGGAATTAAACCATTAATTTTTTACTTTTTTTTTCTGTTGAAATTTTTACTGCCATTTTTTGAAATGTGTGATTGTTTTTGCTTTAGGTGCATGAGGATGCTGGCATTGTGAAAATTGATTGGTTTCTGCCGGAATACGGAAACAAAGTTGCTTGTGTTTGCATAGATGAGACTTTGTCATTGTGGGAGGAAATTGTTGAAGGTATTTTCATTTTCTAAATGAAGCAGTTTAATTAGTTAAGAAATCGTGCGGAATTGTTGAAGGTATTTTCATTGAATTTATAATCTTTTCTAAGTGAAGCAGTTTAATTAGTTAAGGAATTGTGAGGAATTGCTGAAGGTATTTTCATTGAATTTATAGTTTTTATTATCCTATTTTTAGTTCGATACTACACCAAACACTTTACAAAATCAGATCAGCTTAGTCTATTTTAACCCAGTCCAGCTTAGTCTTTGAAGTTAGTTCGGTCCGAGATAGTCCGATACAATAAAAGCCCCATTAAGGTATTGATAGGGTGACATGACTGTGAGGTTCAAAAGAAAAATAAACATCATAACTTGAGTGTATAATTACTTTAATGCCCACAAATTTTCTTTTCTAATATTTTCTTTCAATTATGTATAAAGGGTGTAATAGTAATTTTATTGGTTTTTGTTAGACAATCAAAGTTATAGTAATATGTAGTTTAAATGACCATTGTATATATCCTAATGTTTACCAAAATACTCAACTAAATTTTAAAGAGTTCAGCAATTTGGAAAAAAAAATATGAAGAACGAGTTGGTGTTAAAGGCTTACAAGTTGCAGCCACCACCGGATTCCCACCTGATAAAATCCAAGTCTCAGTCCTTATTAACCTTTGCCGATATACAAAATGGGAAATGGAATGAAGAAGATGAAGATATAGCAGAGCTCCAATATATTTCTGTATTAGATTTCTTTCTGTAAATTATGTATGTTCTCTACAATTCATCATTTTCAACAATTCAAGTTTGTCTTGGAGGTTGAGAAGGCTACGACTGCGGCACTCCTCCCATTGGAAGGTTTATGTGGAGCAAAAAATAATTAAGAAAATTATGGAGGCAACATCGGGATTCTCACACGCATGCAACGGACAATTAAGGCTCAATTAAGGAAGAGTCAAAGGTGATCAAAATGGTATTTATTCAAAACCCTTTCATCATTCCTCATCAAATCATCAACCACAAGGTAACTCCCAATTATTCTTTTCAAATTAGGATTAATTACCAAATTAATTGCAAGATATTATTTGACATAATATCTTGCAATTATATTCGGAAACCACGACAAACTAAACTTCCTACGGTCAAGGATCCAGATCAAATAATGGAGGACGAGACGTTGCCTCACCACAACGATCCACAAGGCTCAATACGACGGTAAGAGGAGCAACTTTGCCACCAAGGAGCACCACCACCATGGCAGCCATGGGGACCACTGTGGAAGTGGGAGGGTGGGTGGACCAGCTCTATGGCAGCAAACCCATGGCGAGCAGGTAGTAGTGAGGCAACCAATAGCCCAGACCCATGCCACTTTGCAGCAGCAAGCCCAGGCGCTAGAAGCAGCTTAAGCAGCTGCCCCAGCAGCGCATGCCCAAGCTTCGTCCACTTGGCACATGGCCCAATCTGCAACCCATGATGTAAGGCAACTGAGCCAGACCCAACGCGAACTGGCCCGAGTCACTACCTCAACAGTGCAAGCCTAAACAGTTGCGGCAGGAGAAGCTGCCCAGCGCTTGCGGCCCCAAGGCTAGCCCTCATACACCGCACTTCAACCAATCCATGCCAGCGACCTAACTCGCTCCACCAATCCAACCAGCTTCTATGGTCCAATCTGAGGTCCGGCCCCACTCCCATGGCTTTCCTAGCAGCCCAAACCGGTTCAAGATTGGTTCAACCATCCCGGCTTTAGGTTTATGGACCAAAGATTGAACCGTATTTTCACCCTATTTCTCTGCAGATTTGACATTTCCCAACTTAAATCTCGCGCCTAGAGTTCATTACATTTCCACTACTCAAGGAAACATATACCGTCCAATCTCTTCCAACCCAAATGGCGAACAACACTTGTCTCGACAAGTCATAGAGTTGACAAATGCCCTCACGCATTAGACTACCTTGGTGAACTAGCTTTTGCACTGTATCGAGATGCAGCGTGCCCTAAATGGGGTGTCCCGAAGTAGGACAAGGGCAGACGACGGACCTTTTCAGTAACATCCTGACAAGTAACCACTTGACCAGTCACGATTAGGCCCTCGAGATAACGTATACTCTCGTCTTAGCATGTGGAGGAGTGTGCACTCTTGGTTAGGCCCATGAAGGAACATACATTCACGGTTGGGGCCACACTCCGATAATCAACATGAGCAACCTTCTAGGTGAATTGTTCATTTGCAGCTAGGCCTACAAGGAACATCATTTACCTTATATCGGAGTAGGTAGCACGAATGATGGAAAAAAGCAGTCACACAATCCGGCTCAAGTTTAACCAGTAGCCTGCGAGAAATTCTCTCGCCCATTAGAAACATACCACATGCACCACAATCGTGGCATAAATTAGCCAAACATATATAAAAGTAGCCTAGACTAGCAAGTCATGACCATGGGCAATCGAGAGCTTCGCTACCATAACAAAGGCAAGTTCAAGAAGAAGTAAAGAGGCTATTGACCAAGCGATTGCATAATTTCCAATGTAACAAAGCTACTGACAAAGTGCTCTGATGAGACATGACCAACATAAATAGGTCACATTTCATTGAGAAAATCAAGCAGACAGAACCACTGGAGAGTACAATGATTACTTCTATTTAGACAAATGCAGCAACTCAACATAATCGCGCGCTGGGGGCAGACAAGTACTAGAAGAACACACCGGCCCGGTGTGTTCTCGAGCCGAGCCCAGACCTAGCACCAGCGGGGCAATCCACTTCATCGGCCGGCCCTGCTCCGCCGACCCGTTCACACGTCCAATCCAAGGTCTAGCCTTACTTCTGTGGCCCTTTTAGTAGCCCAACTGGTCCAAGACTGGTTCAACCATCCTAGCTTCAAATTTTTGGACCAACGATTTAACCGGGGGTATTTTCACCAAATTTCTCTGCAGATTTGACATTTCCCAACTCAAATCTCGCGCCTGGAATTCATTACATTGCCACTACTCAAGGAGACGCATACCATTCAAGCTCTTCCAACCCAAATGGTGAAAAAAACTTTGAAGGTTTTTTTGCATACCCCTACTTTGAAGGTTTTACTTTTACTCTCCTGATTTTGCTCAACTATTCTGCAGTGTGATTTGATTTTAGGATGGATTTTCTGGTTTGTTCTTGACTTTATGTTTGCTGTTTGCATTTGATTTGGTTCAATGGAGTTAATATATAATTATTAGAGTTTTATTGGTAATTTTACTTAATTTGGCAATAATGCAAAGTTTTTTATGGTTTGTTAATCATGTTGTATTTGGGCCCTTCGGTAAGTTCAGAAACCTTTGTAGATGCCGCATGCATGTAGTTTTTTTCTTCGAACATATGAAGATTTGTTAATTTTGTCTTCCACCCTTGGAAAATCAACATGCACAAACATTTATTGGGAACCGGAAGACCACGGGGGTAGCTACCTGCAATTTTGAGTCTCAATCAAAATTACAGACAAATAAATGAAGAAACAAGAGAAATAGAGACAAGGAAGATTGTAATCAACAGCTGCGGGGCACAATTGTTCCTGATACCTTGAAAAGAATGAAAAACAAAACTTAAGAGTGTTTGGATATAAGAATTTGTGTATCTAAGAATTTGTTGCTCACAAACATATTGATATGTAAATGTATCTAAGAATTTGTGTACTGATAGGATATATGCATCACACATGTTTTGTTTGTTAGTGTTTTAAAGCATTATTAGATAGCACTTTGCATATTCTTTTAATACTTACTTGATTATTGTAAATTTGTTAATCTTATACCATAGCAAATCTTATGAATTATCTTTTTCCAGTGTATCCAAGGTTTGGCAGAGGGTGTGCTTCGGTGTATCATTTTGACAGCGTTTGGTGATCTTCAGGTATGAAATCCTAACATGAGTTCGAATGTTAACATTTTCAATTTAAATTTGTGTACTAAAGTCTTTGTACTACAACAGTGATCAATGTAGAAGAAAAAGGTTGGCTTCTTCCAGTGACCAAAATTTGTTGTCAAATTGATAATTAGCTTTCAAATATTGATTTGTACAATTCAATCAGAATGTTAGGTAGATGCCAATATAAATCTTGATTTGTTTTGCGTTAATTATATTCTGATGAATGTATTAATTGGAATATACAATCTCAATTGCTTTGCTCGATAATCTTTTACATTTTTTACAGTATTTAGAAACTGTATCTTTAATTTACAGTATGAATACATTCTCTTACCGATCATCTCATCACTCATCTTGTGAGAGGATGATGTGTGAGATAAAGAGAGTTCATATATCTCCAGAACGGGGCAATGGTCCTCTACCCATTATGTGGTCCCATTATACAACTTAGTTTAATGGGAAAATAGCAATTAATTAGTTTCTAATCAAGTTGGATTAGTTCGGGAGGGATGAAAGAAATGTGGAGTTCAATGTGACAACATTTCAGTGCTTGAGTGATTCAGTGTTTAAATTTAATCTTTCAAGCAGTATCTGAATTGATGAGTGCTTGAGTCCTTTTATGACACATCCCAACCCCAATCGAGGCATGCTGGCCGTCACGTACGGGTGACGTAGCCATGTGCGCTATGCGGAAGTGAACGTGATATGAAAATACAGATAAATAAAAACTTGCTAACTAATTACACTAGACTAACATATTAGTGCGAGTGAAAATGTTTAGAGTAAAGGACACACATAACCAGAGCGTAGGTATCAAAATGTAGTCCAGAAGTTTAATTACTAATTATATAGATCATAAAAGAAACCCTACACTGGTGAATGTCTGTCAGAACCGTCGTGAAGTCCTCGTGAGCCACCGACACGAACTTCTATCTAGAACCTGGAGGGGCGTAAAACAGAAAGTGTGAGTGGGCAAAAACAAAACTTTCAAAACCATTTATCTTTTCAAATATAATAACCCCTCACTAGAAAACCCGTATAAGTTTCCCAGAAATAATACTGTAAACATATATGAAAACTATACTCGAGAATAACCAAACCATGTGTATGCCATGACAATCATCTCAACCATGAATAAGTAAGCCAGGTGAATTGCACTAATATAAAGTGACATATCAGCCGGAGTCACCTAATGTGACCTGTACAGCTAAATCTATAACTCAACAATCAAATCAAATCCTACACACAAGTCGGAACCACCTATGTGGTTTGTACGACAGGCTAGATGTAAATAAGTACGCTCAAGCGCTACGATCACGTGAAGGCTGCGCAAAGTATCGCAAGTCATCTACGAGTCGGAACCACCTAATGTGGTGTGTACGATAGGTTGGCACCTGCCTTGGATCCAAGGTGAGTGTATGGTGCGGGAGGTGAACGATCACGTGAAGGCTAGGCCCTGCCCTCGGGCGGAGCACTAACACCGGGGTGCAGGATATAAATCACTGAAAGCAACTCATCATAATCATACACACTACCATCACAACCATCACTATATACTCACCTGAAGCTTACCTGAGCGTCCACAGCGTCGAGCAATAATATGCACAACTATATTAAAGCATATTCTAATATGTAATGCATACTACATGGCATTTAAAATGTAAAAACCATTTAAACAGTTTCTATGAAACATAAGGCATATATATATATATATATATATATATATATATATATATATATATATATATATATATAAACCAACAGCCCACTCACTGGTATGTAGCTGGGTCATAACCCCCAATTCTCGCCTGGCTGAGCTCGTCCTCTGGAAATGTGTCACCTATATGTGAAACAACTACTTTAATGTTATTTTTAAGCACATAACCATCACTATGAAATAACTTCTCATACGTTGCTCAATTGGGGTGTTTGAATATACTATCGTGGCCTACTCAACACCCTAAGCATCCCCATATTTTTAGAATAATTTTCCAACATCCCACCTGCCTCGACACGCCGGCCACGTTCGGTCACGTGCCTGGCACTCTGACGGTAACCCTAACGCCGTTAGGGAATATGCTGTTAAATATACTTGACGCTGTTAAGAATATTCCATCAAAGTTGACGGAATATGCTCTGTCTTCTCCGATGGTTCGTCGGATTCCGTCGCCGACCATGGTCTGCGTCGCCAAAAATTGGAAAATTCTTAAACCTTAATATCTTATTCATTTTTCAACCGAATTTCATGAAAATTATACCAAAATGAAGCCCTAAACGAGTAGAACATGTTTTTACCTGTTTACAGTCCTAAAACCAACGGTATATGGTCAAAAAATTCTTCGATAGTCCAGCCAAATCTGCAACTCGATAAACTCGAGTGTCCCAATGTCAAAACTGCTCTAAAATTGTTCCAAATTGCTAGTGGAGCAAGAATAGTACCTTATTAAGTCCCAAAACTAGCCAAAACCTTCGCGATAACATCGGAGAAAATTACACCCCTCGCCGGAGCTTATGGAGTCTTGGGTTTTCGAAGTCAAACCACTTAACAAAAGGTATCACCATGTTCTAGGGTTTGAGAAGAGTAAGAATTTGGAAACACCAAGGTCGATCTGTAGAGTTTTGGTTTAGTTTAAGGGTGAATGCTCTCGGTTGTACGGACGAGGAAGAAAATTCGAGAAAGAGAGAGAGGATGCAGGTTGGACGAGTGCGTGTGTGTGTGGCCATGGGTTGGCCATATTAAAATGGCCTTAAGCCCTAATTGGTTTGCATGCTTTGGATTTATGCAATTAAACCCAACCCAATTCCTTTATTCCTTTACAACATCTCCACTACGTACCCGACTCGGCCCTAATTTGTATCCACGTTCTCGTAACGTCGAATACCACTTACTCACGTCGATGGAAAAATGATTGAAGACTATATACATACATCCACATCACAAGGCCCACAAGGGCAAAATAGTCATTTCAGTGCACTCGAAGATAAAATATATTATAATTCAGGATGGGTTGTCACATTTTATATTTGAGTTTGATCTTTTAAATTGTATGTAAATTGCAGTCCAGTAGTGACATTTCTATTAAGTATAAGAAAAAATAGGATTCTTTTCTTGACACTAAATATATATGCATTCTTATCATTTTTTTTTCATAGCTCTTCCTTTTTACTCTTCCCTACTATATTAATTGAGTATCCTAGGATTGTCTTATTTTTTTCACTGCAAGTTTGTAAACATTTACATATTACCAACATAGATTTTGATATATAGACACCATTTCTTTCTAACAATATGTATATTTTGTCTGCAGATTTACAAAACAATGAGCATCGTACCAATATGTGAATTAAAGCCTCTTAGAAACGATATGAAGATCAAAGTTATAATATGGCGGATGTGGAGACCCAAAAGGTTTGGACGTCAGAACCAGTTCAATGGCTCACAATGTGTACTAGTTGATGAACTGGTGAGAAAACCATTTTGTTTGAATGTAATATAGTTAAAACTATAATTTCAAAAACAAAGACAAAGATATAATTAACTCTTTATAATTTTTATAATGCAAAATGATGCCATTGAAGCCTCGATCGTAGAAGCAGACTATGAGATAGTAGCTCCAAAGATAAAAGTTGGTTGTATATATGAGATCACACGGTTGCTCAGTCATTCCAGTAAACAAACGTTCAAGGTCGTACCACACACTGCACAAGTGTACTTCAATGGAAAACAACTTTCAAGCAAATACCAGAAAGACCTCCACACATTCCTGAGCACTGCTTTTATTTAGTGGATTACAATGAATTGTTATTCTTTGTAGACAAAGTTGACATTCTCACAGGTAAATAAACATATTTATAAACCGACATCTATATACCATCTTTGTTTGGCAACATTTTTTCAAGCTATAATCTTATGATATTGGATTGCCAAATTGCAAGATGTTGTGGGACGCATCCCAGCAGTGCAACCATTAGAAGACAAAATGGTTAACAAAGAAAGACTGGAAACAAAATGTGAAGTTCACCTTCAAAACACCTGGTAAAAAAGTCAATAAACTATCTACAAATTTACAAATTTACAACTTTTGTCTTCTCCAATGTATTAAAAGCGTGAGGCGTGGGCGAGGCGTCCGAGGGATAGCCCGGCCTAGGCGTGAGGCGTGAGGCGAAGCCTTACGAGACCTTAAATAATAGGGGACAGGTGAGAAAAACAGAGGAAACAGGTGAGAAAAACAGAGCAAACAAGGACTCTTGGGGTTTTAAAAATAAAAGAAAAACAGACTTGGCCAAAATGACGTCGTTTTGGGCCAAGTCATTTAAAAAAAATTAAAGACTTGGCCAAAACGACGTCGTTTTGGACCAAGTCTTAAAAAAAAAAACGAAAAGATTCCTTCTTCTTCTTCGCGGTCGTCTTCCTCGTGAAGACGCCGCACACCTGCAACCCTAAACCCAGATGGCAGATCCTGAAAACAGAGCATTCTACTTCGATTTTGGGTCGTAGATGGATCTAGGAACGCCCACCAACCGCCTTTAGGCGCGCCTCGGCCGCCTAGTCTCGCCTTGACCACGCCTCGGCAAGTTTTCGCCCACTCCCACTGGGCAGAGGCGTTATCACTCCCGCGCCGCCTCCAAAGCCGTCTAGGCGCGCCTCGGGGCGCGTCTTTTAAAACATTGGTCTTCTCCTACTGAAACACTTTATTCATTATCAATAACAATTCATTCAGAAACGAAGAAGTGAGAGTTACATTTTGGGGAGACTGCGCCAGGACTTGATATTGAAGTTGTAAGACAACAACCATCACCAATTGTGGTTGTCTTCACAAGTTTCAAAGTAAAACGGTTCCTAGGTATACGACTTAAAAATTACAAGTTGTATTCATCCATGTGTTTTTATTTCTTCCTAGCTATCTATTTGTTGTTCGAGGTTTCAATTATATTCACATGAGAAATTGCAATTCTCATTTAATATGTAGAACAGTCCATTATAGTATTATATAAATCTTCTCATTGTAGTATTATACTCGTCATTATTTAACAAATATCGCAGAACAATCCATTTCTGTGCAGAGCAGCAATTGCATGATTTGATTTGAGTAACGATTGGTGGTACAAGTCATGTCCAATCTGCTTCAAACAACTAAAACCAAAGCCCCATAGTGACCTGCTAGTTTGTCCAACTGATGATATTCAAAACCCTATTGCTTGGTAATACAAAATTACTCCAAGTCTATTACTATATAAAACATAAACTTAATTATTCTTCTTTATAAATAATCACATCAACTTCAACACAGTTTCAAAGTTAGTTTAATTCTTGAAGATGCCAATGACGAAACCAATGCCATCGTTATAGGCAAATCAGCCGAAGAACTATTTGGAATCACATGTGAAGAATTAGTAGTCAACAAAGGTTTCTGTGACCAAAAGGAAATACCACAACAAATGCTCCGAGTAAAAGCTCAAATCAAACTTTTCCAAGTCAGACTTGGAAAAGTTAAAAATGACACAAGCAGAAGTGACTTGCTCATCCAAACTGTTTTCGAGGATCAAGCATAAATTCATCCTTCAAACAACAACAAAGGTGATGAAGCAGTTAGTAACCTTAGGAAGAAACATATGGTTCATGAAATGCTACTATCCACATCACCACTTTCATTCAAGAAATCTCTACCTTCAGTTCCATGTGAAAGCAGTTCAAGTTCAAAGAAACGACAAAGGGAGCCAGTCATAAAGACTCTTCTCACCTTTACACCAACAAAAAAACCTAAGAGGTTAGTCTTTATAAACAAAAACAATAAATAGAGATAAACCTTTTTTCCATTACTAGATGTGCACTAACACTTTAATCTCTCTCCATGTTACATGATCCAAGTGATACCACAAGTGGATACAGTGAAGAGACCTATGCATTTGAAGAGACCGATGACGAGAATGTAGCAAACCCATATCAAACTCTCAATGAATAGAGTATGGATCCCAAAACTCATAAATCAATTTTCTTAACAAATTTTTTCCCATCTTGAATGAGTAGTCTCTCTAACACGGAACTTGTAAGATCCCACATCGCTCAGGGTTGAGGATCTTGTAAGCCTTATATGTATATTCTCATCTCTACCTGGCACGAGGCCTTTTGGGAGCCCACTGGCTTCAGGTTCCATAGGAACTTTGAAGTTAAGCCAGTTCGCACAAGAGCAATCCCAGGATGGGTGACCCATTGGGAAGTTCTCACGTGAGTTCTCAGAAACAAAACCGTGAGGGCATGGTCGAGGCCCAAAGCGGATAATATCGTGCTACGGTGGAGTCAAGCCCGGCATGTGGTGGGGGCCCGGGCCAGGATGTGACAATTTGGTATCAGAGCCAATCCCTGGCCGGAAGTGTGCCGACGAGGACGTTGGGCCCCTAAGGGGGGTGGATTGTAAGATCCCACATTGTCCAGGGGTGAGGATCCTGTAAGCCTTATATGTATATTCTCATTTCTACCTAACACGAGGCCTTTTGGGAGCTCACTGGCTTCGGGTTCTGTAGGAACTCCAAAGTTAAGCAAGTTCGAACGAGAGCAATCCCAGGATGGGTGACCCATTGGGAAGTTCTCGTGTGAGTTCTCAGAAACAAAACCGTGAGGGCGTGGTCGGGGCCCAAAGCGGACAATATCGTGCTATGGTGGAGTCGAGACCGGAATGTGGTGGGGGCCCAGACCGAAATGTGACAGAACTATATCTTATAAATATCGCATAATATAGATATGGTTGTGATTGGTTTACTTTTGCAAAACCAATTGACCAGGTGCATGGCTGAGTTGATATAACCTTATCTGACAACAACAAAAATTGATGATAAAGCCTAAACTTGGATTAAGTAAGGAATTGTAGTCGAATTTTAGCTTATATCATGTATGTTGAGGAAGTAAAATGTATAAATATATTTAGGGTTACGTATGTAAACAAATAAGTCATTGTTTAAATTTTCGACCAACGTTGGAGAAATGATCAAGTGTTTTTGTTTCATTGTATTACTATGCTTGATAAATAATTGAGAAATGAGAAATTGTTTTTTGCTTATGTTTTTTTTAGGTGTGTACTGAATTGGATGTCTAATACAAAATGTGAACAAATCTTACTTTCAAATTTTTGTGTGCTCGCAAATCATATGCAATTTAGATTCATTCAATTCTTAAGTGATCGAATTATATTTTTAATTTTTTTTTTTTTTTTTCAGTTCATCGTTGTCGTACAAGATAAAGGAGACACCATTAACGTAAGGAGTTACGCATATGGGTGTCTTTAGTGGAATAAACCTTACTTTATGAGCTTTGTACAATTTTAGACGTAAAAGTCTCCCTGGGATAGGACCATAGCTTTTGAAGAACAATCCCTCAGGATGACATACTAACATCCTCAATTTTTGGCATGTAATATATGAACGTAATGGAACTCTCTGGCTATGGCATACTACCATCCTAATTTTTGTCATGTAATATAAGAATGTAAATAGCACTCTCTAACTATGCCATATCAACATCCTCAATTTTCTCATGTAATATATGTATATAACCCTACTCTTTGGCACATATTTTCTCATGTATATAAGCCCTACTTTTTACACGTTTAAGACAGTTTTGAAACCCGCAGTATTGCGCGGGCTTCATTGCTTGTACTTTTTAATTTTAATTAGATGCACTACACACGCTATAATGTGTGATTTAAAATTTCAAAAAGAATTAAATTTAATTAATGTCAAATTGTATAAAATAAAATAAAAATAGGGGATTTGAGAAGGTTTTTTTTTTTTTTTTTTTTTTTTTTTGGGTCAAATGATAGATTTTGTTAGATCAGATGTTAGATTAGCCACCGACGGGGTTTGAACCCACGCTATCATGTAAGGACTCAACACCTTTCCACCATTGTGGTAAATGCCACTTGCTGGATTTGAGAAGTTTGAAAAAGTGGAAAGAAAAGTAGACGTGTGGTGCAAATGTAGGAAAGAAAAAGAGTGAGTTTAGAGAGTGTTTGTTTGGCCTTACTAATTTTCACTAGACTAAATTGGGCTACTTATTAGTATTCTAGTGTTTGTCATGGACATGAACTAAGATTAATGGGATTAAAGGGGACTCGTGTGGACTAACTGCCTCCCCAAAAGTTCTTAACGAGAACCCCCGAAAAGAAGGAAATTGCTAAGACCGTCTTCCTTCTCTGTCCTCTTCTACCTCGTTTGAGTCCCAGACTCCCTTCTCTACCATCTTACTTCTCTAACAGGACCCATATACCCTTGCTCGTTCTCTTTCTCCTGCACCTCAAAATCTAAGGTCCGCTTGAATTGATTTCACATTTCAGGAATTAAACCATTAATTTTTTACTTTTTTTTTTTTCTGTTGAAATTTTTACTGCCATTTTTTGAAATGTGTGATTGTTTTTTCTTTAGGTGCATGAGGTTGCTGGCATTGTGAAAATTGATTGGTTTCTGCCGGAATACGGTAACAAAGTGGCTTGTGTTTGCACGGATGAGACTGTCATTGTGGGAGGAAATTGTTGAAGGTATTTTCATTTTCTAAATGAAGCAGTTTAATTAGTTAAGAAATCGGAATTGTTGAAGGTATTTTCATTGAATTTATAATCTTTTCTAAGTGAAGCAGTTTAATTAGTTAATGAATTGTGAGGAATTGCTGAAGGTATTTTCATTGAATTTATAGTTTTTATTATCCTATTTTTAGTCCGATATTACACCAAACATTTTACAAAATCAGTTCAGCTTAGTCTATTTTAACCCAGTCCAACTTAGTCTCTGAAGTTAATTCGGTCCGAGATAGTCTGATGTAACAAAAACCCCCTTAAGGTATTGATAGGGTGACATGACTGTGAGGTTCAAAAGAAAAATAAACATCATAACTTGAGTGTATAATTACTTTAATGCCCACAAATTTTCTTTTCTAATATTTTCTTTCAATTATGTATAAAGGGTGTAATAGTAATTTTATTGGTTTTTGTTAGACAATCAAAGTTGTAGTAATATGTAGTTTAAATGACCATTGTATATATCCTAATTTTTACCAAAATACTCAACTAAATTTTAAAGAGTTGAAAAAAAAATATGAAGAACGGGTTGGTGTTAAAGGCTTACAAGTTGCAGCCACCACCGGATTCCCACCTGATAAAATCCAAATCTCAGTCCTTATTAACCTTTGCCGATATACAAAATTGGAAATGGAATGAAGAAGATGAAGATATAGCAGAGCTCCAATATATTTCTGTATTAGATTTCTTTCTGTAAATTATGTTTGTTCTCTACAATTCATCATTTTCAACAATTCAAGTTTGTCTTGGAGGTTGAGAAGGCTACGACTGCGGCACTCCTCACATTGGAAGGATTATGTGGAGCAAAAAATAATTAAGAAAATTATGGAGGCAATATCGGGATTCCCACATGCATGCAACGGACAATTAAGGCTCAATTAAGGAAGAGTCAAAGGTGATTAAAATGGTATTTATTCAAAACCCTCTCATCATTCCTCATCAAATCATCACCCACAAGGTAACTCCCAATTATTCTTTTCAAATTGGGATTAATTACCAAATTAATTGCAAGATATTATTTGACATAATATCTTGCAATTATATTCAAAATACCACCATAAGACCATCTCCAATGGTTGGGCTAAAAGCCAAATATTTTAGCCTAGAAAATTTAGCTTTTAGCCCAGAAACAGCTTTTCTGCTCCAACCGTTATAGCCTAAAATTTTAGTCCGGGATTATTAAAGAATGAACTTAGGCTATTTTTTTTGTTAAATTAAATTTTTTTTTTAAAAAAATAAATATGTAGACTATCGTAAATTAATTTTATGAATATTTTAATCTAAAAAAATTTAAATTCCGATAAATATTGGGTGGAGTCCACTCCGATTTCTGGGCTAAATTTTGGGGGGAATTTGGTCTTGGTTTAGCATTTAGCATTTAGCCCAAACTTTCCTCTTGGGTTGGAGTGGGTTTGGGGGGAAATTTTGGGGGGTAATTTGGCTTTTAGCCCACCATTGGAGTTGGTCTAAGTGGTCGGTCACTATTTCTCCAAATAGGGCTGGCCACACCTCTATATAGAACCCCATCTTCACATCAAAATGCAAGACATTCTCTCCCAAAAAATTCCTAATCACTCTCTCTCAAATTCTAACTTTGGCATCGGAGATTCTTCAGTCCAAGCCCCCCATTCATCGTGGGTGTGTAAGGTTTTTGGCCTTAATCTTAGGTGTTATTATTTTGTAGGTGCATTTTCGACAAAGGAGAAGACATTGGAAATTTGAATCCACAAATTGGTGATTTCATTGAGAGTTTGATTCACACGCTTGAAGAAGACTCTTGCATTCAAAGTTTCTCGTTTCTCGTTCGTTCGTAAATTTTTCATACTTTCTTATTCTTAGAATTTTTTATTTCTTTGAATAGAGGTGAGAAAAAAAAAAACAATGACAAGAAATTTGGAAACCACGACAAACTAAACTTCCTACGGTCAAAGATCCAGATCAAATAATGGAGGACGAGACGTTGCCCCACCACAACGATCCACAAGGCTCAATACGATGGCAAGAGGAGCAACTTTGCCACCAAGGAGCACCACCACTATGGCAGCCATGGGGACTGGGGGGGGGGGGGGGCGGGGTGGGCCAGCTCTATGGCAGCAAACCCATGGCGAGCAGGAAGTAGTGAGGCAACTAATAGCCCAGGCCCATGCCACTTTGTAGCAGCAAGCTTATGCGCTAGAAGCAGCTGCCCCAGCAGCGCATGCCCAAGCTTCGTCTACTTGGCACATGGCCCAATTTGCAACCCACGATGTAAGGCAGCTAAGCCAGACCCAACGCGAGTTGGCTCGAGTCACTACCTCAATAGCGCAAGCCTAAACAACTGCAGCAGGAAAAGCTGCCCAGCTCTTGCGGCCCCAAGGCCAGCACCCGCACACCTCACTTTAAGCAATCTATGCCAGCGACCTAACTCGCTCCACCAACCCAACCCACTTCTATGGTCCAATCCGAGGTCCGGCCCCACTCTCATGGCCCTCCTAGCAGCCCAAACTGGTTCAAGATTGGTTCAACCGTCCCGGCTTTAGGTTTCTGGACCAAAGATTGAACCGTAATTTCACCATATTTCTCCACAGATTTGACATTTCCCAACTTAAATCTCGCGCCTAGAGTTCATTACATTTCCACCACTCAAGGAAACACATACCGTCCAATCTCTTCCAACCCAAATGGCGAACAACACTTGTCTCGACAAGTTATAGAGTTGACAAACGCCCCCACGCATTAGACTACCTTGGTGAACTAGCTTTTGCAGTGTATCGAGATGCAGCGTGCCCTAGACGAGGTGTCCCGAAGTAGGACAAGGGCAGACGACGGACCTTTTCAGTAACATCCTGACAAGTAACCACTTGACCAGTCACAATTAGGCCCTCGAGATAGCGTATACTCTCGTCTTAGCACGTGGAGGAACGAGCACTCTTGGTTAGGCCCATGGAGGAATATACATTCACGGTTGGGGCCACACTCCGATAATCAACATGAGCAACCTTCTAGGCGAATTGTTCATTTGCAGCTAGGCCTGTAAGGAACATCATTTACCTTACATCGGAGTAGGCAGCACGAATGATGGAGAAAATCAGTCACACAATTCGGCTCAAGTTTAACCAGTAGCTTGCGAGAAATTCTCTCGCCTACTAGGAACATACCACATGCACCACAGTCACGGCATAAATGAGCCAAACATATATAAAAGCAGCCTAAACTAGCAAGTTATGACCAGGGGCAGTCGAGAGCTTCGCTACCATAACAAAGGCAAGTTCAAGAAGAAGTAAAGAGGTTATTGACCAAGCGATTGCATAATTTCCAATGTAACAAAGCTACTGACAAAGTGCTCTGATGAGACATGACCAACATAAATAGGTCACATTTCATTGAGAAGATTGAGTAGACAGAACCACTGGAGAGTATAATGATTACTTCTATTTAGACAAATGCAGCAACTCAACATAATCGCGTGTTGGGGGCAGACAAGTACCAGAAGAACACACCGGCCCGGTGCGTTCTCTAGCCGAGCCCAGACCTAGCACTAGCAGGGCAATCCACTCCATCGGCCGGCCCTGCTTCGCCGACCCGTTCACACATCCAATCCAAGGTCCAGCCTTACTTATGTGGCCCTTTTAGCAGCCCAACTGGTCCAAGACTGGTTCAACCATCCTAGCTTCAAATTTTTGGACCAACAATTGAACCGAGGGTATTTTCACCCAATTTCTTTGCAGATTTGACATTTCCCAACTCAAATCTCACGCCCGGAGTTCATTACATTGCCACTACTCAAGGAGACGCATACCGTTCAAGCTCTTCCAACCCAAATGGTGAAAAAAACTTGTCTCGACAAGTCATAGAGTTGACAAACGCCCTTGCGCATCAGACTACCTTGGTGAATCAGCTCTTGCAGCGCACCGAGATGCAACGTGCCTCAAATGAGGTGTCCCGAGTAGGACAAAGGCAGACGATAAACCTCTCAAGCAGCATCCTGGTAAGCAGCCACTTTATCAATCATAATTAGCCCCCGAGATAGTGTATACTCTCGTCTTAGTGTGTGGATGAGCATGCACGCTCGAAACTGCGCATTAGGATAGGACGAACAATCTTCGTATCAAAGTTTCATCACCATTAACCACTCAATGTCATTTTAGAGGTTGACAAAAGCTTTTTTGCTTCATTTTTAATTGGTCAACTTGTAGACAAGATCTATGCTTATTGCATAGTTTCTTTGGAGTGACATGAGTCCATCCTTCAACTTCACTTGGCTTGACTTGGGTGGTTTTGTACCATGAGCCTAGCAATCGAAGTGAAGATGTTGAGTCAAAATAAACAAAAGTAATGATGGTATGGTTTGACTCCACCACATCATCAAGATCTAGCTCGATGACTCCTTCTTGTGCCAGCTTCATGATGAGGTCTTTCATCACAAAGCACTTTTTAACTGGATGACTGATGATGCGGTGGTATTTGCAGTATCTTGAGTTGTCGGTGCAATTCATCTCTTCAGGCTGTTTGCAATTTGGCAACTCGATCACCTTTTTTTGGATCAAGTTTTCTAACATAGCAACGACGTATGAGTTTGGAAAAAGGTACTTCTTTTCTTCCACTTCTTTCAGTGTGCGTCATGGCCTTGCTTAGGCTTGACTTGAATTGGCCTTCTTCACACCCTTCTTGTCTAGTACCGAGGACTTGAACTGACCAGTGTTTATCGTCATGGACTCCATGATGGATTTCTTTGAAGATGACATCTTGTCACCAACTGTATCCTTCTTTTCATTGTGGCTATGATGCTTAGCTCCATATCATGAGCTCGAGTGTCCAGTTCTTCAAAGGTACGAAGTTTGATACCTTAAAAGATGTATTGTAAACACTAATGCATTCCTTGTTTGCACATCTCAACGGAAGCCAATTTCGAGAGATGATCTTTCTAATCAAGGCTTAATGCACGCCAATGGCTAATGTAGTCGACCACTCGCTTATCCATTCATTGCTTTTATATTAGTGAGCTCCATCATGCTTACCATACAATGTGTGCTGAACAAGCAATTGAGGAACTCTCTCTCCATTTATTCCCAACTGTCAATTGACTCTAATTTAAGTCCGTGTACCAGTTGAATGCAGTGCCTCGAAGTGAATGGACAAACTGCTTCATGAGGTAATCGTCATTGGTGCCAGCACTATTACATGTCTCAATGAAGTGATCGGTGTGTTGTTTTGGGTTGCATTTCCATCGAACTATAAGAATTTAGGAGGCTGGTACTTAGTTGGCATTCAGAGATTATCAAGCTTATTAACGTATGGCTTGGAGTACCTAAGTAAATCTCAAGAAGAACCTTCATATTATGCTTTGATAGTGTTGACAGTCATGTATTGGAGTTGTTGGGTTGACAAAGATGCCACTGAAGTGGAATGAGGCTTTGGCTATTTTTTCCGGTATGAGGTAAATTCTTGATGCACCTATTTCTCCGAATGAGTTGCACCTTTGCTCGATTCTCTTCCATGCCTATCCTCTAGCTCATTCATGAGTGACCCTATTTGCATGTCTTTTTCCTAAATGGTCTTTGTCAGCTTTTCGATTGCTTGAGCCATTTGAGCCAGTTGTTCATCAACAGAAGTAATTCCCACCATCATCACCTGGATGGAACCTAGGCATGGGGGCACTTTTAAGCTGATACTAAAGACATACAATGGTGATTGCTTAGTTGAATTCTTCGATTTTGGCGAACACCTTTCACTGCTTCGAGAGACAAGCTTCTTTGCTGCCTGTGAAGTAGTGGAGATGGCCGAATTGTGCTTTTAACAAACTTTGAGTGACTTAGACAAATGCATCCTGGTAGCAGTAGCCTTTGATTCGCTTTGGGTGAAGAAGTTGATGGCTGTTAATTCTCACAATGACCATCATGTGATATTAGTGGAAACGCTGCTAGAGTTATGTGTCGGGTTGCATAAATTTTACCTCGTGAAACAATGCCAACCAAGTCGTGCCTTGTGGCGAAATAAATCATGTTCTTACCTGCATGCATAGATGCAACTTGAGACTTTTTTTACGTCATCACTTGGACTAGAGATGAGTTGCAACATGACAAAGAAGTCTCTCGGCGATGGTTGCTAGTCTGCCATCCGTGGTACGATCTAGTGCTTGAGTCCGCATCTGAAATCAGTGACAAGGAACACTCCCTTAAATTATTTGAAGCCGAAGAACTTTGATCGTTGCTTTGAGAAGCTTTCTCCTATGTCACAACAACATGCTTTGGTGCCCCTAACGAAGCTAGGCTAATGAAGGGCTCGAGTCTTTGATGCTCCCCCGCTCCCTTAGCGGTACCAATGGAGGTGGTGTGTTGGATCATGGTCACTACCTTTGCTTTGCTTCGAGTCGAGAAGCCAACAAAGTCTCCGCTTGTAGCTAAAGTGCTCACACTCTTTGCTTTGGTGGCGAGAGCAGTTTGACCCTTCTTCGAAGCCATTGATTTTGAAGGTGTGTTTGGATTTTGAACAAAGAAAGAGATTAGACGCAGAGATAGTCCCACTAGTCGTGTCAAATTTGTAAACATGAAATTTCCTGTGACAAATGCGACACGAACATGTGTACAAAATAAATGTTTTGTATTTATTTAGGTTTAGGGTTACAATCTCTGTTTATAATTTGAATCATCTGATTCGATTTTTGGAATGTAATGTGTGTGCAAGGGGTTGTTGATCCAAGGGTCGCAATGACTTGATTTTGGATGAATGAATACCTCAAGGGTTTGGCTTCTGGTGATGGAAGAATTGGCATGTTTAGTGATGTTTGATGATTCTTCATGAGTTTGCCAAAGAACGCATAAAGTTTTCTAAGTCTTTTTGAATGTTTGGGAATTTGGGAGTTTGGGAGGCTTGAGAGCTTCAATGTTTGTATGTGAGAATGATTTGTGGACCCTTTCTTTATCTTTGAGCCTTGTAATTATGGGTTCTCTAAGTCTTGCCAACTGCTGGATTTAACCTTGATTGTGGACTTGATTCATTGAAGAAAGAACCAAGACTTGATTTGTGGTTTGGTTCGTGATTTGACTCCATCAATTAACATTTGATTTAATTAAGCAAAAATCAAATAAATTGAAAAAAAAAAATCAATTAATTTGAATAAAATAATTCCTTAATTACCTTCCGTTAAGTGTTGACACGTGTCCCTCGTGATGACTAGTCCGGGTATGATGAGTCACTTGCCATGTCTATGATTTGTGAGAAACATGGTGCATACCATGTAAGCTCTAGCATGTCGAAATTTAACCGGTTGATGAACATTTATTTCACTGAAATTTCTATATCTAAAAATAATACATAAATAAAGAAACTTGTGAAAAAAGATGTCAAATGTCTAAAAATAACCCGCTTTTGGATGAAAAAGGGTAAATTACATAAAACTACCTCAACTTTAGGACGAACCATAATCTCATACCTCATATTTTAAACATTGCAACGTCATACCTTAATTTATGAATTCATTGCAATGTCATACCTCAATTTATGAATTCGTTGTAATGTCAAACCTCTATTAAATTTTTTGTCAATTTGGCAGTTAAATGATAACATGGTAGGAACGGGCCCACTCCTTTAGAATACAAAAATTAATTAATTATTAATTTTTTATTCAACAATTAAAATTAATTATTAAAAATACTATCTCTTCCTTTCTCCCCAGAAATCACCCCCCCCTTCCCCAGAAACCACCCCGTTCGTCCTCCCTTCACTCCCTCCTTTGTCCCCTTCTTCCTTGTCCTCCTCCGACAAGGATACACCGTCAATCGTCACCCTTTGGATGAAGATCAACTGACATGGGCGGCGGATGGAGATCAACTTTCCTGCCAACTCCATCGACATCCGCCACTTCCACTCTAAAGACTACGTTGACTTCCTCACCTCTATCACCCCTGACACGCTCGTCGATTCCTCCTCACTGCAAATTGCATCCAATTTTTGTATGGGTTTTTAGAGAACATACATATGGAGAAGCTCCCTGCCCCATCCCATCACCAATGAACAAAGTCTGTGAAGCTCCATGCCCCATCCCTTCCTCCGTCGTTCCCCTGCTCCCTCTTCCAAACGTTGATCCACCCCAACCTCCTGCAATTTTCCTTCGTCGATCCCACTCCTCACCTTCAAAAACATAAATATGGAGAAAAGAAAACCCATGTCCACAGATTATTTTTCTAGCTTCGCAAGAGATCTCGTCGGTTGCACCCTTGATTTGGAATTATTTGATTGCGTCTTTTATCGTCGTCAATCTCACTACGACAGTAGACTATACGATTAGTTTAGGGACTAGGGATAAGAGTGGGTTTGACAACGGAGAAAGTTTGGAGGATGGTGGCTGTGTTTAAAGAGGACGAGGAAGAAGGGGGATGAAGGAGGGAGTGAGAGGAGGAAGAAGGAGGACGGAGGAGGGAATGAAAGGAAGACGAAGGGGGCGATTTCTAGGGAGAAAGAGGGAGACGATATTTTTTTAATTAATTTTATTATTAGTTATTAATTTTTTATTCCAAAGGAGTGGGATGGCTCTTAATATGTCAGTATTTAACAGTCAAATTGAAAGAAAAATTTAACGGTTCTATGACATTGCTACGAATTCATAAGTTGAGATATGATATTGCAACAAATTAATAAGTTAATGTATGACATTGCAAAACATGAATTATAAGATTGTGATTCGACCTATAGTTAAGGTAGTTTTATGTAATTTATAAAAGTTAACGGAGTTAAGAGTGTGATGTCAAGTGAATGATTTAAAAAAATTCATATCACAAATTGATTAAAATTTGTTCATATGACAAATTAAAATTGGAAAATTAGAATACCCTACATCTTTTCTCTAGTTGTTAGATTAAACATTTACCCATTTTAAAGATTTGATTAAGGTGCTTTGATCAATTGACACCTCAATAATTTTCTATTTATTTAATTTCCATGTCATTAATTTAAAAGCATTTATATAGAGGCATAAGGTAACTTAGCAACTAATTGCCTACAATATAGGGATTTAATTTCGTCAATCCCCTTCTACACATTAAATGACATTTTTTTTAATAAAATAAAATAAAAAATTAATTAACTAATTCCTCATTACCTTATTATCAGTATTTAAAAAAAAAAAATCTCTTTCTATTCAAAATGTCTAAATAAAAAGTCTTCAATACATATTTTTTGTGACAACCCATCCCTGCCTTTAAAATTTTCTTAATTTTAAAAGTGTGAATTTACGAAAATGCCCTAGAGGCGAAGGTTTTGACTTTCATTGACCAATGTGTAGTGAGACGTACTAAATATTCTTTGTGTACTCCTGAAGTACTTAACGATACAAACGCGTAAGCGCAAATTCAGAGTTATGGTTAAAGTTTTATAGAGTTACGAACCAAAGGTATTTTGAAGAAACAACTATTATAATTATGTAATATTATATTATTGTATACTAAATTTGAAGACACATGTGTGTGTGTGCAGGTGTGGCCGAGAGAAAAGAAAGAAAAGGAATCGGGGAGAAGAAGAAAGGAGAAGGAGGGAAGGGCTGCTGCCCAATTCGGAAGAGGAGGGAAGTGAGGGACCAACCAGAGAAGAGAGCAACGAGGGGAAAGGAGGTAGAGGAGATGCGTCGGATCTCCTTGAACCATTTTTCCCCATCGGACCCGTGCGACCCGCTGCAGTTTTCCATCCTTTTCCATTGATTTTTTCGGCGACTCGAACCTTGCCACCACCTGAAAATGAATCATCATCCTTCCTCTTCCATTTCCATGCAAAACCCAGTTCCTTTAACCCCAATTTGAGGGGAATTGAGATATCAAACCCATAGGGGTTCTGACGGTTGCCACGGCAAAATTTACCATTTGTGAAGCGTTTCCCTTCAAGTACCACCATCAAAATACTCCTTAGGAGGTCAGGAACAAAGCCTAATTAGTGGTGGAAGCATCGGAGTTGATTTGATGACGAATCAAAACACCCAAATTCTAGGGTTTTCTGGCAGGTTTGATGAAATTGGAGCCTTTCCAGTCCAAATTGGCCTTAGCCACAAGTATAAAGTTTGCTCTACTCTATGAGATCTTTATTTCTGTAATTTTTGAGAATTTTTAGAAAAGGTTGGATTTTCCGGCGAGTCGGGAAGACCGACCGCCACCCATGGCGGCACGTGGCCAATGGGCTGCCAATGCTATTTTTAGGCTATGTTAAATGTCTTGAATTCAGTTTTGATATTTGAATAACGTAGGTTGATCGTTGGAACCTAAATTCTCTACGATACATTAATAGGTATTTATATGAATCGACGATCCGACCGTTGGATTGTCACCAAACTTTGTTACATTGTAGTACGTGATAATTGATGAATGTAAGAACTTACGGATTGAGAATCCAATGTACGGATCTTCCCGAATTGGATTTGTAAGTTTATAAAATAAAACGTTAACTGCTAATCAGTTTTGGAAATTGGCGGAGATCCAACCGTTGGATTGTAATGAAACTTAAGTATGATTTTCTAGAAGCAAATTGTGTATCATGACAAGTTACGGATTGGAAATTTGAGATGCGGATCTTTCGGATCAAGTTTTGCAGGGTTGTGAATCTCAAATTATTCTAGAAGGTTCTTGAGGATATGTTTTATGTAAATTAGGTATTCTATCGGTAAGAACTCTGAGACGTGATTTGATATTTGGTCACAGACGATGATAGTTCGTGATGTCTCGATATTCGTGCGAGAGAGTCGTAGCGCGGACCTAAGGTGAGTGGGTCTTTCCCCTTCTATCGTGTGTGTGTGTGTGTATAAGATTGCCATCTCCACAAACGTTTATAAATTGAATATTTCATATAATTTCTATGAATGTTTAGAAGTACATACGTGAACTACGAATGACTTGATCCCTGTTTAGGGTACGTAGGCAGTCTAAAGAGACGTTAGATGCAGCCATACAAGAAGTGAGATTAAATAATTGAGAATAGCTTTGTTTGGGGAATTGAACAATGTGAGGGACATTGGTGTAAAATGTGAGTTTTAACCTTATGTGTTGGTGGTTAAATGTTGATTATAAATCAATGTGTGAAGAATCAAGAAATTTAAGTAAGGAAATGTAAGTATTGATAGTTAATTAAACTAGTGTCTAGTTGGGTTTGTCACCGATGATTATCCCCGAAAATAAATAGTTCGAGAGTAAAGTGTTACAGCTTATGCATTTTATGCCATATTATATATATGTATATAATTGGAAATGCTATGACATGGTTGAGTATTAGATTGCATCATGGTATATCCATAAGTATATTACCTGCACATAATTATTGTGAATACTTTAGATGCTGAGTAGTGGTATATTTCCGGATTTACTGTTTGTATACATTTGATTTCATAATTCTACGTAGTATGATTTTCTAGAAATTATATAGGTATTACAGCTAGGGGTTACTGCACTTGGTAATTGAAATTGGTTTGAAAAGTTTTGTTTCACTCACTCACATTTTCTATTTTTGCACCCATCCAGGTTTTAGCAGCAGAGTTCCGTATCGACTAGGATTCGTGGCACTTTTCAGTATAGATGTCTTCTTATGATGGTATAAACATTATCTTACCATATTGTACTATACTTATGCTCTGTATCACACATGAAATGGGTCCAGACCCGCTCACTGCGCACTCGTGTTCTTAGGCACTTTAGATTTTAATTTATTCACATTTTATACATTATCACACTTTATGGCTTCGTCACCTTCCAGGTATCGCCCAGCACGGCTCGATTCGGGGTCCTGGTGGACATTCCGGGTCAAGGAGTGTCATTTTTTCATGTATATATAAATATATATATATATATATATATAAATATATATATAATATACTTAAAATTTATGGTACATTTGAGAACAAAACTACGGACTTTTGGTACGTTTAGATTTCAAATGTACCAAAAATTCAAATGTACCATAAAACCAAATGTACCCATTGTTATGTAACCCTTTCGGTATGTTTAGATTTCAAATGTATAGATAAACCAAACGTACCATAAAACCAAATATACCCATTGTGAGGTAACCCTTTTGGTACGTTTAGATTCCAAATGTACCAAAGGACCAAGTGAACAAAAAATCACAAGTGTACCACAAAACCAAATGTCTCTATAGGATAACTCTTTTGATACATTTACATTCCAAATGTACCGAGAAATACAAAAAATCAAATCCACTATAAAACTAAATGTGTCTCTATTATAGGTAACTAAATGTAGCTATATAATCAAACAAATCTTTATTATGTGTTGGCTCTTCTAATAATAAAATATGACAATTTTTTTATATAAATATTCTACTATATTCACAAAAAAAAAAGGTAAAATTATAACAAACAATAAAAAAATTCATAGAGATCGATAATATATGCATAAATATAGGGATAAGAGGAAAAGATAAAAAATAAAAAAAACGAAATGTTTAGGAATAGTCGTGAAAAACTAAAATTCTAAACAAAATAAATTTATGTGAAAAACTGAAATTAATAACCAAAATTTTAGGAAAATGTTTGATCAAATTTTCAAAAGGAGTGTGTCACATCCCGGCCCAGGGCGGAACTCTTCCCGGGCCCGCTCCACCACCATAGCACGATATTGTCCGCTTTGGGCTTACCATTCCCTCACGGTTTTGTTTTTGGGAATTCATGAGCAACTTCCTAGTGGGTCACCCATCATGAGATTGCTTTAGCTCCCTTCTCGCTTAACTTCAGAGTTTCTATGGAACCCGAAGCCAATGAGCTTCCAAAAGGCCTCGTGCTAGGTAGAGATGGGAAAATACATATAAGGATCACTCCTCTGGGCGATGTGGGACGTCACAATCCACCCCCTTAGGGGCCCAACGTCCTCGTCAGCACACACGCGACCAGGGCTAGGCTTTGATACCAATTATCACATCCCGGCCAGGGGCGGAACTCTTGCCGGGCCCGCTCCACCACCGTAACATGATATTGTCCGCTTTGGGCTTACCATTCCCTCACGGTTTTGTTTTTGGGAACTCACGAGTAACTTCCCAGTGGGTCACCCATCATGGGATTGCTCTAGCCCCCTTCTCGCTTAACTTCGGAGTTCCTACGGAACTCGAAGCCATCGGAGTTCCTACGGAACCCGAAGCCAATGAGCTCCCAAAAGGTCTCGTGCTAGGTAGAGATGTGAAAATACATATAAGGATCACTTCCCTGGCGATGTGGGATGTCACAATGTGTATGCTTAGTCTAAAAAATTAAAAAACGAGACACTTATATCAAAATACCCCAAAAATTCATATGACAATTAAAAAAATTCTAAAAACTAAGGGCCAAATCAAACCGTTACACATAGAATTTATTTTCTTTAAATATTTAATGGAGGATGCAAATGTATTCGTAACCGCAAATCAAAGAATAAATTTGAAATATAATAGAAAAAGAAAGAAAATAAAAATAAAACAAGAAAAAAGATGCCGGAAAATCTATAATGAAGGCACTACATGCGCAGTATGTCCGTCTGGCAGCGCAGCGCACATGCGCCATCATTCCTCTCTCTCTCTCTCTCTCAGTTTCTCTCTCCTCCAAAATTTGACAGTCCACCATTTTGCGCCATCATTCCTCTCTCTCTCTCTCTCTCTCTCTCAGTTTCTCTCTCCTCCAAAATTTGGCAGTCAAAACTCGCGTCCTCCCTCCCATTCTTGCCATTCTTGACTGCGTGCTAAAATTCCTCTGCTGAATTAACTTCAACCAAGAAACCCAGGAAGCAAACAAAGCAGAGGAGAAGAAGCAAGAAAAACCCAGAAAGCAAGCGACATGTCGTCTTCAGACGAGGAGGGGTCTGGGGAGGAGTACCTGTTCAAGATCGTCATAATCGGCGACTCGGCGGTGGGGAAATCGAACTTGCTGTCCCGCTACGCACGGAACGAGTTCAACGCTCACTCAAAAGCCACGATAGGCGTGGAGTTTCAGACCCAGAGCACGGAAATCGACGGCAAAGAGGTGAAAGCTCAGATTTGGGACACCGCCGGCCAAGAACGCTTCAGGGCCGTCACCTCGGCCTACTACCGCGGCGCCGTCGGTGCTCTCATTGTCTATGATATCACCCGCAAGACCACGTTCGAGAGTGTCGGCCGCTGGCTCGATGAGCTCAAGTGTAAGCTGCTTACACTACTGATTCAGATAAAGTTTTCTGCTTTTTCTTTTGGTTATGTGTTTTGATCTTGAAGCTAAGGTGCTTAAGTAATTGTGATAATTGTGGTTGTTGGGTTTGTGTTTGTTTTTGGTGAATGTGGGTTTTGGGGGTTGTATTGGGTGGATGTGATGGATATGGATTTAGATCTTATATTATTATGATTAAGAATTCTCTGTTTGAAGACTTCTATCACAAGAAAGCTATTTTTTTTTTACTTTTGTTTTTTGTATTGGGTGGATGTGTAAATTGTTTACTTTTGAATACGTACCGGTAGCCAATAATGGAATAAGTCTACTTTCATTTGGCTGTAGAATCTAGGTCGTAGGTACGTTGGATGGCTGAGAAAATTCAGAAAACTTGTTGCTTTGGTTGTTTTGTTGTGTCTTAAGATTTAGGGAGTTGATAAACTTAAAGACATATACATATCCTCGTGTAACACTTTGTGGTTGAATGTATGTGTGGTATGGCGTGTTAGCTTCTATACAGAGTATTAGTAACTAAAGAGGGGGTAATATAGGGGATTCTTAAAGTTTCTAAACAGCTAAAAAATTAGTGATTGGTTGTTTAGTGTCTGAGATATGAGGGCTCAAGTGGTACATGTTTGTTTGCTGAATCTAAGAACTTTGACCATCCAAATCCATTTGTGAGCGAGCAATCAATCAATCACTTCTATTTGTGAATTACATTTTTCCTTATGAACATCAATAGAGTCTGTTTTTGGCTTCTTGTATTAGCTAATCTTCTTCAAACTCACACCAGTATTCACGTTCTTCTCATAATTCTCTTGTGGATTTTTCCTTGGTGTTATATTTTCATGATGGTTATGATCATGCTATTTATTTTGTTGACATTATTAAAATTCCTTTTTGCCATGATCTCCAAGTTTGTTTGAGTTAGCACCGATCACAAGTTGTTTTGAGTAGCCTTCTTTCTTTTTTTCTCCTCTATATGTTAACCATGATACTGCAAAGTCGAGTCAGTCGACAATGTTTGTGTCCTACAAACTACCGTTAGTACTTGCATAAATACAATTGTATTCAGCTCAAAATACTCCCTAAATCACTATGAATTACACTAGACATCTAGAGAAAGCTAAATGTCTAAAAATCTGCTAAATGTCTAAAAATCTAAGTCTGTCCTAAATGGACCATCCAAACAAACCACACGGGGAAAAACCGCTTAAAAACTTGACCAACAAGAATTTCTAGAATAGAAGAAAAAGGATTGGCATGAAAGTCTCTGAAGCATGGACAAATCCTTATCCTTTATAGGACTATCCTGTATTCGAATTTCTTCCAAGAACTAAATTCCAAGAAGCTCAATGTGTTGATAAAGAAATTTATGGAAGCAATTACTACATTACTTTCATAGTAACCGGTATAAATGAAGAAATTTATTCATCGTGCCAAAAATTTTCCCAAACTTAAATTTAGCTCCATTCCCTATCTCGAGTTTTGACAACTGAGATGATGAAGAATAACCCTGACACATGTATTAACGACATTGAAAGGAACTTCTCTTGACAATCCGAGAATCCTACCCATTAGATTGGACTTTCTGCTTACTCCTAATGATTTAACACCAGTAAGAGTCTTGCTCAATAAGTTTGCAATGGCTCCATTTGATTTGTACACTAGATTCCACCGGATTAAGTGGTCCCATGGCTCATTGCCCTTGCAATGGAATTCCTCATTAAACACAGCCACCCTACTTGAGATTCCAAATATTGACCTAAAGTAGGAGTACTACTGAAACCAATTGAATCAAGCTGCGTCCCCACTCCTGGAAAGTCGACCTTTGTTTTATCTCTCTTACCTCATTTTTTAAAGAACTGAATTCGAAATGCCCAAAATATGTAACCACATCACACCGTTCCCGAATGGTCATGATTGTCCCCTCTACGACAGAGACTCAATGCGGTTATCTTTCACCAAATAATTGTCCAAATTGAGAATATCTTTAGGCATAAGGATGAGATGGTTGGATTGTTTGCTTCTAGACAGATTTTGTTAATTACCTTTTATATTAGGATTTGGATTTAATTACGAAAGACAAGAGACTTGAACTAAGTAAGGTGCATCAAGGATGAGAATGGAAATGTTTTAGCTGTAGAGAACGCAGTCAAAGACATATGGAGAGCTTATTTTCATTGTCTTTTCAATGAAAGACACGAAAGGAGTACTTCTTTGGATGAGTTGAGTAACTCGGAAGAGTGTATCTTCTACCTTCAAATCAAGAAAGAGGAAGTGGTTGTAGGCTTGTGGCTTTGACAAAGATGAAGCATAGAAAAACAGTGGGTCGCGATAGTATACTGATCAAAGTGTGGAAGGTCTTGGGAGAGACGAGTATAGCATCGCTTAGAAACAAGGGCAAAACCGACCGCAGTGGTTTCATAAAACCAACCCCATTTAGTGGATAAGGCTTTGTTGTTGTTCTTGTATTAGGATTTGGATTTATTTCCAATAGGATTATGATTCTATTGTAACCTAAGTCCTAAACTCTATAAATAGAACCTTAGGGTCGGTTTATTGTGTGTGCCGACACCATTGGTGTAGAGAGTTTTCTCTTTTTTGGTTTTGGGGTGAAGGTCACCATTTGGAGTCATGAGTGCGTGGCAAATTCATGGACCTTTCATTTGGCAAATTTGTCAATTTGTGAGTTTGAAGAGTTAGGCAACAATTTGAGAGAATCTCCTCCGCTTTGTTTTGGGTTCTCTACTTGTTTGGTTTAGGATTTGTAACCTTTGTGGGAGTTTAAACACACTTTTGTAATCTCCATTTGTTTAGTGGAATTATCCTTGCTGTGCTTCACGTAGGCTTTTATGCCGAACCATGTTAATCTCTTGTTTTCTGTTTGAGATTGTTTGTTTTTCTCTTTCGCCTACGACATTGGTACTTTGTTAGAATTCGCGTCCATTTGCACACAAAAGTACAACACCATTATCCCCTATCTCAGGGTTCATCACTAATGCTTTTGAATTTATTAGAAGTTATGCGTTGTTCAGTTTATCTTACATTGCCGGTCCCAAGCTCGAATAAACAAAGGGAAGGGTGTCACGTAGTCGACAGCCGACACCCCTATCCTACATCGAATCCTTCTGATAATGAATCCTGAACGAAATTGCGCTAAAGCTAGGTCGTCACCCTTAAGTGGCGCACTGTGTGGCCCGAACACAGTGATAAGTGAGCAAGGGTTGCTGTATTTCCATCGGCACCTGAATGCAATGTTAAATGAACAAGGGGGCCATAGAAACTTCTTTTTGAACGACTCCACTCAAAGTTGTTTGGATGCATCTGCTCCCATCAACTTTACACAGGATACGCAAAAGAAGTACTTTGACCTTATTAGATCGGGGAGGGTGAAAAAGTTAGGACAGGAGGATAGAGTTCAAGAGAGTAGAATGCGTTTAGGAACATGGAATATAGGAACTTAACGGGAAAATCTATGGAAGTAGTGGAAGCTATGGTGAGGAGAAGGATAAGTATTATGTGCGTCCAAGAAACTAAGTTTGGTATTCTGTATTCGGGCACAAATAGAACGAGAAATTGTGTTGCCATCATCGTGGACAAGACCCTGACACAAGATGTTGTAGATGTCAAGAGGGTAGGAAATAGAATTATGGCAAACAAGATTGTAATAGGACAAGAATTCATGAATGTGATTAGTGCGTACACACCTCAAGTCGGGTTGGATACGAGTTTGAAGGAGAAATTTTGGTGCAAGGAATTGCTCAGACAGAGAAGGTATTTATAGGAGGAGATTTGAATGGACATGTGGGCAAGAAGACAGGCATCTACGGAAGTTTTCATGGTGGCCATGGTTTTGGGGAGAGAAACGAGGATGGGGAAGCCATCTTCGATTTTGCAATGGCATTTGACTCTTCTTAGCTAGCACCTTATTTAAGAAGAGATAAGAACATGTGATCACCTATAAGAGTGGGTCATCAAAAACACAAATAGATTTTCTTCTAATGAGGAGGGAGATCGTATAACTTGTAAGGATTGCAAAGTTATACCAGGAGAGAGCTTCGCTAATCAACATTGCTTATTGGTGATGGATGTACATATCAAAAGAGAGAAAAAAGAACAAGATCTTGAAGTGCCCAAGGACTAGATGGTGGACTCTAAAAGGAGAAAAATAAGCCATTTTCAAAGAGAAAGTAATCACCCAATGTGTTTGGGATAGAGAGGGGGAAGCTAGCCAAATGTGGGATTCCATGACTAGTTGTATCCGAAAAGTAGCAAAAGGGGTATTAGGAGAGTCCAAGGGCTTTACTCCACACCAAAAGGAATCTTGGTGGTGGAAGGAGGAGGTACAGACAAAGATTAAGGCTAAGAAGGAATGTTGTAAAACCTATACAGGGATAGGACCGATGAAAACGATGAAAGATATAGAATAGCGAAGAAGGAGGTGAAGAAATTTGTAAGAGAAGCTAAGCTAGCGGCTTTTGATGATATGTATAAGTGACTAGATACCAAAGGAGAGTTGAATATCTATAAACTAGGTAGAGTAAGAGAAAACAAGACAAGGGACCTAAACCAAGTGAGGTGCATCAAGAATGAGAATGGAAAGGTTCTTGTTACAGAGAACGCGGTCAAACAGTGTAGAAAGGAGTAACTATCTTCAAGGAGTACTTCTTTGGGGGAGGTGAGTAACTCAAAAGAGTGTAGAAATTACTCCTTTTACCGTCGAATTAGGAAGAAGTGGTTGTAACTTTGAAAAAGATGAAGCATAGAAAAGCAATGGGCCCAGATGATATATCGATCGAAGTGTGGAAAGTCTTGGGAAAGACGAGTATAGCATTCCTCACAGACCTTTTCAATAGGATTTTGAAAACGAAGAAGATGCCAAATGAGTGGCGAAAGAGCACTTTGGTACCTATCTACAAGAATAATGGCGATGTACAAAATTGCGTGAACTATAGGGGTATTAAGTTAATGAGTCATACAATGAAGCTCTAGGAGAGAGTAATTGAGCATAGACACGGGTCTCGGACAACCAATTCGGGTTCATGCCAGGGCGTGGCACAGAACCGAGCGCAATGACGTTTTAGGATTCATACAGCCTACCCCACTTAGGGGAAAAGGCTTTGTTATTGTTGTATGTGCTGTTCAGTACACTTGTTTGTTCTATTTTTGTTTATACATGTTATACACCCCTTATCCTCTACTTCCGAGATGTAGACCGAACCTATGTCATTGAACTATTATCTAACAAAATCTATGAAGAATATTTGTTTCTTTTCATGTTATAAGAAGAGTATTGCTTTATGATGAGGAAGATTCCTAGAAAACAAAGATTATACTGCTATTTTTGTTATAGTCTTGTCATCAATTGTGGTTTTCATTTTTTATTTGTTTATGTACATGATTTACATAAAAATAATTCACTGTCAATGATACTAGGATTATGATGCTTCATTTTCTGTAAAGACCCTTTCTCCACAGCTGCCCTTCTAATTACTTTTCATTACAGACAAAGGAACGCACGGTAATTTCCTTTTAGTAGAAAGCAAATTGTGAAAAATGAGGAGTGTAGTGCTACTTCCACACCCTCTCGCCCGTTAGACCAACCAAAAGTATGCTTTTTTTATATTCAGGTCATGGACTATGGCAAATTCTATCACAAGATATACGAGTATTCTTATTGGTAGAGAGACCGCTATGTTTAGCAAAGAAGGGGCATACGTTCTACTTCTAGACACTTCTGTCACGGTTCTGTCACTTACATGGATTCTTATCTTGGCTATCATCAGTTCTATTATAGTGAAAGTGATCTATTCTTATCATCAAATACCTACGTTGTGTCACTATTTATTTTTATCTTTCTATCATATTAGCTTTGAATGATTTTTCAAAACTGAGTCTGTATATCAATTCATTTGTCTTACTGAACGTATTTATAAAATGTATCCTTGTTATATTATTTGAACTTTAAGTTTGCAGAACTCTCTGCTTATTTATGATTTTTTGGTTGTCGTACCCTCCATTTCTTGCTTTACTACTAAGTTCTTATTTGAGCTTTGCTTTAATCATTGGTGCAGCTCATTCCGATACGACTGTCGCGATGATGCTAGTAGGGAACAAATGTGATTTAGAGAATATTAGGGCTGTGAGTGTTGAGGATGGTAGAAGCCTTGCTGAAGCAGAGGGGTTGTTCTTCATGGAGACATCTGCCCTGGACTCAACAAATGTTAAAAAGGCTTTTGAGCTTGTGATTCAAGAAATATATAACAATGTCAGCCGGAAGGTCTTGAACTCGGATACCTACAAAGCAGAGTTATCTGTGAACAGGGTCAGCCTTGTTAATAATGGAGCAGACGGATTAAAGAAAACCAAGGGCTATTTTTCTTGCTGTTCCGGGTGATATGGCTTATTTCTCCGAAAAGAAGACAAACAAGTGTAAGAAAGAGCACTTGAGAGCATTTTCAAGGTTGGTTATTCAATTTGGTTCGTTAATTGGTTTGTTTGTTTGCTATTGGGTAATACGTACTCAAAGGTTTCCAAACAAGTCGATATTATACATAAAGTGCTCTTTTTAATTCATGTAAAACAAGTCGAATTTTTGTACTCTGTATGGAGGCCATGTAACTATAAAATGAAGGTAGGCAACCATCTTTTGTGTGATATTATTCGGTCTGATAAGCATATTAAGTTCAGCAACTAGACAGAAATTGTATGTGATTTAATAGTGCAGTGGAAAAAAACATCGAACGGTGTTATTCTGATTCGTGACATGCACATCTATCTGAGAAAAAAATTTAGCAGACTTTCTTTTGCGAGTTTCTGTATGTTCTGAATACTTGGTACAGATTTGTCCAAAAAAGAATACTTGGTACAGAAGTTTATCATTTTTTTTTTTTTTTTTTTTTTGTTTTTGGTTTTCCAGCAGTTATATGTCTCTGTAGTCATTTGAATTGAAATTCATATTGTAAAATCAATTGTATGTATGCAGTGGAATATAAAGTAAATAAGATATAATATTTACGAGGTTCGGCAAGTGTGCCTATGTTTTCGGGGCAGCAGCAATACTTTCTTTCATTATCTGAAATAATAGAAGTACAAAATAACTCTCAGTATTTTCTCTCCTATCTCTAGCTTGGCTCATTGATATTTTCTCCTGCATACATCTTCTTTCTTTTCTCTTTTCTTTCCTTTCCTTCGTATGCTTTCATTTTATAGGCAAAAGATTATTGTAGCAACAATATTTGCTTTACAAACTTTCTTCATATGAATAGGGTTGGCCTTGAGAATTTGGGGGCCCTAGGCGAGCTTTCGAAGTGGGGTGCTAGAGTTCTTTGACTCCTGACTCTTTGTACATTGACATGTGTAAAAACAATTCACTAAATACATGAAAAATATATTTCTACATTAAATATCATTAAAAATTAATATAAAAAAAAAGAAAGATATACAAACATTACTCAAATATTCCCTGTCTCGCGTTTTTAGATGCAAATGCACTTATTAAGTTTACATAATCTAATTTTTCAACCAATTCAAACCAAAAAAGAAGTCCCTACCTAGTACGCCAAATTCCAATCATTTTTCTATTGTTACAATGTTACTTATTACATTCAATAAATGAATGAATGGTTGGATTACAGAGACAACATCTTACAGCTAGGAAAAAGACTAGAGTAAAGAGGATAGTAATTTTCGTATACGAACCTGGCGGACGAGACAAATTTGAATAGTTTATTATATATTATATAAACTAATTAATTGGAATATTAAATAATGTCATTTTTCAAAAAGGTGAGAGTTTTAATCCTTTAGGTACATAATAAAGATATATGTGGTGTGATCTTAAAATAGAGTAATAAAACCCCATAAAAATAAATGTAAATGTGATATTTAAGAGAGAAGTAAAAAAGTATAAATAAGATGGGGACTATTTAAAAGGGAGAAGACTTGCAACTATAAAAAAGATGGTGGGACCATCTTAAGTAAAATCGTGCAATTAAAATGATGTTGGGAATAAGGTTGTCTTCTTCCTCACGCGAGGCCAACCTTGCAACAAAAGATTTCGAGATTCCGACGTTTACATATAAGCTCGCATAGCTCCATCTAGATCTGCCTAGTTTCGCCTAAAAATTCGGGGCCCTTTCGAAGTGGGGGCCCTAGGCTGGCGCCTACTCCAGCTACTCTCAGGGCCGGCTTTGCATATGAATAATAATACATCTGATTTTTCTTCGGATGAATAGTAACAAACTATTCATGTGGTCCATCAACATATTACATTACAACACTCCTCCTTGGATGACCATGTGTCAATTTTGGTTGCCTTGTTAAAATCTTGATATGTTTTGGATGCTCCCCTTGATGAGTATCTTCCCCTGATTTCGAATTCTTCAATCTGGCTAATTACTAAGTTGATGTAATCCGATACCATGCATGATAGTTGGAGTGTTTGCTTTTGAAGGTGGTTCGCAGGCGCTCCAAATTTTAATGGGCCACAAGTATTAGCCAAATACATTAATGACTAGCTTCATGGAGATATGTATTTATGTCAGATATGAAGATGCATCAATGAATCTTTGCTTCCTTGATCGTTGCAAAGTCAATCTATTTCCATATGTAAATACAAATCCTTTCTGAGAGAGATTTGTATGCAGGCTAGAGAGGTATTCAAATTTTGCTTGCCTAATAAGACCATGGCTAGTAGTGAGTTCTTTGGAATAGAACAATCACATGTCTATAATTTCCTAGAGATATCAACAAATAAACTTTATTTCATTGCAATACCCATTTTTTGGTATTATGCTCCACAAGAAGTGTAACATCTGATTCAGTGTGTTGTGCTAAATACAATAAGGCACATACTTTACTAAGATATGGTACTCTTGGACCAAATATCAATTAATCATTTCCCTCATGAGGATGAATGATCTTTCTTAGTGCCTAAACATTAATTAACCATTTGAGTGTTCAACTCATGATCTTCAATCCAAATGGTTCTTTAATACCATAAAACCCTTTTGGTAGATAAGAATCGTGTTGGCATATTGTTCGATCTGCAACTCAAGACAATATTCCTTTCAACACTTTATAATCTTTCTAGACTCTTCAGGAGTTTCATTCTAATATTATCAACTCTTGCAAGAGATTTGGTATGTTGCAACAACATCATAGTGATAATACTCACTAAGGTGATTTATAACATCCACTGGCATTGAGTACATAATTTGTGCTTTACCCTTCCCGGGCTTTCTTCAAGCAATTTGAATCCTTCAAGGATTTTCTACACTTCCTAACACATTCTTCTTTGAAATTTATACAGAATAACTTCCTTCCATGTATACTTGAGGGATTTACTTGTGGAGATATGCTTTAGGCATCATAAAGTTTCGTGTATATATAATTGTTTGGGCCCAAAATGACAATTTGGGTCGAGAGTAACAATTTGGGCCGAGACTCTTGGTCCAGCGGTCTTTCGGGGGTATCATGGGCCGGTTAGGCACTAAGAGTTGCCTTGTCGGTTTCGGCCAAGTCCTTTTAGGAGAAAGATTGTTTTGGATAAAGGCGAAGGTTGAATCCTAATACACAAGGGGTCTTAAAGCTGAAGGTGCTAAGAGTCAGGGAATGAACCCGGTTCGTTATAGAGTTTAGTTCAGAAACCCATTGGAACTAAGACTCTGATTGGGATAAGAAGTTCTATTATGGGTACGTCTCTGGTTTAACCAGGAGTAGGTTCATTGCTATAAATAGAGGAGGAAGTGCATCATTCAGACTTCTTCCAATTCAACACACAAATTGCCCTGCACAAACTCTTGCTCTATGCAAAACGTCTCAACAACCTTGAGATTTTTATTTTCCTTTTTCCACCAACACATCTTCAGTTTGGATAAACAACATTGTGAAGGCAATCGGCGAACATCTTTAGTTTGGATAAATAGCACTGTTGCCGTAGAATCAGCCGACCACAGAGCACCTTTAGTTTGGATAAACAGTACTGCATTGAGGCCGACTGGTTATCTATCCAAGTCTTGGTCAAGAAGGATTTTCGAATCCTTATTGGCAGAGGTCATCCCATTAACCTTCTCGGCGAAGTGAGGTGTTATAGGTTGAGAAGGTTGAGAAGTCAGCAGCGTGCCTAACGCTACATTAACATATTTTACTTACTGGCCGAACTCGGTCGACGAGTTGTCACACCCCGCACACAATCGAAGGACGCAGTTAGCTTATTAATTACTCGGCCTGCTCGCCACGTAAGCTTGGTAGTTTTTAGGGTCAACATTTTGGCATGCCTGGTAGGACCCAGTGCTAAAGCTATAAAGTTCATGACCATTGAGACACGATCAGTAAAAAAGAAAACAGGGATGGGTAAATCAGCGACTAACCATCCACCTATGGTCCAAAACCCAGATCATGATGGCCTGTCACAAGTACATAATCCTTATGCTGCCATCACACCTGAAGGCACAAAGGCGACACGTTGAGAAAAGGAAATATGTCTTGGTGGATAGGCTCGTGATGCGAAGATTACCACTGGAGCGACAAAAGGAATTTTTGTCGAAGGAATAATCGAGGACTACGATGAGGATGATGGTGAAGGTTCTTATCCACCGACTTGTTCGTTTCTCCGGAGAAGACTTGAAGAGCAATCTCAGAATTTCAGTCAAGAAGTAAAAAATATACTTGAGGTGATACGTAATAATGGTGATGCACACAATAAATTGTTTGAACTATTGGTTAGTAAAGCTTACGACGACAGACCCGTTGATCATTCCTGGCAACTTCCACCTAAGAGTAATTCGTTATCAACGCTACAGGCCAAAATGGTTGACTTGGAAAAAAGAGGAGGATCAAGTAGTAGATTAAACGGATTTGACCAAAGAGTAAAAATAAAATCTGTCGATATGATCGAGGTCTAAAGAATGATCGATTCAGCCTTGAAAAAGGGGCCGAAGTTCCCGAAATTCATCAATCCATACCCAGCTTATGTAGAAAAGTTTGAATATCCTAAAGGCTTTAAGATCCCAGATTTTATCCTTCCAACAGTTGATTGCTAAAGCCAAAATCCTAAGGGGTCGAAGGAAGGAAAGCTTCAAGAGTGGCCTTTAGTTCCAACCACCTTACTTCACCCATTGTGACTTCGACTTGCCTTGTTCTTTTATCAAGCTGAAGTTGATGTATCTACTTTGCACCAGCCGCGAAGTCTGTTAGACGAGCCTTATTTACTTCAAAATCCTTTTCAAGGTCCGAAGCAACGCCGACCTTTGCCGTTGAAGTTCGGCAATTTGATGATCAAGGTCGGCCAGCTGTGTTTTCTTTGCTTTTATGGCTTCATGAGTGATCTTTGCAACCTTTAGGTTGTCCTCGGCCCGGAGAGCCCTTTCAAAAGTAGTAAAGTACTGCCGGGTCCGCTCCAAGATATTGGATAAGTGGACAACACTTTCGGTTTTTAACAAGCCACCCGCTGCAAGATCATTCAGGCACTCTCCTACAAAGTCGAGGTCTTTACATTGAAGGACTTGTGAGGCCGAAAGGGAAATGAGTTCCTACAACTTGGCGAAGGCATTGGATTCGACCGCGGTCACGGAAAGCTCGACTGATGCGGTAGAAGGCCTGGCTACTCCAGAAGTACTTGAGAGGATAATGTCAAGTTTGACTTCCCATGAAGGCTGCACAAAGAAGAAGTTGGTAAAAAAGAATCCAAAAGAATAACAGATAAGGAGATCATGATAGACCTGCAGAGAGGAGACCTCGGCCATATCTGCTGGTACGTTGCTCGAACCTAGATAACTTAGTGGCTAAGCCCAATGTTTAAGAAAGCCTCTTAATTTACGTGGTTGATGGAGGCTACCTACATTTGATGGCCACTGAGGCGGCTAAGAAATATAAATAACACCCTTCAACGTGTAAAATTGTCGGTCAAATGAACAATTAGGCACCTGGCATTTTAATGATTGATCTCGTTTTAGAATTCAGAGTTTAGGAATTGGAAAAGGGACATAGTGATGGTACTTACAAAAGTTAAAGTAACATCCTGGGGAGGGATGTTGAGATTCTAGTCCTGGGGATGAATCGGCATCTCAGCTGTCGCCTTTAGCTCAATAGGAAGTGTTGCTTCATGTCCCAAACTTGTTTTAACTATGGGAGTGTCGGCTTGATCTGTCACCTTAACTGCCGGTTGAGGAGTGGTAGTTGGCAGTTCGGCTGTTTGAGGATGTTTCACCGGCAGAGGCCCTTCGCTTTCATCCTCCTAGATAACGGATTAATCGTTAGGCAAGAAGTTCAAGATAGAAGGAACATTACAAAATTGTATACCTCTTATTCTAGGATGATTGTTGAAGCTTTTTCCGGATTCGGGAGGAGCTTTTTCTTGGCTACAGAAGCTGCCCTCTCCGAGGTAGCAACTGCTGGGTCGACTTCGACGTGAGTAGCAGCCGGTGTTGAAGTTATAGGCTTTTCGACAGCCAGATTGGTGACTGATAGGAGCATATTTATGCTACTTAGTTATGTTATTTCCTTGAATTTAGTGAGTTAATTACTATTTATTTTAGTCTTTTAAGCTATTTTCGTATGTTTTTAGGTCCTAATGGCAAAATGAGCAAGAAAAGGCATTTTGAAGCTAAATGGAGCAATTTTGGGCATGGATTGATAGCTTAACCATGGAGCAAAGAGGATGGACGAAATTGAAGTCAAGAAGGGCTAGGAAAGGCTAACAATCTGGAGAAAGGAGTCCAAATGCAAAGAAGATAAGGAAATAGCAAGAAATAAGGAACCTTATCCAATCTTATCTTATCCTATCCTAACCAACCTTATCCTTTCCTAACTCTAACATTATCCTATCTTATCCTATCCAAATCAGGTTGTTCCTTATATATAGCTATTTAGGAGGGATTAGTTATGCATTTAAACACTTAAACTCAGATTCTAGATGCATAAACCCTTTGTATGCCGCATATAGGCCATTCCTTGGAGGTTTAGGAGTTGTAATCCCTTTCCTACACCTATGCCATGAGTCCTTATCCATTTAGGTCCAGAAATATGCCCTTTATCCATTCTAGAAGTCTAAATTCTGCAAAAAAATACCTAGTTTCTAGAAGCTCTTAATTTCTAGCGAAAATTCCTTATCCCTTTCCCTTTTGGTTTCTACAAAGACTTAACCCTTTTACCATTAGATTGTGCAATCCTTTTCCTTCAGAAATTGTGCATAAATTAGCCTATAAATACAACCCTATGCCGCACCATTCAATCCATCCATTCACTCATTCATTCATTCATACTTTCATCCATCAAACACCACAATTCACCCTACACCACCCTAGTGCCGCAAGCAAGGAAGGAAGGAGAAGAAGACTTGTGCAATCTGCCATCCAAGGAGGGTTCGAAATCTGCCATTGGAGTATGGAGCGTTTCTAGGTGTATTCTATCCTTAGTTTTAGTTCAATGTTTATATTAATTTGGTTTTCAATTATGATGAACATGTGTAACTAACTTCTTTTTAGTTAGAGGTGAATTTGAAGCCATGATTATATGTTTTATATGAATTGATTACGTCCAGTTATTGTTTCTTAAGGCATGAATGTGATTTACTTATCTAAGTTATTAAAACTTGTTTATGTATGTGGGTTGGGGGTCGACACTTAATTTGCATGCATGAATTTGATGCTAGAGTATAAGGGGGTTTCACGTAATAGTTATTCACTTACATTCACAAGTAGTGGAGGTTGCTAGTCACAATCATGTTAAGTAAATCCTTGGTATGAGTCTCATGCATTTCATAGTGATGAATGCGTTGTCAATGCTTATGATTTTCACAAAACTTAATGACTTTTGACATGTATCTTTATTATGCGTTTCATATAGGGAACTTGAGAAAGATAATTTGGTTTTGATGCGTATTCCATCTAACTCAATGAAATAAGGAAAATCTGATGGTTAGTTGTGCGATGCAACTAACTTGGGGCGTTGTCATTCATAGTCTAAAGGAATAATAATTGGAAATTGGTTCATATGCATATATCATGTGTGGAGAAGGACCCTCTAACTAGCCTTTCACCCATTTAATTCACCTAATTTCGTTTTTACAAAGTGTTTTCTACAAAGTTTTTGTTTTAAGTTTTAAATTCATCAAAAACAATCCCCCTTTCATTTAGTCTTGTTATTTGAGTCAAAATCTGTTTTCTTTTAGTCTTTTGAGTCAAGTTGAGTCTTATTTTCATCAAAATCACTTGTTGGGTCTAGAATTGAGTCTTTTTGAGTGTTTGTTGCTGTTTTAAGTTAGTTTTGAGTCTATAGAGTCTAAATTAGTGTTTTTAAGTTTTAATTGTGTTGATTAGCATCCCTAGTTAGTCCCCCATCTAGAACGATCCCTACTTACATATCTACTACAATTGTCACAAATAGGGTTTAATTTGTGTGTCAAGTTAATTTTCACATCAAATTTTGGTGCCGTTGCCGGGGATTAGCAAACTAGTTTGCTAATCCCTTTTGTTTGTGTTGTGTCAAAGTGTCTTTTGTGTGTCTTTGTGTCTTTTTGTTTATGGTTGCCGTGCCCTTTAAAGTGCTTATTGATTTGTTTTTGTTTGCTTTGTTTTAGGTACTAGTTTATGACTCGTAGTTCTCAACCTATTCGTGGAAACATCTTGGAGTTTGACGGCGATTTTGAACGAACTTTGAGAAGAAAGAGGAAGCAACCAGAACCTAATCCACCTAGTTCAAGTTCAGAGTCCGAATCTGAATTTGAAGAAGAAGAAAGCATGGCGGCGGACAATCGAACAATCAAAGAACTTTTAGCCTCGGGGTTGGACAATGCCGTGCCTATTTGCATTCAATACCCTAGGGCAGCCCTGGACAAGACTGATGAGTTTGAATTAAAGTCAAGCTTGCTGCATCATATTCCCAAATACCATGGGCTGTCCATGGAAGATCCAAACAAGCATTTGAAGGAGTTTGAAGTTGTATGCTTAAGCATGACACCCATTAACATGGATGGGAACATTTTGAAGATGAAAGCCTTTCCATTTTCTCTTTTGGAAAAGGCTAAAGATTGGCTATATGAATTGGCGCCCGGAACCGTTACTTCTTGGGAAAGTATGAAACGAGCATTCTTGGAGAAATTCTTCCCAACTTCAAGAGTAATTCTTTTGAGGAAGAAGATTAGCAGAATTCAACAAAACCAAGGAGAATCTTTTCTAGCATATTATGAGCGTTTCAAAGCCCTTGTTGAGAGACAAATGCTAGATGCTTCAGCGGGAGGTGCTTTGGTTGACAAAACACCAGTGGCTGCCAAGGTTATAATTACAAATCGAGCCTTGAATGCACAACAATATGAAGGTGTTGGACAAAGAGACCCCCCACGGCAACAACAAGTGAATGAGGTAAGTGCAATTTCTGAAATTCAATCTCAATTAGCTAATCTCACTATGCTTGTGTCTCAGATTGTTGAAGGACCCAAAATGCAAGGTGCGGCCATATGTGGAGTGTGCTCTATGCAAGGACATCTCAATGATCAATGTCCTCAATTGATAGAGAATGGAGGATGGGAGAGTGCCCATGCCGTTGGGTATCAAATTCAAAATCAACCAAGGAATGATCCATACTCAAGTACATACAATCCGGGTTGGAGAGATCACCCAAATTTCAAGTGGAGGGAGCCTCAACAACCTCCACAACAAGGAGGCTTTAGACAACAACCCCCGGGGTTCTACACCAAGCCATATGGCCCCAATCCAAACCAAGCACAACCTGCCCAAAACAATCAAGGTACGTCTTTGGACAATGATACACTTATTAAGTTACTAACCAATTTGTCTCAAGGGCAAGAGAATCAAAACAAAGCAATGCAAAACCAAGAAAAAAGGGTGGACCATTTGGAGAAGCAAATTGGGCAGATTGCAGAGTTTGTAGGACAATTTCGAGACCAAGGCAAGCTTCATAGTTCAACCATTGTGAATCCAAAGGGAAGCTTTGAAACCGCCAAGGCTATTACGTTGAGAAGTGGTAAGGAGGTTGGAACCACCCCAAAACCGTCCAAAACAAGCCAAGAAGAGGAAAAGCTACTGCAAGAAGAAGAAAAGGGAGCAAAGGCCACGACAAGGGAATCCAAAACCTTGCTGCAGCCCCCTAGTGCACCAAAACCATCCCAAACCACCAGGTAAGTCCAAATTCGAATTTGTCTAGTTTTATTCCACTAAATGCACCCTTTCCTAGTAGTTTTATGCAATCTAAGACAAAGGAGGATGAAAACGACATCCTGGAGACGTTTAGGAAGGTGCATGTCAATATCCCGCTCCTTGATGCAATAAAGCAAATTTCGAAGTACGCTAAGTTTTTGAAGAAGATTTGTACAAAAAGGAAATGGATTCGGGAGAAAGAGGTGGTACATGTAAGTGAGAATGTCTTTGCAATGTTGCAAAGAAAGCTACCACCTAAATGCAAAGATCCAGGTAGTTTCACTATCCCTTGTGTAATTGGTAATACAAGGTTTGAACATGCTATGCTAGATTTAGGTGCATCAATTAATGTCATGCCAAATTCTGTTTATGCATCTATGAATCTAGGAGAGCTTAAAAATGATGGTGTTATTATTCAATTAGCCGATCGATCTAATGCATACCCAAGAGGAGTTTTGGAAGATGTTTTGGTGCAGGTAGGCCACTTGATTTTTCCTGCAGATTTCTATGTGCTTGACATGGATGATTCAACCCACTCTCCACCATCGCCACTCTTACTTGGACGACCTTTCATGAAAATAGCCCACACCAAGATTGACGTGGCCAAGGGAGCCTTAACTATGGAATTTGGTGGTGATATGATTAACTTTAAAGTTTCTGAATCCATTGAGAATCCTAATGATGTTCGTTCTTGCTTTGCCATTGGTATAATTAAAAATATAGGGCATGAACATTCAACACCAATCAAGAAGGATGCATCTAGAATCACCATCGAGGAAGGAATTGGAGTGGAGCACAAGGAGCATGCCACTACCCTAAAAACACCCAATATGGCCGTGCCTAGTGATAAAATTGGCGAGATGGTGGCTGCCCTAGGTGCATTGCCACAACATCCTAGCAAGTCCCCAATCCCAATTCCAATTCCCATTTCAACTAATAGGTTGTTACCTTCTTTGGTGCAGGTTCCAAATCGATTTCAAGGTGGTGGGAGTATTTACATGGACTATAGGAACCAAAACACCACAAACAGGGAGGATCACTATCCCCTCCCATTCATTGAGCCATACTATGAGAACTTTGAAGAGCATGTTGTGGATGGTGCAAGCTTCCATGCAGTGGGCCCAAATGAAGCTTAAGAGGAAGGATCGTCCGGCTGGAAGACGTTAGAGCAAGCGCTTCTTGGGAGGCAACCCATGCATGCAAATAAAGAAGACCTAGGAATCTCCAACACTCCCTAACCAGATTTGCGTTCCTAAACCCTACTCTTTATTGCTTTCACTTTGCCATGATTGTCATGTTTGTTATTTGGTTGTTTGTTTGTGAGTCTATGCTTAAAACATTGAGGACAATGTTTGGTTTAAGTGTTGGGGAGGGGGGGTAAATAAAGTGTTTTTCATGAAAATTCGTGGGATTTTATCACCTATCACTTCTAAGTTGTTATTCACTGTTTTTAAGTGTTTTTAGTGTGTTTTGAAGTGTTTTTATGTCTCTAAAACAGAAAATCGGAAAATTTGGAAAAAAAAATTGAAAAATAGTGTTTTAAAAACCCAAAAAGAGTTGTTTTAGAGTCGTTTTTGTCTTAGGATACCTTCCAACACAATGATGAGGATTTGGTTTTTAATTGCATGACTATTAAAGAAAGTTACAAACATGGATGGAAGTTTGATATACTCTTTGGTTTATGCTTAGTTGTAGTTGACATTTACGAATTCACATGTAATCACAAAGGAAAAAAAATCAGTTTTTGTGACATGCTTCAAGGAAGAAACTTAAACTAACGCTACAACCCTGAGAGACTTGAGCCTAAACTTTATTTGGAGAGTATTAAAAAATCATTTCTAAAGTCGTCGCATGATCTCATCATTCTTTGCTTGGTTGCTACTTAGAATGCGTTTCACCACTATAGTTCCAAATACTAGAACTCATGCCCATTTAATTCAAAGCATAAAATTGAGTGCATAACATAAAACAAGATGAAGTTGTTTAGTTAAAACCAGAGCCAAAAGGCCTTAGCCTTTGCATATGTATTGTATGTTAACCCCTTTGAGCCTTAGTTAGCCTATTGTCTTTGTTAGCCCACATTACCCTTACCTAGCCTAGAATAGGACTATCCATACCCTTGTTCTTAAAGTATAGTAAAGCATGACTTAGAAGGAATTCCTTTTGTTCTACAATTTGCAGAAAAACAAGTGTGGGGGAATGTGTTTTTCATGGAAATCTAGGAGGATGCATGTTTTATGTGCCAAAGAAAAAGAAAAGGGAACGAAAGGGGAAAAAAAAACGTGAAAAAGAAGAAAAAGAAGAAGAAAAGAAAGAAAAAAGAGTTGAAAATAAGTGAGAATGAACTCACAAGTGTTGATTGTTGAAGAAAGGGTCCAAAAGTTTGAATTTGACCCTAAGTTTTGTGTGAATCGTTCCTTTGGCAAAGTTGATTTCTGCATTCAAAAGTGAATTCTAAGTGTTTATTTCATTACTTTGCTTACTATTGCTTTAAGAACTTTTGTTTATCCTTACCTTTCTTTGTTAGCCAATACCTTAGCTCGGTTACAACCCTTAGACTTCGATCTTGATTGTTATGTGTTTCAATATGTGGAGTTTAAAATTGGTTTGAGCATATGGTATCCCTGGTTCTCGTGTCTAAGTAGTGGCATTCCATTCATGAGATCATATACATATACATGTTAATAATTCCGGAAATTGCCTTCTTTGTTATGACATATGTGAGTATTAGTTTACATATTTGCATCAATCTTCTCACATATACCTAGTGTAGGGAGCGTAGTCAGAAAATCTGTGTGAAAATAGAGTGTATCCAGTGAGGAGTTGGGGGATTCTCTAAGGCATGTTACTACATTCAAAATCATGTTTTAATTGATTAAATGGGAGCTAGTGTGTGGTAACTATGGTTAAGTATATGCTCGAGGGTAGGGATAACTAAAATCTATGTATGTGGTGTTCTTTAATGTGTCATGTTCATTGGAAATCCCTGAGGTACATGTTGGAAGATCTAGATTGTGTTTTGGTTGTTTTGTTTATTTCGTTTTGCTCGAGGACTAGCAAAAGCTAAGTGTGGGGGAATTTGATAGGAGCATATTTATGCTACTTAGTTATGTTGTTTCCTTGCATTTAGTGAGTTAATTACTATTTATTTTAGTCTTTTAAGCTATTTTCATATGTTTTTAGGTCCTAATGGCAAAAGGAGCAAGAAAGGGCATTTTAAAGCTAAATGGAGCAGTTTTGGGCATGGATTGGATAGCTTAACCATGGAGCAAAGAGGATGGACGAAATTGAAGTCAAGAAGGGCTAGGAAGGGCTAAAAATCTGGAGAAAGGAGTCCAAATGCAAAGAAGATAAGGAAATAGCAAGAAATAAGGAACCTTATCCAACCTTATCTTATCCTATCCTAACCAACCTTATCCTTTCCTAACTCTAACATTATCCTATCTTATCCTATCCAAATCAGGTTGTGCCTTAAATATAGCTATTTAGGAGGGATTAGTTATGCATTTAAACACTTAAACTCAGATTCTAGAAGCATAAACCCTTTGTATGCCGCATATAGGCCATTCCTTGGAGGTTTAGGAGTTGTAATCCCTTTCCTACACCTATGCCATGAGTCCTTATCCATTTAGGTCCAGAAATCTGCCCTTTATCCCTTCTAGAAGTCTAAATTCTGAAAAAAAATACCTAGTTTCTAGAAGCCCTTAATTTCTAGCGAAAATTCCCTATCCCTGTCCCTTTTGGTTTCTACAAAGACTTAACCCTTTTCCCATTGGATTGTGCAATCCTTTTCCTTCAGAAATTTTGCATAAATTAGCCTATAAATACAACCATATGCCACACCATTCAATCCATCCATTCACTCATTCATTCATTCATACTTTCAGCCATCAAACACCACAATTCACCCTACACCACCCTAGTGCCGCAAGCAAGGAAGGAAGGAGAAGAAGACTTGTGCAATCTGCCATCCAAGGAGGGTTCGAAATCTGCCATTGGAGTGTGGAGCGTTTCTAGGTGTATTCTATCCTTAGTTTTAGTTCAATGTTTATATTAATTTGGTTTTCAATTATGATGAACATGTGGAACTAACTTCTTTTTAGTTAGAGGCGAATTTGAAGCCATGATTATATGTTTTATATGAATTGATTACGTCCAGTTATTGTTTCTTAAGGCATGAATGTGATTTGCTTATCTAAGTTATTAAAACTTCTTTATGTATGTGGATTGGGGGTCGACACTTAATTTGGATGCATGAATTTGATGCTAGAGTATAAGGGGGTTTCATGTAATAGTTATTCACTTATATTCACAAGTAGTGGAGGTTGCTAGTCACAATCGTGTTAAGTAAATCCTTGGTATGAGTCTCATGCGTTTCATAGTGATGAATGCCTTGTCAATGCTTATGATTTTCACAAAAGTTAATGACTTTTGACATGTATCTTTATTATGCGTTTCATATAGGGAACTTAAGAAAGATAATTTGGCTTAGATGCGTATTCCATCTAACTCAATGAAATAAGGAAAATCTGATGGTTAGTTGTGCGATGCAACTAACTTGGGGCATTGTCATTCATAGTCTAAAGGAATAATAACTGGAAATTGGTTCATATGCATATATCATGTGTGGAGAAGGACCCTCTAACTAGCCTTTCACCCATTTAATTCACCTAATTTCGTTTTTACAAAGTGTTTTCTACAAAGTTTTTGTTTTAAGTTTTAAATTCGTCAAAAACAATCCCCCTTTCATTTAGTCTTGTTATTTGAGTCAAAATCTGTTTTCTTTTAGTCTTTTGAGTCAAGTTGAGTCTTATTTTCGGCAAAATCACTTGTTGGGTCTAGAATTGAGTCTTTTTGAGTGTTTGTTGCTGTTTTAAGTTAGTTTTGAGTCTATAGAGTCTAAATTAGTGTTTTTAAGTTTTAATTGTGTTGATTAGCATCCCTAGTTAATCCCCGGTCTAGAACGATCCCTACTTACATATCTACTACAATTGTCACAAATAGGGTTTAATTTGTGTGTCAAGTTAATTTTCACATCAGTGACTGGCTCAATAACCAAGTGTCGCTGCACCACGGCTGAATCCTTGACGGAAGGGGAAGGAAGAGAGCCATCGGGAGTAATTGCTCTCATGGTTTGGTTGGAGATAACATGGATCTCCTGTTCCCCTTTCTTTGCCAATTTCTTGACATATTTTTTCGACCGGGGTGCTTCACCAGCCCGATCCAAGCGAGATTGTTTGCTTGACTGGGTTGGTGCGACAGTTGTAGTTTTCCTCAGGGGAGAGGCATGCTTCTTCTTAGCTGGGGCCATCGTAATCACATCGGCCCTCTTTATGGTTTGGCCACCTAAAAACACAGCTTGAATAAAAAAGAAGTTCGAAGTAAACAAGCAAGAAAAGTAACAAGGAAAGCTGTATACCTTAGGCTGTTTCTTTGGATTTTGGGGCGAGAGTCTTTTTGGGGCGGTAGCCAAAAAGCTTCTCGGAGACTTCCTCGACCAAAACGCTAAAGAAGTCCTTAGTATAAGCAGCCCACCAATCGGCAAAAATGCATGGACACCGGGATTTTGGAGTTTTTGGCCGAAGACGGAATTTAGCACACCGCTTCTTGAAATCATTCTCAGTTACGTCACACTGAAGGATAAAATTTGTCCTAGCTAAGAACATGTGAGAACATTTGAACACATAAGCAAACTAATAACACTTTAAAGTAGGCATACATTCAAAAACAATTCTAAAACCCTTGACTTTGAAAGCCTAGTGAATGGTGAACCACAAGACTCTTTAACAACATTAAAGAGAAGAAAGGATTTTGAGATTCATTACCCTTGAAGCTCATCCTTGTTTACACATGGGATTCACCCAAGTGGTGGGCCTTTAAGTCACCTCCTAGCTCCTTAGATCTTCCTTGTAATTTTCTTCCTTTTGATACTCGTTTGCTCCACGAGGATGTGAGGAAAAGATCTCCAAGAACACCAAAGGTTTAGTGTCTCTAAGTCTCCACACCAAGGATGAGGTGTGAAGATGAAATGGATGACTTAGAGAGATTTTAGATGCTAGTAAAAGTCTCCCTAAGTGGCCGCCCTCTATAGAGAAAAAGAAGAGAAAAAGTTTCTCTTCTTTGACCCAAGAAAAACCCTAGCGAGAAAAAAAAAACTATAAAGATGAATTTATACCACATTTGCGTGGCAAACTTGCAATTAACCCAAGTTTGCTACCACTCACCCTTGGCCAGTTTTGACTTTTTTTTGGGGTTAATTTCCATTTAGTTTTAGTTATCACACACCTAAACTCAATGGGCCTTGTGGACCAAAAACTTTTTTGGGCCCCGAAACCCAAAACCAACTTAAAAGCCCATTACGAACCTTTTGTAAGATTAATTCACTAATTAATCTTGACCATTCTCAATTAAACTATTTAATTGCATATCCATCTCATTTATATTTCTTCACTTTCATCCTTACTCGGTGTACGATCCATTAGGTTCCAATTAGCGAGGCGGTGGGCAATTGTTACTCTTAACGATCGATTGTGAATTGAAACTACATTTCAATTCTCCCCTTGATGAAGATTAGTGTTTGCTAATCTTTAGGGCTTCCACAAACCATGAGTGACACCTAGCAATATGTCATGGCTACCCAAGCTAGGTAGAAGTGGTTCAAGAACCTATCCAATTACAATTACAATGCAATACGGTCCTTCTGTAATACAACACTCTTAATCACATTGTTTGACTGATAGTTTGTGTCATGTCTACTATCCAATGTGATACTTCTCTTATATGGTTTAATTGAATATGATTTGGAACAAACTTCCTAAGTCATATCCGTATGCTTTGATCAAAGACTCTCGAATCATATCTCAAAGTATTCTCCCTTCACCATGGAAGGTTAGAGATCCCTTGTTGTGCATTCATATGCCTATATGACTAGATAGCTTGACCCCAACAATGTCGTGGATACTTTCGATGGAATGCCTTTGACATGATCAAAGATCAAGGACCTAACTATTAGACATCTATGATGCCTCAGGTCAAATGACTACTTTGCATATTGCAACTTAGGAGCTCTTACATGACATGTATGTTCGAACTCTCTTTTGATCGTAGTTCAATGTACGTGATTACCTTTTAAGCATGTATTTGTTTGTCCCAATGTCCAACACTAAATGACTTGAGACTAGTCATACTCACGCTTGAGTTAACATAACACATACTAACCTTAGTAGATTGTCAATGCCCAATTGGCAATCCTATGGCTAGGAACATTTTAGGAATGAACATAAGAGAAAGGTCTCGTTAATCTAACTTACTTAGATCCCTTAAGAGGGAGAGAGAGGTAAGGAATGGCATAGGGCATCCCTGAAGATAGCCTAATTGATGAGCTAAGAAGTTGGGGTGATAGACTTCCTAGCTTCCTCGACGAGCCTCACAACCATAGGGCAGGTCATGAGTGATGATAAATGACCCTCAGGAATTTTGGAGATTAGCTTCCTTAGCATCTTCCCATGCTGATGTTAGAAGGATGATGGAAGAGGGGTACGTTCGGGGATGATAAATCTAGAATTCGTCATCTGAAAAGTCTTTTAGGCCGAAGAAATATTTGAAGATCTCTTCGACTGAGTGGGGAGGAATTGGTCGTGAGGCCAGCTCAAGGCCCATAGCTTCAGAAGAAGTGAAACTTGCAAGGTATGCCGCAACGTCGATAAATAGGCCTACAACTAGAGCTGAAAAACCCAGAGTGGGCCGTTTTGGTGGGGGTCGATTTTCCCCACAGTAATCTTGGCCAAACACCTGGTGAGATTGGCAAAAATGGTCGGACTAAGGGCCAGGACATGACCTCTGGCCAAGGCTTCGGCGACGGGCATATTCTCGGCCAGGCATTTATTCGACTTGGCATAAAATATGTATTTGTTATACAATTAGAATAAGAAGGCCTCGTGTTCACCTTTCTTAAGATCTTCCATTCTCGAGTCGGCGAAGTGAGTGATTAGGGTGTTATAGTTGAAAAAGTTCTTGTGTAGTTTCTGCGCATCTTCTTTCGGGGGTTTTTGTTCCCTTTGTCAAGGCTTTGACAGCACGATCCTCGAAAATGGCCCTCAGGTCCAAATCAAATTGATACCCAGAAAGAGAATTGTCGACTGGCAGGCCAGTAGAAGAGGTGCCAAGTATGGCTGTGATGTCCATCACTGTTGGGCTAAGGGGACCGAGGGGAAGGACCATCGTATTGGTGGTCGAGCACCAGAAGCTCAAAGCAGCCATCATGAGCTCTTGATCTAAGTTAATCTCGATGGTCGAGAGTTTAATGGCATCAAAAATACCGAGAGCTTTCCATTCGTCGCCCAAATATGGCTCTATTCGAGTAACCTCGGAAGTCCAGGCTGCAGTGGTCAAAGGCGAAATGCCTTGGGGTTTGGCCGGTTCCCATTTCGACCAATCATACCCTTAGAATAAGGGTTTCAGGCAATGGTCCTTGAGCATTTCGGTGATCACTTCTGGAACATCGTCTTTGAACAATGGGCCGAGGGTTTGGTGGGAAACATTGATAGAATTAAAAGCACACCACAAAGTAGCACACAAATGTCCTATTCCTTCTTAACACTAAGATTTGTCAATTGTAGCATATGAAAATAAGGGTCTTTCCCACAGAAGATTGTTTTATCTAACTACTTAAAATGTCACAAAAACTGGGTTGCTGTCCCTATTGATCAGCCACTAAAAAATATTTATTAGACCAACTTAAACTTATCTAAAGTCTGCAAAATTTTATATGAAGACACTAGGCACACATAGGTACATTTGCACAAATTTTTGGGATTTTTGGACTTGATTTTCTATTTAAATTAAATCAAATAAAAACAGGACAAAAACATATTTTAAGTAGTTCACAAATTAAGAAAAACGAATTAGGGGAATTGCTATCCACCACCAAATAATCATGCAAACATGTTATGTTTCATTCAAATTTTTTTTATTTCCGGATGAAGATGCTCAAGTTGGCTCAATGTTAGAACTCAACCTATCACTCTTTCTTATGTAGTATATTAAGAGAATGGCATTTTCAACTTAACTTATTCCCTAGTATGCAATCTAGAATGGCGTGTTCATAGCTTTAACAAGTAGAAATCATTAAGAACGAAAAGAGTTTGAGTCATCACAAGGCATCGTAAGTAGTGGCGTTGTCTTACTTATCCTAGAAATTAGTTCACAAGTTAATTGCAATTAACAAGTACTACTCTAGAGCATATGTAGGTCCTCATTTGACAAGGGCATGCACACACATATTCATAGCATTAGAATCCTAGATATGCTTACTAAGTATGCATCCGTAGAAACACATAAAGAATTCATCAATGAGACAAGTAGTGAAGCAATTTTCATCCATTCATAAAAGTAATTCAAACGAAATGTCATAACGAACTTGCAATCATATTCGGGGCTTCAAAACAGCCCCTAACTACTAAAAGTTAGTTACACATAATCCTTAAATAAAACCAAAAGAAGAGAATGCCAAGATTTCATTCTTCCTTCCCCAACGTTGCAGCCTTGTTTTTTTCTTTCTTTTCTATTTTTTTTTTTTACTTTGCTGCTGCAACCTGCAGCCTTTTTGTTCTCGCTTTTTGCCCCAATTTCTTCTCCATAACTCACCCCACTAACAACCATTTAGTGATGACAATAAGTGAGAGGAAATGGTAAAACAATTGTAACTCTTTAGGTAGCCTTTATGCCAATTACTCCCACTTAATCCTCATCTTTAATTCCTTCCTCTGATATTTGAATTAGTGTCAGCTGGCTTGTTCTTGGCTACATCAGTTGTGGCTGCTAGATTTATTGGGTTTATTGCTTTCATTGTAGTCTTGTCAGTTACAAACTGCTCAGCCTCTTAGGACTCTTTTAGTGTTAAAACGGCCATAACTTCTAGAAAAATGATATGAGCAATCCGTGAAATGCTCCAGAAAATAGACATCCGTAGCTTTCCAAGCATATATTCTGTAATTCATTCTGAGCTATTGGAACTTGTTTCCAAAGTTAGTTGATCTGCACAGGCAGTTTTGACGAATTTGTTACTTAAAATCCCACTTGTGCTATTTTTCTTTCCTTTCCTAGACAAATCCTACAAAACACAAAAACAAAGTAAATAGCTCAAAAATATAAGGAACTAATTAAAGACAAGTGAATTTGATGTAAAATATATATAAATATGAGCTTATCAAATATTTGGCTCATCCTCAAATCGGACGGTTTTGATAGTGTTTCGATTAGTGATACTTTTGCATTTAGTGCATTCCTCAACCAACTTGGCAATGAAAGTACTGGCAGCCATTGAAGAAGATGAAGGTTTCCCGGGAAGGCTGGCTTTTCTGGGTTTGAAAACACTTAGCAATGAGATTTGAGAATTTTGAAAACGTAAAAGTTTGAGTGAAGGAAAGCAGAGTATTTATAGGTGTTTAGGATGAAGTTCAGCAGTTTTAGGGGGGGTAAAATCAACCGAAGGATTTTGTAATCATTATAGATATTCAAACAATTTGGGTCGAGACTCTTAGTCTAACGGTCTTCCGGGGATATCATGGGTCAGCTAGGCACCAAGAGTTGCCTTGTCGGTTTCGGCCATGTCCTTTTGCAAGAAGGATTGTCTTGGATAAAGGCAAAGGGTGAATCTTGATACCACAAGGGGTCTTAAAGCTGAAGGCGTTGAGAGTCAGGGAATGAATCTGGTTTGTTATAGAGTTTAGTTTAGAAACCCATTGGAACTAGGACTAGCCAAGTCATAATCAGATTAGGATAAGAAGTTCTAGTCTGAGTACGTCTAGGCTCACTACTATAAATAGAGGAGGAAATGCATCATTCAGGCTCCCTCCAATTCAACACACAAACTGCCCTGTGCAAACTCTCGCTCTACGCTAAACCTCTTAACAACCTTGAGATTTTATTTTCCTTTTTCCGCCAATACATCTTCAGTTTGGATAAATATCACTGTGAAGGCAACCGGCGAACATTTTCAGTTTGGATAAACAACACTATTGCCATAGAACCAGCGGATGGTGGAGAACCTTGAGTTTGGATAAACAGCACTGCGTTGAGGCCGACTAGTTATCTATCCAAGTCTCGGTTAAGAAGGATTTTGGAATCCTTATTGGCAGAGGTCATCTTATTAGCCTTTTCGACGAAGTGAGGTGTTACAGGTTACTACATTCGACACATCGAAAGCCAAATTTGATATTGAACTTTGTAGAACTAGTGGCCTTGTCTTCAGGCTTTAGAACCCGAAGGTCGAGATGTGTTCCTTCCTCGGCCGCAATCACAAGATTGAGAAGTCAGCAGCGCGCCCAACGTTACATCAACATATTTTACTCACTGGCTGAACTAGGCTGATGAGTTGGCACACCCCGCACACAACCGAATGACGTAGTTAGCTTATAAATTACTCGGCCTGCGTGTCACGTAGGCTTGGTAGTTTTTAGGGTCAACAATAATTCTCCATTTGAATGAACAAGTTTCATAGTGAGAAAACATGTTTGCAGGAGTATATCATAGTTTCAGGTTTCAATTAGGAATCTTGTGTCATATCATGTGAGTGTAGTTCACTGTATTAATTTGGCGATTTGTACTATAGGTCCATGTTTCCACATTCTTAATCAATTGTAATGGAATTTCCTTTCTCCATTTTGGCCAATAATTTTGCTTTTTGTCGACGAACAAAAGAATGTGGCTCAATATCAACACAGCTCTTTGATGAATTTAGTAGCTACTATAAAACCAAAATTAACATTGGTAATCATCAATTCGTGATCCCATAATTCTCATGTGCATGCGCATGCATATTTATAAGCATTTCATTACTTTGGATATCCTTGCCTCTTCAGGGGCTTTACATTGTCTCTTCTAGGACTATTAGCTCTTTTTAGATGAATGGTTTGAGAATTTGGATCATAACCTCCTCTAGAGCATTATAGAGCTTGGATTTTTAATCAACACTATTGGGGAGTTGAATCATTGGAAACTACACATCGGTCATGCTTCAGACATGAGATATATTAAAATTTTCATGTCCATGGATTATCCTTTTTGGAACTTGAATCCATGCGGCGACTGTTATGCTTCGAGCATGCAACAGTTTAGTAGTGCCAAGGCTATGGATAATCTGACTGAGACTTCAATTTGTGCGGCATCTCTGTAACTTGTAAGCAATTGGTAATTTTCATTACCTTTTTGTACATTATGTGAATTATATAAATTGGTAGTGTTTGTTGGGGTTGTGAGTAGGATTCCCATCATTGAACTTTGGTCTTCCAATCACTCAATTAGCCACCAATTTTCTCCATTTGGACTTCCATGGGCTCGTCGTTGATCCTTCTACTTTAGTCTCTTTCACAGTAGAAGTGGTGCACTATCTTTGCCCTTGGATGGTCCATCACTTCTTGGTGACTCATCCATGCTTGGCATCTTTAGTGTAAAGAGCCAACATCGTACCAATTATTTTGCGATGTTAGTGACTTGAGGCCTAGCTCCAACAATAGTTAAAGATGACTACTTGAGAGCAATGCAAGGTAAGCAATTAGGAAAAAGTCCCAGGTAGTCGGTTCCTGACCAGAAGTTTGATTTCAGGTTCTGATTGATTGCTTTCTTTATCGTTATCTTGTAAGCAAGAGCAAGGGCAAAGGAAAAGACAGGGAAAGAGCATGATATGAGATACTCTTGCTTTCGACCTGATGGTATGGGACACTTTTTCTCTTGAATGAAAAAGTATAAAATCTTGATGCTGGTGTAAACCTTTTCAATCAAAAGGGGTTTCTTGCTGAGAAAATGAGTTTGGCATTTTGAGGACTTGCTTGAAGAGGTATTCTCAGAGAGAAGGGAAACTGAATATGTTGAGAGATTTGGTTGCAGATGCATTCTCGACAAGGAAGATGAGTTAGGCGTTTTGGAGGTGTGCCTTGCCATGGAAAACGAAGGTTAACATATATAAGGATTTCCCAATAGCAGGTAGTGGTGCGGTTGTGACCTTGTCACCCACGCTTGTCAGCAACAGTGGTGTAGTTAGAATAGTGAATTTTACGTATTTTAACTTTGCCAGAGATATTTTGACAAAGTCGTCCTTAATATCCAGAAAGCTGAGATTGCATATGAGAAAATGTTGACGAACTTTATTCAAGGAAATTCAGCTTTTGAAATTCAAAAAGTGGTGCTCTTCAATATTTGAACAAGTGGTTGTGTTGCCTCTCCTTTTATAGATGTATTAATTGTATTCAAAATGCACGCTTTGAAAATTGCCCGCCTCTAAAAATTGTCTCTGTTGTATTTCTGGGATTTCATATATCCAACCCTTTTCTTTCATCATTTCTGAAAATGGCTTGCCCATCTAACCTTTATTTAGATTTGTTCGAGGGAGATGCACAAGTCCCGCTTCAGGATAATATATGGAGCCCATTGTTCTTATCTTCTAATGGCCCTCCTACGATTAGAGACCCTATGATGAAGGATGATATAACGCCTACAATAGTAGCTAGGATCCTTCTCACTCCCAGAGATAAAAGAATACTTTCAAAGAGGTTTGATGAATTGGTTGTTCAAGACTCTTTAGCTTTCATTGTTCAGTGTGGGGGTTCTGTATCCAACATAGGCCAATGTCTACTTGCTCGAACTTGCCAACTCTAAACATTAATGGCTGAGGTGGCAAGTCTTAGACAAGAGATCAGAGGGCTCAAGCACAAGAATAAAGAGTACAAAATTTCAAATATTTACTCGATGAGTATGAAAAGGAAGCTCGACCAGTTGCATGGATCCGAAAGTTGGATTCAAAGTGATCACAAGAGATTCGTGGCTAGATTTTGAAGGCAACTGGTGCCTTCCCCTTTTGGTGTTTTGCCAAATAGTGGAGTGTCACATGATCAATCTCTAGTGCTTGCCCCTTCTGGGGTACTGCCAAGTACTGAGGCTTCACATGAGCAACCTTTATGAAAGTCCCCCCATTTGTTTGTTTTTGTAGTTGTAACTCACGCGTATGTACATATATGTATAAGTTTTTTTCCCATTTGGTCTAGAAGCTTCTACTTTAGCTTGTTATATATGCGAACCCATAGAAACTTCTGGTTCCATAATTAATGAATTAATGAAGAGACGGTGGAAACTTTTGGTTCTATGAATATGATTCAATGAGCCTTTAAGTATAAATGTTTTCTAATATCATATGCTTTCACATGAATTCTCAAGCATTATGAATTCGTGAAAGTATCTCTTGTGTAAGATGTTGATGGTCACATAATCAGGTTTTGCTAAGTTCACCGTTTTCTTATTCCCGAAAGGAAGAAATTCAGGTATGACGAAAATTGCGATAATTAACTCATACCACATATAACATATGTCTACACAAAATGTTAGAACTTCAAGTTCTTCACATTATTCATATTTTGAACTTCAGGTCAAAACATTATCATATGCACTTGGAATTTATTCTCAATATTGACATCATTAGAACCTTTAGGTTCATATTTTTGGAATTCATGCCCATACTTAATCTGTACATGGATTAAGGAACTTTTGGTCCTCATTTAAATGAATCAAGGAACTTCTGACCCTCACTTAATAGTTTGTGGGCTAAGGAGATTATGGTCGTCATTTTAATTTAGTTGAGGAATTGATGCTCTCTCAGTTGATTAAAAAACTTAAGGTTTTGATTTTTGATCAAGGAACTTCAGCCCGATCTTTCTATATGATGAGGATCAAGAAACTTTAGGTTCTAATCTGATCAAGGAACTATGTATCTATGTTATACTCATCATAACAAAATGTAGCATAGTAAGTAAATTAAAGCAATAAACGGTAATTCCAACCATGGTAAATAAATTGTTTTTAAGTAAATAAAGCTTGTGACAAGGGCTTTGATTCAACACCATTAACATAAATATCAAAGCTTAAAGCAAAGGGTAATAATTCCACCCACTATAAATAAATTTAAATAAATAGAACTTGTGATAGAGCTTTAAACCGGCACCATTCACATAAATATATCAAAGCAGAAAAGGCAATGATTAAGTCTCCATCTTTTGTTTTTTTCTATTTCTTTGTCTGCCACTTTCTTTTGTTTCATCCTTTTTATTTTATTTTCATTTCACAGTTCTAAGTCCTTTTAGTTACCTAGTAAGTAATAGTAACAATAAGTCCTAATTGGTGTTCCTCCTTCAGTGAGTTTTAAAAGAGTCGAAACGGTTCCTATAAGTTTTGGAGTTAAGAGTAGTGTCTGCAACTTATGAGTAGATTGAATCGTTATATTTGACTCAAATTTTAGTATGATATGGATAAGGATACCAAACAACTTTTGTGAAGAAACAGTTGTGACCTGAGCTATTGAAAATGGAGTTTTGGTACTCATAAGATGGTTGTCTAGCTTTCTGTGGAATTGAAAACTAGGTTGGTGTTTCAGACATTTGCGACGATCGCACTGTTGGAATTTCTGAAATTTTGGTACGTTATAGGCGCTGGGTGGACGAACAACTTTTAAGAAGAAGCATCTCAATCCGAGGTGAGAAAGTTGGAGTTTAAAGGTTGATTACATAGCTGTCAGATTTTCTGCCAATAATAATGATAATAGTTATATAACCAAATGTATATTTACTTTAAGAAAATTAGTTATACAGAGATATGAAGCTGAAATGAAAAGATTTTCTTATCTGTGAGATTTCCAACTGATGGAGGTGAGAGGTAGTTAGTGCTTCACCAGATTTATGGTGTTGTGCTTTCCACTAACATGAGAGCTTCTCGTGTTGTAAAATTGACGGTATGTGTGCAGTGGAATATAAAGTAAATAAGACACAATATTTACGAGGTTCGACAAGCCTACATCCTCAGGGTAGTAGTAGTAATTTCTTTCATTATCTGAAATAATGGGAGTACAAAATAACTCTCACTATTTTCTCTCTTCTCTCTAACTTGGCTCACTGATACTTTATGCTGCATACATCTTCTATCTTTTCTCTTTTCTTTCCTTTCCTCTGTATGCTCTCATTTTATAGGCAAAAGATTATTGTAACAACACTATTTGTTTTACAAACTTTCTTCATATAAATAATAATCCATCTGATTGTTCTTCGGATGAATAGTAATAAACTATTCATGTGGGCCATCCACATATTACATTACAACAATTCAAACCTTTTTTCTTGTTTTTGGTTTACGATTGAGGGTTTTGAACTCTTGTCCATCACTTTGTCCACTCTCACCGACTTAGGTTACTCAAAACTGTACCTCGAGATAGAAAACATGTTAGAGCATCCTCAATGGGGGCTTTATCCTCCATGAAGCTACCACATTTCTAGCCTTAGCGAGAAATTTCATCCCTAATGAGCCAGAAAATAGGGCTAGAACCACCACTAGGGCTAGTAACTTCATTTCTTGGGTAGCATAAAATCGGGCTACATCTAGCCCCAAAAAACAGTGGGTCCCACAAAAAAAGTAATAACCCATGTGAGCAAAATTCTATCACTCTCCCTCCACTTGCGAATACACTCATACTCTCCTTTTATTATTATTTTTAATTCTTTTTTCTTATTTTCTCTCAATTTAGCTAATTAATGATTGTTTTAAATTCCATAAGAATTAAATTTTCAAATTGATTTAATGTTCATGGGCATTGATGGGTGAAATTTTCAAATAATTTTTTTCAAAATTGTATGATACTAATTTACCAATTGGTGCTAGGTAAATTGTTGTATTATACGTGAAAATCAAATTATTTCAGAGGGCGAAGTTGGGTTTGCTTCTTTCAACAGATGAGATTGAGATAAGAGAATCTAATCCAACGAACGATTTATAAGTGATGAAATCTAACTTTGTCACAATTTAAACTTTTTAGGTTGAAGGGTTCATAAAAAAAATATTTTAAGATAGCACGTCCAAAAATTAACTTAAGAAAAGCAAAACACAAAAAAAAAAAAAAAAATAATAATTAAAAAAAATAAAATCATCACTTAATCAATTTAATATATAATTATATATATAGCTTCATATAGAGCCCGAAAGATATAGCCCCTCATTGGGAGATATTCTAAAATGGGCTATATCCACCACTTTTCCAGCCCAATATAGAGTCCCTCACTGGGGATTGTGACATCCCACATCGCCTAGGGGTGTGATCCTTAAATGTATATTCTCATCCTTACCTAGCACGAGGCCTTTTGGGAGCTCACTGGCTTCGGGTTCCGTAGGAACTCCGAAGTTAAGCGAGAAGGGGGATAGAGCAATCCCATGATAGGTGACCCACTAGGAAGTTGCTCGTGAGTTCCCAAAAACAAAACCGTGAGGGAATGGTAAGCCCAAAGCGGACAATATCGTGCTACGGTAGTGGAGCGGGCCCGGGATGTGGTCCCGCCCGGGCCGGGATGTGACAATTTGGTATCAGAGCCTAACCCTGGTCGCGCGTGTGCCGACGAGGACGTCGGGCCCCTAAGGGGGGTGAATTGTCACATCCCGGCCCGGGCGGGACCACATCCCGGGCCCGCTCCACTACCATAGCACGATATTGTCCGCTTTGGGCTTACCATTCCTCACGGTTTTGTTTTTGGGAACTCACGAGCAATTTCCCAGTGGGTCACCCATCATGGGGTTGCTCTAGCCCCCTTCTCGCTTAACTTCGGAGTTCCTACGGAACTCGAAGCCAGTGAGCTCCCAAAAGGCCTCGTGCTAGGTAAGGATGAGAATATACATTTAAGGATCACACCCCTAGGCAATGTGGGATGTCACAATCCACCCCACTTAGGGGCCCGACGTCCTCGTCGGCACACGTGCGACCAGGGTTAGGCTCTGATACCAAATTGTCACATCCCGGCCCGGGCGGGACCACATCCTAGGCCCGCTCCACTACCGTAGCACGATATTGTCCGCTTTGGGCTTACCATTTCCTCACGGTTTTGTTTTTGGCAACTCACGAGGGCAAATAGTCACATCCCAGCCCGGGGCGGACCATTTCCCGGGCCCGACTCCACCACCGTGGCACGATATTGTCCGCTTTGGGCTTACCATTCCCTCACGGTTTTGTTTTTGGGAACTCACGAGCAACTTCCCAGTGGGTCACCCATCATGGGATTGCTCTAGCCCCCTTCTCGCTTAACTTCGGAGTTCCTACGGAACCCGAAGCCAGTGAGCTCCCAAAAGGCCTCGTGCTAGGTAGGGATGGAAATATACATTTAAGGATCACACCCCTAGGCGATGTGGGATGTCACTGTGACATCCCACATCGCCTAGGGGTGTGATCCTTAAATGTATATTTCCATCCCTACTCACAGTGACATCCCACATCACCTAGGGGTGTGATCCTTAAATGTATATTTCCATCCCTACCTAGCATGAGGCCTTTTGGGAGCTCACTGGCTTCGGGTTTCGTAGGAACTCCGAAGTTAAGCGAGAAGGGGGCTAGAGCAATCCCATGATGGGTGACCCACTGGGAAGTTGCTCGTGAGTTCCCAAAAACAAAACCGTGAGGGAATGGTAAGCCCAAAGCGGACAATATCGTGCTACGGTGGTGGAGCGGGCCCGGGAAGTGATCCGCCCTGGGCCGGGATGTGACAATTTGGTATCAGAGCCTAACCCTGGTCGCGCGTGTGCCGACAAGGACGTCGGGCCCCTAAGGGGGGTGGATTGTGACATCCCACATCGCCTAGGGGTGTGATCCTTAAATGTATATTTCCATCCCTACTCACAGTGACATCCCACATCACCTAGGGGTGTGATCCTTAAATGTATATTTCCATCCCTACCTAGCACGAGGCCTTTTGGGAGCTCACTGGCTTCGGGTTCCGTAGGAACTCCGAAGTTAAGCGAGAAGGGGGCTAGAGCAATCCTATGATGGGTGACCCACTGGGAAGTTGCTCGTGAGTTCCCAAAAACAAAACCGTGAGGGAATGGTAAGCCCAAAGCGGACAATATCGTGCTACGGTAGTGGAGCGGGCCCAGGATGTGGTCCCGCTCGGGCCGGGATGTGACAGGGATGCTCTTACAGGCTAGTTTGACATTGCAAAATTATTTAGAAGACAGTTTTTTTAAAAAAAAAGCTAGTGACACACCTCGACCCGGAATGTCCACTAGGATCCTGAATCGACCTGGAAGGTGACGAAGCCATAAAGTATAGTGATGTGGAAAATTTGAATAAATTTAAACCTAAAAGTGCCTAAAGACAAGAGTGCACTGATGAACGGGAATGAACCCATTTCACAGGTGACATCAGAGCATAAGTAAAGTACAGTAAAGTGGGTAAGAATTATACCCTCAGAGGTAGCCACCTATACTAAGATTTGCTAAGAATCCTCGTTGATACAAAGGTTCAACTGTTAAAACTTGGAGGGGTGAAAAACAAGGGTGAGTGGGCCTAAAAATAAAGTTTTAATAAATACCTTTCGAAAATGATATAACCCCTTACTGTAAAACCCATATAGTTTCCAGAAAATAATACTACATACGTATGGAAAACCAATGCACAAAGCTAGTGAAAATTGAAGTATGCCATGTCCTAACGTTTCAGCACTAAAAGATGTAAGCCAGGTGTGAAATCAATATAAAATAGTATGCAAGTCGGAGTCACCTAACGTGACCTATACGATTGGACCTATAGCTCATCAATATATGCTAGCACATGAGTCGGAACCACCTATTGTGGTTTGTACGACAAGGCTGGGTGTAAATATGTACACTCAAGAGCTGCGATCACGTGAAGGTTGTGCGATAAATCACAAGTCACCTACGAGTCGGAACCACCTATTGTGGTCTGTAGGAGAGGCTGGTACCAAACTTGGATCCAAGGTGAGCATGCGGTGCGGGAGGTGAACGATCACATGAAGGCTGGCCCTGGCCCTGGCCCGGGACGGGACCAATAGCACCAGGGTGCAAACATGATGAGCTCTAAATAAATGTATGCAAGCCAATGCAATACAACCAATTCAATCACATAATAACTTACATGAACTTATCAGCCTTCATAGCAACTTTAACGTAACACACATCATAATAATGCAACATTTAAAATATCACACACTTTAGACATGGCATGAAGTACATGAATCAATTCAAAAGCATTTGTGGGAACTATGATTCATACACACACACACACACACACGATAAAAAGGAAAAGACCCACTCACCTGGAGTCCACGCCACCATTCCCTAGCACGAATATCGAGACGTCACAAACGATCATCATCACCTAGAACAAATATTCAATCACATCTCAGAATTCTTATCAATAGAACTCGTAACTTACATAAAACACATCCCTAAGGACATTCTAAAATGATTTGTGACCCATTGACCAAAAGTCAACCGTCGATCAAAGGTCAATGATAGGGTCCATAATCCTACGTAACTCGTGGTGCAGGCACGTGCCTGGCACGGTGCGTGAGGGCATGTGAGACACCAGAAATTTTTTCTAAAAATATGGGGATGCTCGTGGTGTTGAGTTGGCCACGATGGTATATTCAAACACCCAATTGAGCAACTTATGAGAAGTTATTACACGGTTTTGTGATGTGCTTAAAATTAACATTAAATTAGTTGTTTTGCATATAGGTGAGACGTTTCAGGAAGACGAACGTAGCCAGGCGAGACTCAGGGATTACAACCCTACTATATACCAGTGAGTGGCCTTTTGGTTTTCTATATATACGTATATATGTTTTCCATTTTCCAAAAAATGGTTTTAAATGGATTTACGTTTTTAAATGCCATGTCAATTGCATTACATTTTAGTATATGCATTAGCATAGATATGCACATTATTGCATGACGTTGCGGATGCCAAGGTAAGTTTCAGGTGAGTGCATATTGATGATAGTAATTGCAGTATGTACGGTTATGGTTAGATGCATTTAGTGCTCATTTTCCTGCACCTCGGTGTTGGATCCAAGGCAAGTGCCAGCTTGTTATACAGACCACACTAGGTGGTTTCGACTCATAGGTGACTTGCGATACTTCACACAGCCTTCACATGATCGTAGCACTTGACGGTATCTATTTACACCCAGCCTGTCGTACAGACCACATTAGGTGGTTCCGACTCATGTGCAGAAATTGATAGATGAGCTATAGGCTCAGCCGTACAGGTCACGTTAGGTGACTCCGGCTGACATATCAGTTTATATTGAATTATTTCACCTGGATTACTTATTTCATTGCTGAGATACTTGACATGGCATATACTTGGTTTTCACTACTCTTGATCATGATTTCTACATATGGATGTATTACTATTTTCTGGAAAATTATACGAGTTTTACGGTGAGGGGTTATTATTTTTGGAAAGAGAAATGGTTTTAAAAAGCTTTGTTTTTGCCCACTCATGTTTTCTATTTTGCACCCCTCCAGGTTCTAGTTAGACGTTCGTGTTGGTGGCTTACGAGGACTCTACGGCGGTTTTGACAAACTTCAATTAATGTAGGAAGTTTATTTTATAATCTGTATAATTAATACTTAGTCTGTTGGACTGCACTTAGGTTACCTTTGCTCTGAATATGTGTATTTACACTTTAAATACCTTCACTCACACTTATATATTTGTCTAGTGTAAATTAGCCAATTTGGTTTTTGTTCACCCACATTTACATAATACTATCACTTCCGCATTGCGCACATGGCTACGTCAGCCTCACGTGATGGCCAGCATGCCTTGATTTCGATCGGGGTGTGTCGGTTGGGGCTAAAATTGTGTTTGGTAAGTGAAATAAAAAGTGTTTTTTGTCAAAATCATTGGTACAAAACAGCAGAAAGCAAAAGTAACTGTATACCTACTTCTGAAAACAATGCTTTTTTTTTTTCCCACGTCGCATCAACTCCAAACTGGCAGCCACTTTCTTGGGTGACTTGGTGGTCATGTTATCAGTGTTGACTTTTAAGGAAAACTAATGAAAAATATTTCAAAACTTTGAATTTTAATCAAAAGCGTTATCCATTTGACCAAAAAAAAAAAAAAGTTATCTAATAACTTTATTTAATAATAAGAACAAAGAGAAAGAAAATAATACTTATCAAAGCGAGTGTGCGTACTTCAACCTTTTCATCTCGTGAAATGATATTGCAGAGCACATTCCTTTGTCTACCACCTCCTTTATATCTTTCTATCTCCCATCTGCATCTGGGTTTCTCTCTCAAACTCTTTGCATCAACACATGTCTCGTCACGAATAAAGTGACCTTTCTTTCCACAATGGTGGCAAGTTGCATTTTTCTTGCCACTGTTGGTGCCAAAATATGTTTTTTTGAACTTTCCTAGGTTCTTCGCTTTCAAGTTCTTTTTGAACTTACTATTGCTCCTTTCAACATAATTAATCTTAGTGAAGTCTTCTGAGGAAAAATAATTTTCTCGTTTTCGAGTTTCCTCTTCAATTTGGATCCCCTTCAAGAGATCTTGGAGACTTATATCTTCTGCCATATGCAAAAGCTTCTTTCTATAATTGTTCCAACTAGGGGGTAATTTTGACATGATAACCCATACTTGTAATGCATCCGGAACAATTATTTTGACTTCACGAAGCTTTGTGACCAAAAGTAATAAATCTTGAACTTGGTCCACAAGGGATTTGCCATCAGTCATAATGAATTCATAGAACTTAAACATGATAAATTTATTGGTACCTTTTTTCTCCGATGTATACTTCTCTTCAAGAGCATTCCATATTTCCCTTGGAGATTGAGTTGTAGAAAATAAATTGTAGAGCCGATCCGACAAAGTATTCAGGATATGTCCTCTGCACATCAATTCATCGTCTTCACGCTTCTTTCTGTAGGCAATAATTTGTTCAGTATCTGCATCATTAGGTTCAGGAATTGGCTGCAGATTTGGATCAAGAACATAGGCAATTTTTAGGGCTGTCAGCATCCAGCGTATCTCACATGAAATTGGTTCCATCAAACTTGTCGATTTTCCAGAAAGCAACATCGTTCATTACAGACAAAGCCATAGTTTCGGACATCTTCTCCATTGCGATTATCACTTTAAGATTGTTAGAATAAGGTTGAGAATTTGATAGAAAAATGACTTTGAGGCACGTTAATACGTTTTTCTTAAAGTGATATTTGCCTCCGCTCTAATATGAGTTTGCTAACAGGTCTAAAGCAAATCACTTCTAGGATACAACAAAGTTTGGAATTTTAGTTGAGTAAGAACTGAAATTCCCTTAAAATCTTCTAAAAGGAAACTATATGATTTTTATGGAGAGAAAGAGGATAAGAAACTATTATTTGAAGAATTGTATATCCAAATATGCATCCAACATGGGCTATTTATAGATACTATAGAACCATTTGAAGATGGATCAAAGTGTGCATATAAAAAGTCATGATTTCCTGCATCATTACCACCGAAGGGATGCATATTGTAATAAAAAACACAACTTGCTGCATCCTTTCATTTTTCTGAAAAGATGCAACCTATTGCTACACAGCAACTGCAGCCATGCTTCTTCAATTTAAGAGACACGCCAAGTAGAAAGAAAAAAGGCACGGCACTGCAGCCAAAAGGCACATCACTGCAGCCTTTCTCCCATTATACACCCAAGCAACACCATATATATATATATATATATATATATATATATTCAATTCCAAGAGACATGGCATTGCAGTCAATCTCTCACGCAACACCACATATATATATATATATATATATATATATATATATTAATGAAATACACCAACAAGAAGTTCAACATATTAGGCCATCTCCAACCGAAGGAGGGCGAGAGGGCTCCCTTAGCCCTATAGTCCTCCAATAAATTATATTTTAATGAACATTGTCATGCTATATTTCATATTATTTCCAACTAAGGGGGCTAAAGGGCCATAAGCCAAACATAGTCCTGTGACAAAAAACCATCTCCAACCGAGGGGGTCAAAGGGCTATAGGTCAAACATAATTTATTATTTCAATTTAGATACTACAACAACTTAAATTAAAAAATTTTCATTTTTATAAATTTTGTCCCAAAAAATAATAAAAAATTCAAATCCAACGGCTACTGGCATCAGCACAGTAGCCGTTGGCATTTGAAATTTGGGCCGGCCTAGGGCTAGCTGGTTGGCTCATGTAGGCCAGCTAGTTGGCCTAATTTGGTGTTTTTGGCCCCAGTGGGGCCCACGAGCCCTTTGGCCTAGTCCTTGGTTGGAGACGGTTTCGTGTCATTTCAGATTAATTTTAGCCTTATGGCCCGCTGGCCGGATCGGTTGGAGATGGCCTCCTTAGTGTCATTGGTTGAAGCTATGTTTCGAAATTCAGTCACTAGTTCAGTATTGATGTTGAATTTATGTTCAGCTTTATTTTTTTTGTATGTGGAGTTTATGGATTACTTTGAAGTACTTGTGCACAACGTGAAAATGCCGCCGTCTGAGGAATGAACTTGAATTTATACGTCTACTTTTGCAGATAAGTGTATTCTGGATCTGTCTGAAAGCTTGGATCAAGATGTCAGCATCTTGGGGAAACATGTGAAGGAAGCTTTTGGTCCATCATCATGGAAACAAGAACTTTGTGAAAAGGATCTCGTGGATGGAAAAATTGATTCAGGGAGTCCAGCAATTCTTATTATTAGTACATCTGCGTTTTGATCATTAGAACTTCTGAGGTTAAATGCGTTAGTTTCCTTTGTTATTGTACCATAACTTGAACCATTTGCAAATTTGATCTTGCCAAACTTAAGTTTGAATTTCATAAAAAATGTCTCAGTAGCACCAGAGACTTTAACCCCTTTGTTACATGCATATCACTGAACCTTTATTCTGTTCCTATAGGGGCTTCCGGTTGTCGACTAATGAATGTGGTGCAGCAAAGCTGTTCTCTAAGCATATGAAGGTTGAAGCACAGGTAGTTTCTCAGAATCTTTAAAATTCCCTAGTTAATGGCGCATGTATTACTATTTGTTACCCCACAGTTGTTTCTGCATGTTCTACTATTTGCTAGGCTTACTAGCATCTGTTTGGTTACAGTTCAATATGTTGAGCGTACCCATGTCGTATATAGTATCAAGAATTGTTACTTGACATGGAGTCTGGGAAATCTGTTGCCCTTCCCTTTCAATTTTTAGTGTTTGTGTTAGATGGTCTACAGATTTAATCACGGTATCATTTCAAGCAGCATGGCGCAGTGCTAGTCTGTTCTTTAGTCTGAGGTAACATGAGGGGTGCTTTAATTATATGGCTGTAGTAGTGTAGTGTGGCCTATGCAAATTAATCTAAATTTTCTTTTTCAAATATAAACAGACTCACCACCCCAAAATAATGAAGCTCAATTTTAACTAGAAAAATGTAGCTTTGATAACATGTGCTTTGAAACAGTAAAGATAAAGGAAGTGCCAAGCCGCCAAGGGGATACGATATAGCTTGAAAACTAATAATAACTATGTGATGAATTACGCAGTCAACTTGCTGATATTTGTTTTTTAAAATCTAGTGATGTAGCGACTGTATTTTGGTAAAGGGGGAAAGTTCAGAAAGTTTAGGTCGAATGTCTGCTTTATTTACGCTCATGGTTCGTTTCCCGTTTACTTCATTTTGAGTTCATAAGGGTGCATACCGTCAGTATCACATGTCATGTCCTTTATCTTTCCTGTTTTGAAGTTCAGTTATATATATTGAGTAATTTGGTTCTTGATTCTGATGAGTATGGTCACATGGCAATATTACATATAGTTGCTATGTCAGCAAAACAGTTGGAATTGGTTGTAAGGACAGTTGGATATAGTTGTAAGATTTGGTTAAATGGATAAGATTTAGTGAGATATGTTGAGGGGTAGCTTAGTCATTAAGCAAATAGTGATATTCCTTTATATTTGGTTCTCTTGTAATAACGCAATAATGATTTTAACAATACAAGAATAGTGAAGTCTTTTCCTCTTCTGAGTTCTAAGCTTTTCTTTGATTCTTCGACTCTCTTCCATTCTCTAAAGACCTTGATCAATGTCAAAACTCTGTTTTCTAGTTAATATGGTATCCAGAGCCTTCGTTCCTCCTGTGGTTCGTAGTTTCTTGGGGCAAAGAGCTTGATTGGTTCTTGGTGATTCTTGGTATTCTGTGAATTTCTGGAGTTTTGTTCATGGAGCTTTGATTCTGTGTTTGTGGTTTATGACATCAGTTGAGGCACGAAGCCATTTCAAGATTTTGTAGCAGGCACGAAGCCATCTGAGTAATTTTCTGATTTGTGAACTGGGCACGAAGCCAATTCACGATTGTGTAGCAGGCACGAAGCCATCTGGGTAATTTTCTTGCACGATTTGTTGTTTAGTAGGCAATTTCGTTGATAATTGTTGCAGTGGTATTTTGTTTTCTTGATTGGTAATCATCATGGCATCTTCTGGAGTTAAAATTGAGGGTTTGCTTGGAATGTTGACGATCAAGTTAACTGATAAGAATTTCTCAAAATGGGTTTTTCAGTTTAAGTCGGTGTTGAAGGGTTATAAGTTCTTTGGTCATTTTGATGGAACTGCTATATGTCCTCCTAAGTTTGTGATTGATCCGACCTTTGGGGTTACTAATGTTCTTACAGAAGCTTTTCTTGAATGGGAATCTATTGATTTAGCTCTTTTGAGTCTATTGATTGCTACTTTATCTGATGAGTCTATTGAACATGTGTTGGGGTGCAAGACTGCACATGAGGCATGGTCTAATCTTCAAGATAGATATGCATCAATCTCAAAGGCTAGGGTGAATACGTTAAAGACAGAATTTCAAACAATTCAAAAGGGTGGTGATTCAGTTGATCAATATCTGTCCAAAATGAGGCACATTAAAGAACAATTGGTTGCAGCTGGTGAATTTGTTTCAGACAATGATTTTGTGGTGGCTGCTTTATCTGGTTTACCGAGAGAGTATTCTGCTATACGAACTGTAATTCTTACTCGAGATACTTCTATTTCTCTAAGAGAATTCAGAGAGTAATTACTGTGTGCAGAGAGAGAGGCTGGTTCTATGGTTAACACTTTGGCTCATAATTTTTCTGGGTTGTATATGCAAGGATCTTCTTCTCAATCAGGTGATTCTCAGGGTTCCTCTAGTAACTCTGATAATGGTCCTTTCACCACTGGTGGTACTATTACTCGAGTACCCAACAATGCTCCACCTGTGAGTATGCCATTTATATCTCAGGGTTCTAATACAATGCCTGTTCTGCCACCAGGTCCAATGTTTCCACATATTCCTTATTCTATGGATGGTTCTATGTTTCCTCAAGTTCCATATTCTCCTAATTCATACAGGCTGCCTCCATCTTTGCCTCCTATATATCCTGATTTTACAAATGTCTATGGTTTTATGGGCAATGGTAATTCTCCTAGGCCATTTCCTAATTCCAATAATGGTTCGCGGCCTTTCTCTGGTTCTAAGCCTAATGGGGGCTGTAGAGGTTCCAATTTTGGCAGTGGATGGGGACAGTTTTCTGGTCCTAAACAAAGTGGAGGTACTTGGCAGTCTTGGTCAGGGAATACTGAAACCAGGTCTCATATTTTTCCAAAGTGTCAAATCTGTTCTAAACGTGGTCACACAGCCCCTAATTGTTGGAAGCGATCTACTGGTCCTAGCTCTATGGGACAAGTTGTGGAATGTCAAATATGTGGCAAGCGTGGTCATAGTGCTTTGGATTGTCATCATCGTAATAATTTTGCCTATCAAGGCACATCTCCTGCTCCTTCCTTGACTGCTATGCAAGCTCATGCTTCTTCTAATCTTCTCCCTCAAGATTCTTGGATAGTAGACACTCGTGCTTCGCACCATATAACTGCTGATTTGAACTCCCTGCAGCAAGTCACATCTTATGCAGGCACTGATAAGATTACTATTGGAAATGATGAAGGTTTGCAAATCAAAAATATTGGTTCTGCACGTTTACATACTTTACCTCAGTCTTTACTTCTCAGAACAGTTTTACATGTTCCTACTATTGCAGTCAGTCTACTGTCAGTTAAACAATTATGCAAGGATAATTTTTGTTGGTTTATATGTGATGATACTGAGTTCTTTGTGCAGGACAAGGTAACCAAGGCTGTTCTGTATCACGGAAGGACAAATGAGGGTGAGTTGTTTCGGATTCCAGTGAAGTTGTTATCAGAGTCTTCATCTCAGAAGTCAGTGGCTCTTCTTGGACAGAAAATAAAGTCTGAAATATGGCATCAACGGTGTGGTCATCCCAGCAATGAAGTGTTATCTGTAATGTTGAAACAGTCTAGTATAGTTAGTTCTCCTGATACTCATCAACATGTGTGTTCCTGTTGTATTTCTGGCAAGATGTGTAGACTGCCATTTCATGATAGAAACGAGTCCTGTAACTTTCCATTTCAAAAGGTGCATACTGATCTATGGGGTCCATCCCCTACTATGTCTATAGCAGGTTACAAATACTATGTCAGTTTTATTGATGAGTTTACCAGATTTGTATGGATATTTCCTTTAATCAATAAATCAGAAATGTTTGATGTCTTTCAGAAATTCTACAATTTTGTCTTCACTCAGTTTAATATTGGAATTAAGTGTTTGCAATCTGATGATGGTGGGGAGTATATAAGTAGAAGATTTGCTGATTTTCTGAACCATAAGGGCATTGTACATATGATTTCGTGTCTATACACTCCTCAACAAAATGGACTTGCAGAGAGGAAACAGACACGTTGTGGAAACTGCTATTACCCTGATGACTACTGCTCAGTTACCTCAGGATCTTTGGTATCATGCTTGTGCACATTCTGTGTTTTTGATTAATAGAATGCCTTGCAAGGTTTTAGGCATGCAATCTCCATATCAAAGGCTATATGGTGTCTCTCCTTCTTTACAAGGGCTTAAAATATTTGGTACTACAGTTTATCCATACATTAGACCTTACAATGTCAATAAATTGCAACCAAAGGCTTTGTTATGTGTTTTTATGGGATATGCCTTGGGCTATAAAGGAGTAATCTGTTTTCATTTAAAGTCTAGGAAATTTATCATTTCTAGGCATGTGATTCATGATGAAGATTTGTATCCATATAAGTCTCAGCTGTCATTGCAGAATACATCTCAGGGGAGTAGTTCTTCAGATTCCACACATGTATCTTCTCCAATACATTCTGCTATCTTTCTGCCACAGTCAGTTTCAGTGCCCAATGATGGTTCATCTCTGGATTGTGTTGTGGGTCGAGATGGTATCGATTTGTCTGATTCTACTACTATGCATCCTTCTCTGCAATTGTCTAGCCCACTGAGTCCTTCTTTGACTGTCCTTGAATCTGAAACAACTCCCTCATCTTCCTCAACAGCTTTGGTGTTACCTGTCCTTGATCCTGCACAACTGGAGGTAATTCTTCCCATTCCTTCATCTTCTACTGGGGGTACTACACATCCTACTGTTTCTTCTCCTCCAAAAATGCAAACAAGGTTACAAACTGGTGCCATTTCCAGGAAGACCTATACTAATTACATAGCATCATTACCAGAATTACACTCATTGCAACTTGATGTCCAGGATTCTTGTTCTGGTGGTTTTTCATTTGTGGCTAGTATGAATGATCTCTCTGAGCCTAAATCTTTTAAGAGTGCTGCAACTAATGTTAATTGGCAAAATGCCATGCAAGAAGAATTTGATGCTTTAACCAGTCAAGGGACTTGGGTTTTGGTTCCTCCACCAACACATAGATCAATCATTGGTAGTAAGTGGGTTTATAAATTGAAGAGGAATCATGATGGTACAATATCCAGATATAAGGCATGGTTAGTGGCTCAAGGTTATACTCAAGAGTTTGGTTTCGATTATTTTGAAACCTTTAGTCCTGTTGTTAGGCATACTACAGTTCGGTTGATAATTTCCATTGCTGCTCAAAACAAATGGGAATTAAGGCAACTTGACATTAAAAATGCCTTTTTACATGGAGATTTAGAAGAAGAGGTTTACATGCAGCAACCCCAAGGTTTTGTGGATTCTACACATCCTGATTTTGTGTGCAAATTGGTTAAGTCTCTGTATGGTTTGAAATAGGCACCTCGGGCCTGGAATGCTAAGTTTACAGGCTATCTTCCAGCTATGGGATTTACAGTGTCTCAATCCGATAACAGTCTGTTTATCAAACATGATGGCACTGATGTTATTGCCTTATTATTATATGTTGATGACATTATCTTGACAGGATCTAATGCCACCAAGGTTCAGGCTATTATTCAAGAATTGGGAGATGTTTTTTATCTCAAAGACATGGGCAGATTGTCTTATTTTCTCGGGTTGCAGATTAAGTACAATGATAATGGTGATATTTTCTTGAATCAATCTAAGTATGCCAAAGATTTGATCCATAAAGCTGGTATGGACAGTTGCAAGCCTGCATCCACACCATGTAAGCCTCACACTCAGCTCTTAGCATCTGATGGCACTCCTTTAAGTGATCCCACTATGTATCGCAGTCTTGTTGGTGCTTTACAATACCTTACCTTTACTCGACCAGATCTTTCTTATGCTGTTAACATTGCTTGTCAGTATATGAATAAACCTACTGATGTTCATTATGGTCTTGTGAAAAGGATTCTTTGCTATGTTCAAGGTACTGTCATGTGTGGTATTACATATTCTGCATCTCCGGACAACTTTATTACAGCGTTCTCTGATTCGGATTGGGCAACTGATCCTAATACTAGAAGATCTATTACTGGTTTTGTGGTGTATATGGGCCATAATCCAATCTCGTGGCAATCAAAGAAACAGTCCTCAGTTTCTAGGAGCTCCACAGAGGCAGAATATAAGGCCTTAGCTCATTGTGCATCTGATGTAATATGGATAAGGTTGTTGCTCAAAGATCTTCATCAGTTCCTGTCAATGCCACCGGTATTACATTGTGATAACCTCTCTGCGTTAGCCTTATGTTCTAATCCTGTGTTTCATACACGGATTAAACATTTGGATACTGATTTTCACTTTGTACGAGAGAAGGTTTAGAAGAAGGACTTGCAAGTTCAATATGTTCCTACTGCAGAACAAACGGCTGATGTTCTTACCAAAGGTCTCCACGAGCCTGCCTTCTTCAAGCATTGCTGCAATCTCAGGATTGGTCACCCTACCTGAGATTGAGGGGGGATGATGAGTATGGTCACATGGCAATATTACATATAGTTGCCATGTCAGCAAAACAGTTGGAATTGGTTGTAAGGACAATTGGATATAGTTGTAAGATTTGGTTAAATGGATAAGATTTAGTGAGATATGTTGAGGGGTAGCTTAGTCATTAAGCAAATAGTGATATTCCTTTATATTTGGTTCTCTTGTAATAACGCAATAATGATTTTAACAATACAAGAATAGTGAAGTCTTTTCCTCTTCTGAGTTCTAAGCTTTTCTTTGATTCTTCGACTCTCTTCCATTCTCTAAAGACCTTGATCAATGTCAAAACTCTGTTTTCTAGTTAATAGATTCGACTCAGTAATTTCAGGATAAAGAAGCTAATTGACATTGAGGCATTGGGGCTTTCACGACTATCGGTGATTTTACTTGACATGCACCCAGATGTTAAGGGCTATTCCCTGATTACGCTTCCACATGTCAGGTTAGGTTATGACTTACGAGTCATCCGTCTACATTTCATTTGCTTTCTCAAGGATTTTTCTGTTCTATTTTTATTGATTTCCCCCTTCCTAAATAATGAACAAATCAAAGCCCTACCTTCGGATTCATATGACAGGGTGGAGTGGCAAACCTTCTTTAAGGTTTATACATTCTTTCTCAGGAAATTCTTTTGCAAACATAAATTAATCTGAAATCCATAATACCGAACTAATGATAGTCTTTGAAAAATCTTAACCCTCACATTTGCCTTTTCTCCAAGTTCACTGGCCAGAGTGGGCAGTGATAGTTCAAAAATCAGAGAGAGAATCTTGATATGTTGTTTTTGGTTTCTCGTCTTCGTGCTCTATTTTGAATAGAAAATCTTTCAACTTTATACACTCCACATGCCTCACATTGATTTTATTTCGCAGAGATGAATTCTGGGACTCGTACAAGAACTACTTCCACGACCGACTACAACAAGGTTCCTTGCATCGCGGTCTTTATGGTCCACGAATATCTGGGAAAGAGCTTAAGGGGAAAAAGATCGGCCCGACGGAATAACAAATTTTGGTCCATTTTTAGTGCAAATTTTGAGTATAGTATGTCATGTATCCTCTTTTCACTTTTATTCATTTGATAATATAATGCTGTTTTATGTCCACAATTGAATGTGAGTGAATACAACACAACAGACTCTTGAATGAAAACAAATATGTGCATGTGTGGGGGTTAGACAAATTGACCAAGGCAGTCCGCATGCCCTCTTGCACTTGAGTTCAAAGTTTTGCAAATTATACTAGTTTAGAATATAACTCCGGTAAAAAATGTGGAAGGGAAACAGTCCTCAAACCTCCAAATGATGGTTAAACTGTCTCCAATGGAGGGGTGGGGAAAAAAAGCAGCGTTTCGGTCCAAATCATCTCCAAATGATGTATTTTGGGGCAGAGAAAATAAGAATTTAGGGGTGGAGCATCACCTAAAATCCAAAATATGGACATGAGCGTTAGTTCAATTGACTCAAGAGATTCTCTGGGGTCAAGCTCACAACAATCCCATTTTTAATGGCCCAGATGCGTTAGTCGTTGTCATCCATCGACTATCGTGCCTCTTGAGTCATGATACAAAGAGGCGCGTTCCTAAGCCCTATAGGCCTTTCCAACGACAACTTTGTTGTGCGGCCCAGATTTCTTGATTGTTCCATTCCAGCAATCGTTTTTGAAAATTCCAACAGTCGTTTTTGAAACTTTTTTCTTCTATACATCCACTTTTTAAATCTAACGGTTCAAATCCAATTTGAGCAATATTAACGGTAACAAAAAAAAAAAGTCTAACAGCTCACAGGCAAAATAATTTTATTAATTAATCTGAGTTAGACTTGGAATTTGGATAAAAGTAAGTATTTATAAATTGACATGCACCAATTCTCTTGTTTGAATTCATAAACATATATAGAAATTTAGAATTTCTGAGTGGAAAAAAAACTTGGAATTTGGGACATCCAATTCTCAAGTTTAAATTCCATGTAAATAGGTGTCATTTCCCAATTTCTGTAATCGAGTTCAAAAACAACAAATTCCGTATTCATGTACATTGTTCTTTTAGGTTAACCAAGCAAGAAAATTTACAAATTCTACAAAATAAAATCCCGTCATTTTAAAATTCCTTAGTAACCTAAAATTTCTTCATCCAAACATAATGTAAAACTCCTCCAAAACTCTACAAATATCCATAAAAGAAATCAATTTTCTCATATTTCACTACCAAAATTTCTTCCCTTCTCCTTTCAAATTTAGCTCATATGGCAGACAAAGAGAGTGCTAGAAATGACAATTGGCTTCCTAGTGAATATGTCGCCTTATGCTTAGCTTGGGTGTAGATCGCCGAAGATGGTTCTGTTGGTCACTTCCAAACAATTGATTCTATATGGGGGATATTTACAAAAAGTTTCTTGTAACAATTTGGGCATTGTAGGGGAAAACCTCGACTACAAGGAGGATGTTAAGTCTCACTTCAAAACTCTCAACCAACAAGGTTAACTATGGAGTGCATCTTCAAGTGCAGCATATTGTAATCAACCATGTGATACCAACGTAGAAGATATGGTAAGACCACATCTTTAAATGTTAAAGTTTTAATTGTATTCACATTTTTCATCGTATTAATTTTCCCTTACTATATGCGTAGGAGTGGAAAGCACGCCAATTGTTTGAGCTAGAAATAAATCATGCAACCACGCAAAATTTAATTTGCAACATGCTTGGGAGATTTTTAAAAGTTCACCTAAGTGTGTCGAGCTATACAAAACAACGAGCAAAAGGACTTCTCATAGTTGTACAGATGGTGTACAAATGGTGCAGATTTAGGAGAAGAAGGCGAGCCGGCTATAATGCCACTCCCACGGCCAGATCGCCTAAGGTCTTTGATACGGAAGCGAGTAAAGAGAAATTTTTTGAGGCAACTGATATCACACTCATTGTTTCCAGTAATCACTATGTGACCAACATAGATTAGCAAAGCAATAAAACTGATTTTGCTTGTGGGTAAATAAACAAAAATCCACTTTTGACCGAACAAAACTAGTTGTCTAAATAGCTTCAGTGAATTTAGCAAACCACTACTGAGAGACTTGCTTTAAACCATATGGTGACTTGTTGAGGAGACATTTAAATTTCTCCCCCCAGGTGCCGAAAATCAGGAGGTGGACACATGTAGATTTTTTCATGAAGATCGCCATGAAAGAAAGCATTGTTGACGTCAAGTTGGTGGAGAGACCAATTACGGGTAATAGTAATAGCAAGAAGAGAACGCACAAAGGTCATCTTCGCTGTGGGAGAAAATGTGTTGTGATAGTCAAGGCGCTGTGGGAGAATTAGTTAATTAAGAATTAGTTTAAATACAAATTATTCATTCAATCCATGCGGAAAACAACCTTACTTGAGCCGTTTATACTACAACTACTCTGTTCTCTTGCAAGTATTTTTAAGTGTTTTTATCCCTACTTTTGCAAGTGGTAATAATCCTATCAAGAAATTGGCGCCGTTGCCGTGGGAGAAAATGTGTCATCATAGCTAGGTTAGCTACAAGTTTGTAGAGAATTTTGCAGGTGGTAAAAATCCTATCAAGAAATTGGGGGTCCAATTGCTATCGTCCATAAGCCCCATGCTCTAGGATTTTCAACAACTCACTATGAAGTTCTCGCTAGATCAAGTCACTTTCAAACTCACTCAGTCTTCAGCCCCATTTCCTTCTTCCCAATTGCATGACATCAGTTTATGCAATATTGAGAAAGAGCTATATAACTCTACTTTGGGAGTCATACTTTATTCCTCGGAGGGAGACAAGTTAGAAGCCTCTGATTTGAGCACTCAACAGTTGCAAGACCTGTAGGGGGTCTTGAGTACTTTTGAAGAGGTATTTGGGATTCCCACCAAATTGCCACCTCCAAAGGAGAATGACCATCAAATTCCCTTAATCTCGGGTACTAAACCTCCTAGCATTAGGTCTTACCATTATGGCCCACTACAAAAAAGTGAAATCGAGAAAGCTATGCAAGAACTCTTGGATGGTGGTTTGATCAGGCCTAGCCACAGTCCCTTTTCTTTTTCGGTGTTGTTAGTCAAGAGGAAAGACGGAACCTGGAGGTTATGCATGGACTACAGGGAGCTAAACAACATCACCATCAAGGACAAATACCATATTCCCTTGATTGATGATTTGTTGGATGAGTTGTATGGTGCCAGATATTTTTCTAAACTGGATTTGCACTTGGGGTACCACCAGATTCAAATGAACACTGAAGATATTGAAAGGACAGCATTCTGAACCCATGAGGGCCATTATGGGTTTTTGGTCATGACTTTTGGCTTAACCAATGCTCCAGCTACTTTTCAAAGTTTTATGAATGCAATATTCAGACCACATTTAAGGCATTTTATCCTTGTCTTTTTCGATGACATCCTCGTCTATAGTAAAACATGGAGGACCACCTGTTACACTTGTCCAAAGCTTAGGAGATTTTGCAGCAACATCGGTTATTTGTGAAGAAGAAAAAAATGTTCTTTTGGTCAAAGTCAAGTGGAGTACTTAGGCCACATAGTCTCAAAAGAAGAGGTACCACATATCCAGCAAAGATTCAGTCCATTATTGATTGGCTTCCTCCTCGCAATGTCAAAGAACTCAGGGGGTTTTTAGACTTGACAGGGTATTACCGAAAATTTATTCCAGCTTATGGAAAGATTTGTCATCCCTTATATCAGTTGACCAAGAAAGATGGGTTCCATTGGACACAAGATGCTGATTTGGCCTTCCCGCAACTTAAAACATCCATGACATCTCCTCAATTGCTAGCACTACCTGATTTTTCAGCCCTTTTTGTGTTGGAATGTGATGCTTCAGGTGTGGGTATACCAGTTGTTCTTCAACAAAAAGGGAGGCCAATTGCCTTTACTAGCAAAGCGTTGGGGCCCAGAAACCAAGCCTTGTCTACATATGAAAGGGAACAGATAGCTATAGTCCATGCTACTCAAAAGTGGCAGAGCTATCTCTAAGGGCATCATTTTATCATTAAAACATACCACCAAAGTCTGAAATACTTCTTCAACCAAGAGTAACCACTCATTTCCAGTAGAAGTGGGTCTCCAAGCTCTTAGGATTTGACTACGAAATCCAGTATAAGCATGGGGCAGATAATATTGTTGCAAATACCATGTCTTGAGCTCCTGGTTCCAACCTCTTACTTGAAGACACTTGCAAGGTTCTGAATGCACAACAATAACCTATCCCTGTTTTAGGTGGTTAGATGATCTCCGGAGACATTTGGAGTAAGAACCTTGGATATTAAAGAAAAGCAAGGAAGTCTTGGAAAACCCTACTTCAGGTGCTATCAATAAATCTCTTTCCAAATATCACTTAGACAATGGTTTTTTGAAGTATAATTCTAGAATGGTAGTAGGACCATATTCTAGTTGGAGGAAGAAGTTATTTGAGGAGCACCATTGCACTCCCATTGCAAGCCATGAAGGGGTGCTAAAAACTTATCAAATGTTGAAAAGGAGTTTCTACTGGATTGGTATGAAGAAGGGCATCAAGCATTGGGTAGCCGAGTGTAGAATCTACCAACAAAACAAATACGAGACAATCTCGCCTCCAGGACTTCTACAACCCTTTCCTATACCTGAAAAGGTGTGGAGTGATATAAGTATGGATTTTATCACTGGCCTACCCACTTGTAAAGGTAAATCAGTGATCATGGTTGTGGTTGTGGTTGATCGACTATCCAAATATTCCCATTTCATTGCACTAGGGCACCCTTACACAACTAGCATAATGGCTCAAGAATTTGTGGAAAATGTGTTTAAATTGCATGGGATGCCTACGTACCACCATTGTAAGTGACAGGGATCCTATATTCCTTAGTATGTTTTGGAAAAAGTTCTTCAAGCTACAAGGGTCTCAACTTTGCATGAGCTCGGGGATATCATCCCCAGAGTGATGGGCAAAGTGAAGTAGTTAACCGTTGTATAGAGACTTACTTAAGGTGCTTCACAAGCTGCCAGCCCAAGAAATGGCTCCAATGGCTCCCTTGGGCTGAATAGAGCTATGACACCTTTTTTCACTCTTCTTCACAGTTCACTCCTTTTGAGATAGTTTATCAATATCCTCCTCCCCACATGCTGCATATGAAAAAGGTACTGCCAAACTTGAAATAGTTGAACAAGGATTGATAGCTCGGGATCAAATGGTGTCCATGTAGAAAACAAATCTCTTGGTTGCACAGAACCAAATGAGGGTCCAGGCGAACAAACATAAGAGTGAAAGATTATTTAAAGTTGGGGATTTCATGTACTTGAAGTTAATTTCCTATCAGTTGCAGTCGTTGGCTTTGCATGCTTATCACAAGCTGCATCCCAAGTATTATGGTCCCTTTGAAGTGTTGAAGAAAGTGGGGAATGTGGCTTACAGAATTAAACTTCCTCCTGAATCCAAAATACATCCCGTATTCCATGTAAGTTGCTTAAAGAAACACTTGGGTGCTCGGGTCGAACCTATTCCTCTGCTACCCTTGGTGACAGATGATGGCCTACTCACGCAAGAACCAGAAGAAGTGCTCAAATGAAGAATATACAAGAAAGGCGGTGCAGCTGGGGTTCAACTACTAATCAAGTGGAAGTTCTACTTTGAGGAAGAAGCAACATGGGAAGACTACGATTCTTTCACTGCATGATGTCCAAGGTTTAAGCTATGAATTGTAACCTTGAGGACAAGGTTGTTGTGGAAGGATAGGGTAATGATAGGATTGTGATTAGCTTGATCACAATTAAGGGGGTATTAAGTAATTCTATTAAGTATGAGTCACTTTTAATTAGTTATTAGCCTTTTCTGTAAAAGCCAGCTGGCTGTGAATGTTGGAGAAAGAATATATAGACAAAAAACAGTTGCAAAGCTCTGCCTGCAGGTCTTGAGTGAGGGCTTGAGGATTGTGCTTATAACCACCACCACCATTACCTTCTACCGCCGTGGAATGAAGCTAACTCCAATTCCCTTTTTGCTTACAGCAATCAATTCCACAATGTGATGCAAGTCGCTAACCAAGATTTCAAGTCTTGCAACACGAGCTCTCCTCTCATAACCTATACTTCTGGTTCTGACACTATCACCCTTAAAAGGCTTGGACACATGTACTTTCTATGTGGTGCTCCAAGTCATTGCCAAGCGGGACAAAAAGTCGACATTAAGGTCAACCTACCTATACCAGCTGACTCGTCTACTAGTCCAAACCCAGCTCTTGGATCCTCATCACCTTCTACCTCTCATTCTGAAGTGATAACTCGGAGCGGTGCTCCAACTCTTCACTCACGAACGCTTGAGTTGTTTGCGACGAGTCTTGTGGTGTTATGTATTTTGAGCTTGGTATTTTATTAGAAATGTTTCCTAATTACATTGAAGGGATGGATGTGTTATATAGGGGAATCAGAAGATGTAGAACAAATTGCTTGACATATAATATTTTATGCGTTGCCTTAGCTTTGATTAAATTAATCTGGTTTCTCAATTAGTTTGAATAATTGTATTTTTTGCTAATCTCATTTGTCGGAATGGCAAAGAAAGTCTAACTGATGAACAACCAAATAATAAAAGGTGTTCAGTTAGTTCTTAAGAGGGTCTATAAGCAGTAGAGCACATGGTGATACGCACTTGAAATCTATATCCTTGTATCACAAGAGAAGCTGGTGATATAAATGTGACATTATTATCGTTAATCAAATACAACACTATTGTCATTAATCAAAGTTAAGGTCTGAACAGCACAAAGTTGAATAGAAACTAAGACAAGCAAATCTAAACAATAACTAAAAAAGGTCATCAATATGCAACCAGAATGAAACTGTACATTTGTGTACCTGAGCCTCTGGCAGTTGTAATTGCTTCAGTGATTACATGTGGTGTTGCCGGAGATAAATTTGACAAAACTGCATCATTTGATACATGGCACCAGAATCTGTAACCCGGAAAACCTGTCTGGGTAAGGAAGAGCTGCATTGGCACTGATAGTAGTCAATTATGGTGAGAGAAATGTGGTTCAACACATTGAGCAGAGTGATATGCATGTCTATGATAACAATCTGAAGATGGTAGTAGCCTCTTATGAAGCAAATTTGGCGGGTTGGAATGCTTTTATATCATTATTCAGAAACAGGAAACCAATCATCTGAGCTGATCGGATGACACGGCACAATCTTCAACAGAGGGTGCCAACAAGCAGTAATACCTATTATAAAAGAAGATAACTTATAACTTTTTCCTGCCGTTGTTCCTCACTTTCCACAGCAAGGGTACAAAAAAACCACATTGCTTCCCTGGTCATTAGATGCAAGTCTCATGCAACAAGGTTGAATGGTTTGCACAGTACTCTCCTAATTATTGATCTTGTAATCTTAAAGAAAAATCCGTCATTAGTCCATATCAAAAAATGGGATGAGGAAAGTTCATGAATGGTACCATTTTAGTTTAAGGAAGGATGTACCCAAATGATAAGGAATGATATGCTATTCATACGAACAATGAGGCATGCCTGGAAAGATTGTCTACAAATTTTTGTACCTTGACAATATTTGTAGTTACCATTTATTTGCAAACTTCTGTCCATAACCTCTTTACAATCGCCTGATTCTGGAATTTTGACATGACTTGCAGAGTAATTCAATTGCAACCCTTTCATTATATGATAAGAGTATTAAATTAACAAGCCAAAATGCATCTTGATTTATTTTGAATTCATATCTGCAACACTTACAAATATGTGCAATAGACCGAAGCTGGTTGACCAACAAAATTTGCACTTAAACAGCTTGATAACAAACCTGATGTGAAAAACTAGCAAAAGCTTGGCAAACTCATTGTTTTACTTTAAAATCGAAATGGAGTTAGATAGATGAGGGCAGAGAGAGAGAAAGACAGAGAGATTACGTGAGGTAAGAAATCCCTAATATTAGAGTGGCAGCTAAAGAAGTTGGGTCGGGCAGTGAGAATTTCGAAAGAAAATTGAAAGTGGCTATGCTATTAAGAACGAAAGTAACGACAACAAGAAGCAAAAGTAGTCATTTTGCATGTCGTGTTGGTGGCAATGTCTTGGTAAATACTAAGCTCCCACTCCTTAAAGTGGTGGATGAATAAATTGGATAATCATAAAGTGCGGCCTTTCTTCAATGTGGAATACAAGTGTAAGCTACGTAAACACCAAGCAAGGGAAAGAATGGAAGACCCGCAACTTGTGACCAAATGTAAAAGAACAAAATTATTGGACTTTATAAGTCAAGCAACGGACTAAGAGAATTACAATTTCCTGAAAGAACTAACGCCGTGATAGAAGCCAAATAATGAACTCTATTCCATAAACGACCCATCTCCTCATCCTTTGCTCCCTCAAAACCAGGCTTATAAATCAGAACTTCTAAATCACACCTACAACATTGCTTTGGCTTTCATATTGATGGATATCAATTGTTAATACCAGTTCATACAATAAAACAAGTAAAACCATGCTATACAAAAATATTGGCTTGCCATGTTTCTGAGCAACGATACACCAGACAGGTCCCAAATTGTGAAGTTTGTAAAAATTTATATTGAGGACAAAAGCTTAATAACTTGCCTCCTCTTGGAAGAGAGAAGATGTAAACATATATAAATTCTATAGAAACCAAAAGATTTTAAACGAAGAGCCAATGAAACTTGCATCCATGGAAGAATAAACCAAACAAAAATCGACTCAAAATATATCACGATTAACATAAAGTTGTAAACACACCACAACACGAGGAATTGCCTCCACATGAATGCTTATCAATAACGCCATTCCAGCACTCAAACCACAACTGAATCTGGCATCAACTAAACAACACTAGACAACTGAAAAACCAAGATTCCATAACTCCATGAAAACAAAACAATGCAAATGAGAGCCTTTACACGTACAACAGAAATCCTAAATGATGATATTTATGGTGGCTTTTCAAATGTTCAAATGTTTCAGAAAGCAGCCTCTCAAATAAGATGTATTGATATGTTGGCACTTTACTTTAAGGCGTGTCCGACATTACCAACATCTAGTCTTTAGACAAGCTAGTATTGGACAAAATAAGAAAACCAAGAAAGGGGCGTGATTTCTGCTCAAAACCCTAACTGGATAAATGGCTAAGAAAAAAACAAGAGTGCAATTAATCTGATTTGATAACAGGAAAGCAAATTAAGAGCACTTCCACCGTGTGCTCTAGCCCGAGGGACAGGCGTAGGAATAGCGTCAAAGAGCTCGAGTGATGAAGTCCAGCGTCTGCTGGCGAGCAAGCCCAAGCAGGTCCGAGGGAGAGGCCCGTGGAAAGTTGCTAGCCCTGGAGCCCGGAGTGGGTTCGATGCAAGGCTAACATCATCCTGACGACAACCACGTTTTGCTTCTATTTTGCGTTAGCCGCTGGGGCCCGCGTGCGTAGGCCATCGTCAATGACCGTTGGAGGCCACGTGGCGCCTTGGCGTCCATTGGATCTCAACGGTTATTTGTTTTATACCATTGGATTTCCAATGGTAATAATAATTTTAAAACCTTATTTAATTTCAACCGTTGGATCTGAGATCAACAGTCCACATTATTCACCTTTATAAATTAAAAAAAAAAACAGTTTAAAAATTAGAAATCTTACCGTTGTGCCATGTGGCACAATCTGGAGTGTTGGAATTCAAATTTTTTTTAATCCAAAAGCAAAGATTAATTAGGTGAATAAAAATGTAAAAAAATTAATAAAAATCCAAAAAAAAAATTTTGGAAAATTTAAAAAAAAAAATTGATTTTACATTTTAATAAATACCTTCTCATTATCTTCTACCTTACACCACAGTTTCATTGTGACAGCCCGTTCCGAAAATTTTAAAACGTACACGTGAAAAGACGATTTTGCCCCTAGTATGATTTTTTCGTTGTGTGGTTGTTTTGAGCTTGGTGTGGCTGGTTTTGCACCACACATTTTCCCCCACACCTTCCCTTCACCCTTTCCTCTATCCCTGCACCCATCCCGTGCCATTTCCCTTCCCATTTTCACACCCATGTGTACAGACACACTCCAAAACCACCCAAATCTTCACAGATCGAAGAAACAAAGTACATATCCATGCTCGTGAGGTTCATTGGAGTCCAACCATACCCATTTCAGGTAAGGATACCTTCGTTTTCACGTCGAACTAGGGATACCCGATTTTTGATACTGTTCATGCACACGTAAATTCTTATGTTTTTGGGAATTTCAAGCTTGTAGGAAGCTTGGTGAGGTCCTTAGGAGGCTCGGGGTGGTTCATTTGAAGGTTTTGGACGTCGGGATCACGAGTTTCGAGGTTGGCTGGAGTTGGGGGTATTTTCCGGCGAGATTTCGTGGATTTTAGCACTTGAAAGTGGTATGATTTTGTTCCTCTCGTTGTAAGCTTCAATTTGGTACCAATTTTGTGAAATTTGGTTGAAAAACGAAGAAGATAGGACGATTTGAAGTTTTCCCGATTTTCCGGCGCCGGAGCCTCGCCGGAGAAGACGACGGAATATTCCGTCAGTTTGGACGGAATATTCCTAACGCCGTTGACGGAATCCGTTAAAGTTAACGGAATATTCCTGACAGCGTTAACTGACGTCGTCAGCTTGCCAGGCACGTGCCTGCGCGTGGCCGGCGCGTGGGGGCGCGTGCGGCGGTGAAAATTTTTTCTAAAAATATGGGGATGATCCTGAGGTTGAGTAGATCACGTTGGTGTATTCATACACCCCTTTTGAGCATTGTATGAGAAGTTATTTCTTAAGTTTGGTTATGTGCTTTAAAATTAACGTTTTTGTAGTTGTTTCGCATATAGGTGAATCCTATCCCGAGGACGAGCGTGGTCACTCGAGGCAGGGGGGTTACGACCCTTCCACTTACCAGTGAGTGGGCTTTTGGTTTTCCGTATATACCTATATACTTATGTTTTTCCCAGAAATTGATTTAGAACGTTTATTCGTTATATGCCATGCCTATCGTTTTGCCGTTGTTTATGCATTGTTAATTGTTTATATATATGTATGTTTGGTGCTGCGGACGCCCAGGTGAGTTGTGATTTATGTTTACTTTCAGTAGTGATTTGAGATGCATAGAGAGCTCATAACCTGCACCCCCGGTGTCAGTTCTCCCGCCCAGAGTTGGGCACAGTCCTTCACGTGATGTTCACCTCCCGCACCACACGCTCAGCTTGGATCCAAGTTAGGTGCACAGTCTTGTCGTACAGACCACTTTAGGTGGTTCCGACTCGTAGGTGACCCGCGATTATTCGCACAGCCTTCACGTGATCGTAGCACTTGAGCGTATATATATGTTACACCCAGGCCTATCGTACAGACCACTTTAGGTGGTTCCGACTCGTGTGCAGGTCTAGTTAGTGAGATGGAGATTTGAGCTCTAGATTCAGCCGTACATGTCACATTAGGTGACTCCGGCTGACAGATTATATGATATTGATGCGATATTGCCTGAGCACTTGCATTTTACTTTGAGGTTTTGGCATAGCATCTTCTTGAGCATGACTTATATATATATATATATATATATATATATATATTCTATTTTCTGGGAAGTGTACAGGTTTTACGACGAGGGGTTAGAACTTATTTATTAAATGGTTTTCGAAAAGCTTTGTTTTTGCCCACTCACGCTTTTGTTTTGCGCCCCTCCAGGTTCTAGTTGGCTAGCATGTTTGGTGGCTTCCCTGAGGATTTCCCCGGCATATCTGACAAACCACCACCAGTGTAGGATCACCTTCGAGTGTACTTTTGTTGTGTCGTTTTCTCCTGGACTACATTAGGCTTTCATGCTCTGAACTTAGTGTAGCACTTACGCTTGCACTTGTTCGTTATTACTTTGTGTAAAGCTAGTTTTTATTCATTCGTACTACTTATATTATTATTTTATTAGCTTCCGCACTGTGCACATGGTTACGTCACTCCCACATGATGGCCAGCATGCCCTGATCTCGATCGGGGTGTGTCAGTTTGGTATCAGAGCCTAGGTTTGGCAGTCCTGTGCTTTTGTGGGTATTCTAATGGTTTTGGTGTCTTCTGTCAGAATTATGCCGCCTCGTCAGGAACCACGTCGCTCTGCTGAGCTTAGTTTCCCCGATATTGCTCAGCTGGGGGAAGCTATTGCTACAGCTATTCAGTCGGCGATCCGCCCTCCCCAGAGGACCCCTCTGGAGACTATGTATAATTTGAAGTTGGATAAGTTTGAAGGCAACGAGGGTCATGAGGGTGCGGAGCGATGGTTAGAGCATATTGAGAAGACTTTTCGTGTTTTGCACAGTCAGGGGAATCTCCCTGTCGAGAAGTGGGTTAAGACGACATCGTGGTTTTTGGGTAAGGAGTCTGCATCCTAGTGGGAGCAGGAACTTCGTCATTTGACTCCAGCTGAGAAGACGGATTGGGATGTTTTCCGAGAGCTGTTCAGGAGAAGGTTTGTGCCTCCGAGTATATTGATCGAAAGAAGCAGGAATTCACTGAGTTAAGACAAGGGAAGTTGACAGCGAATGAGTACTACCGGAGGTTCACTAATTTGTCTCGCTATCATCCAGATGTTGCTGGTAATCCAGCGGAGATGCTTCGTCGTTTCCGTTTAGGCACTAAGAAGAAGTGGCGTTCGATGGCGACCACTACCCACTGTGATACCTACCAGGAGTTTTATGAGATTCTGCTGAGAATTGAGGATTCAGAAAATATGCCGAGCGAGAGTGAGGAGGAAGAGAAAGAGGGTAATCAGAGGAAGGATGATAAAGGTAAAGGTCAGGCGTCGCTCGGACCTCGTAGGACACAGAACTTCAAGAGGGGTGGCACTAGTTCTAGCTCTTCTAGCGGGGGTTTTAGCGCCACTGGTCAAGGACGTGGAGGTAGGTTTGCTGGTGGTGCTAGAGGCCAGAGACAGGGTGATGCTGGTAGAGGTAGGGCCCCAGTTTGTCGCAGGTGTAATAATCGGCATTTTGGTGAGTGTAAGCGAGGTAGCAGTGGTTGCTTTACTTGTGGGCAGATGGGACATCGGGCTGCAAATTATCCCCAGAGTCAGCAGCAGAAGCCGCAGCAGACTTTCTTGCCACCACCTGTACCGATTCAGCAGATCCAGGGTCCGGGTAATTATGGGCAAGCAGGTTGAGGTGGTGCCTACTACTATCAGGGCGATGCTGTTCCTTATGCCCCGGGACAATATCAGTATCCCCAGGACCCATATCCCCAGGGCGGTTATCCTTCGTATTCTGGCGGCTATACGTCGTATCCTCCAGTTCCAGCAGGTGGGCCTCAGTGGTTTCAGGGAGGACAGATTCAGCAGGGGGAGATTGCTACGAGTAGTGCGGGGTCTTCGAGGCAGTCTGGTCAGCCCAGTCAGGGGCGTGGCACTCAGGGTCGTGGTGGCCAGACGAGCAGAGGTCGAGGTGGACGACAGCAATCAATTCCACAATGTGATGCAAGTCGCTAACCAAGATTTCAAGTCTTGCAACACGAGCTCTCCTCTCATAACCTATACTTCTGGTTCTGACACTATCACCCTTAAAAGGCTTGGACACATGTACTTTCTATGTGGTGCTCCAAGTCATTGCCAAGCGGGACAAAAAGTCGACATTAAGGTCAACCTACCTATACCAGCTGACTCGTCTACTAGTCCAAACCCAGCTCTTGGATCCTCATCACCTTCTACCTCTCATTCTGAAGTGATAACTCGGAGCGGTGCTCCAACTCTTCACTCACGAACGCTTGAGTTGTTTGCGACGAGTCTTGTGGTGTTATGTATTTTGAGCTTGGTATTTTATTAGAAATGTTTCCTAATTACATTGAAGGGATGGATGTGTTATATAGGGGAATCAGAAGATGTAGAACAAATTGCTTGACATATAATATTTTATGCGTTGCCTTAGCTTTGATTAAATTAATCTGGTTTCTCAATTAGTTTGAATAATTGTATTTTTTGCTAATCTCATTTGTCGGAATGGCAAAGAAAGTCTAACTGATGAACAACCAAATAATAAAAGGTGTTCAGTTAGTTCTTAAGAGGGTCTATAAGCAGTAGAGCACATGGTGATACGCACTTGAAATCTATATCCTTGTATCACAAGAGAAGCTGGTGATATAAATGTGACATTATTATCGTTAATCAAATACAACACTATTGTCATTAATCAAAGTTAAGGTCTGAACAGCACAAAGTTGAATAGAAACTAAGACAAGCAAATCTAAACAATAACTAAAAAAGGTCATCAATATGCAACCAGAATGAAACTGTACATTTGTGTACCTGAGCCTCTGGCAGTTGTAATTGCTTCAGTGATTACATGTGGTGTTGCCGGAGATAAATTTGACAAAACTGCATCATTTGATACATGGCACCAGAATCTGTAACCCGGAAAACCTGTCTGGGTAAGGAAGAGCTGCATTGGCACTGATAGTAGTCAATTATGGTGAGAGAAATGTGGTTCAACACATTGAGCAGAGTGATATGCATGTCTATGATAACAATCTGAAGATGGTAGTAGCCTCTTATGAAGCAAATTTGGCGGGTTGGAATGCTTTTATATCATTATTCAGAAACAGGAAACCAATCATCTGAGCTGATCGGATGACACGGCACAATCTTCAACAGAGGGTGCCAACAAGCAGTAATACCTATTATAAAAGAAGATAACTTATAACTTTTTCCTGCCGTTGTTCCTCACTTTCCACAGCAAGGGTACAAAAAAACCACATTGCTTCCCTGGTCATTAGATGCAAGTCTCATGCAACAAGGTTGAATGGTTTGCACAGTACTCTCCTAATTATTGATCTTGTAATCTTAAAGAAAAATCCGTCATTAGTCCATATCAAAAAATGGGATGAGGAAAGTTCATGAATGGTACCATTTTAGTTTAAGGAAGGATGTACCCAAATGATAAGGAATGATATGCTATTCATACGAACAATGAGGCATGCCTGGAAAGATTGTCTACAAATTTTTGTACCTTGACAATATTTGTAGTTACCATTTATTTGCAAACTTCTGTCCATAACCTCTTTACAATCGCCTGATTCTGGAATTTTGACATGACTTGCAGAGTAATTCAATTGCAACCCTTTCATTATATGATAAGAGTATTAAATTAACAAGCCAAAATGCATCTTGATTTATTTTGAATTCATATCTGCAACACTTACAAATATGTGCAATAGACCGAAGCTGGTTGACCAACAAAATTTGCACTTAAACAGCTTGATAACAAACCTGATGTGAAAAACTAGCAAAAGCTTGGCAAACTCATTGTTTTACTTTAAAATCGAAATGGAGTTAGATAGATGAGGGCAGAGAGAGAGAAAGACAGAGAGATTACGTGAGGTAAGAAATCCCTAATATTAGAGTGGCAGCTAAAGAAGTTGGGTCGGGCAGTGAGAATTTCGAAAGAAAATTGAAAGTGGCTATGCTATTAAGAACGAAAGTAACGACAACAAGAAGCAAAAGTAGTCATTTTGCATGTCGTGTTGGTGGCAATGTCTTGGTAAATACTAAGCTCCCACTCCTTAAAGTGGTGGATGAATAAATTGGATAATCATAAAGTGCGGCCTTTCTTCAATGTGGAATACAAGTGTAAGCTACGTAAACACCAAGCAAGGGAAAGAATGGAAGACCCGCAACTTGTGACCAAATGTAAAAGAACAAAATTATTGGACTTTATAAGTCAAGCAACGGACTAAGAGAATTACAATTTCCTGAAAGAACTAACGCCGTGATAGAAGCCAAATAATGAACTCTATTCCATAAACGACCCATCTCCTCATCCTTTGCTCCCTCAAAACCAGGCTTATAAATCAGAACTTCTAAATCACACCTACAACATTGCTTTGGCTTTCATATTGATGGATATCAATTGTTAATACCAGTTCATACAATAAAACAAGTAAAACCATGCTATACAAAAATATTGGCTTGCCATGTTTCTGAGCAACGATACACCAGACAGGTCCCAAATTGTGAAGTTTGTAAAAATTTATATTGAGGACAAAAGCTTAATAACTTGCCTCCTCTTGGAAGAGAGAAGATGTAAACATATATAAATTCTATAGAAACCAAAAGATTTTAAACGAAGAGCCAATGAAACTTGCATCCATGGAAGAATAAACCAAACAAAAATCGACTCAAAATATATCACGATTAACATAAAGTTGTAAACACACCACAACACGAGGAATTGCCTCCACATGAATGCTTATCAATAACGCCATTCCAGCACTCAAACCACAACTGAATCTGGCATCAACTAAACAACACTAGACAACTGAAAAACCAAGATTCCATAACTCCATGAAAACAAAACAATGCAAATGAGAGCCTTTACACGTACAACAGAAATCCTAAATGATGATATTTATGGTGGCTTTTCAAATGTTCAAATGTTTCAGAAAGCAGCCTCTCAAATAAGATGTATTGATATGTTGGCACTTTACTTTAAGGCGTGTCCGACATTACCAACATCTAGTCTTTAGACAAGCTAGTATTGGACAAAATAAGAAAACCAAGAAAGGGGCGTGATTTCTGCTCAAAACCCTAACTGGATAAATGGCTAAGAAAAAAACAAGAGTGCAATTAATCTGATTTGATAACAGGAAAGCAAATTAAGAGCACTTCCACCGTGTGCTCTAGCCCGAGGGACAGGCGTAGGAATAGCGTCAAAGAGCTCGAGTGATGAAGTCCAGCGTCTGCTGGCGAGCAAGCCCAAGCAGGTCCGAGGGAGAGGCCCGTGGAGAGTTGCTAGCCCTGGAGCCCGGAGTGGGTTCGATGCAAGGCTAACATCATCCTGACGACAACCACGTTTTGCTTCTATTTTGCGTTAGCCGCTGGGGCCCGCGTGCGTAGGCCATCGTCAATGACCGTTGGAGGCCACGTGGCGCCTTGGCGTCCATTGGATCTCAACGGTTATTTGTTTTATACCATTGGATTTCCAATGGTAATAATAATTTTAAAACCTTATTTAATTTCAACCGTTGGATCTGAGATCAACAGTCCACATTATTCACCTTTATAAATTAAAAAAAAAAACAGTTTAAAAATTAGAAATCTTACCGTTGTGCCATGTGGCACAATCTGGAGTGTTGGAATTCAAATTTTTTTTAATCCAAAAGCAAAGATTAATTAGGTGAATAAAAATGTAAAAAAATTAATAAAAATCCAAAAAAAAAATTTTGGAAAATTTAAAAAAAAAAATTGATTTTACATTTTAATAAATACCTTCTCATTATCTTCTACCTTACACCACAGTTTCATTGTGACAGCCCGTTCCGAAAATTTTAAAACGTACACGTGAAAAGACGATTTTGCCCCTAGTATGATTTTTTCGTTGTGTGGTTGTTTTGAGCTTGGTGTGGCTGGTTTTGCACCACACATTTTCCCCCACACCTTCCCTTCACCCTTTCCTCTATCCCTGCACCCATCCCGTGCCATTTCCCTTCCCATTTTCACACCCATGTGTACAGACACACTCCAAAACCACCCAAATCTTCACAGATCGAAGAAACAAAGTACATATCCATGCTCGTGAGGTTCATTGGAGTCCAACCATACCCATTTCAGGTAAGGATACCTTCGTTTTCACGTCGAACTAGGGATACCCGATTTTTGATACTGTTCATGCACACGTAAATTCTTATGTTTTTGGGAATTTCAAGCTTGTAGGAAGCTTGGTGAGGTCCTTAGGAGGCTCGGGGTGGTTCATTTGAAGGTTTTGGACGTCGGGATCACGAGTTTCGAGGTTGGCTGGAGTTGGGGGTATTTTCCGGCGAGATTTCGTGGATTTTAGCACTTGAAAGTGGTATGATTTTGTTCCTCTCGTTGTAAGCTTCAATTTGGTACCAATTTTGTGAAATTTGGTTGAAAAACGAAGAAGATAGGACGATTTGAAGTTTTCCCGATTTTCCGGCGCCGGAGCCTCGCCGGAGAAGACGACGGAATATTCCGTCAGTTTGGACGGAATATTCCTAACGCCGTTGACGGAATCCGTTAAAGTTAACGGAATATTCCTGACAGCGTTAACTGACGTCGTCAGCTTGCCAGGCACGTGCCTGCGCGTGGCCGGCGCGTGGGGGCGCGTGCGGCGGTGAAATTTTTTTCTAAAAATATGGGGATGATCCTGAGGTTGAGTAGATCACGTTGGTGTATTCATACACCCCTTTTGAGCATTGTATGAGAAGTTATTTCTTAAGTTTGGTTATGTGCTTTAAAATTAACGTTTTTGTAGTTGTTTCGCATATAGGTGAATCCTATCCCGAGGACGAGCGTGGTCACTCGAGGCAGGGGGGTTACGACCCTTCCACTTACCAGTGAGTGGGCTTTTGGTTTTCCGTATATACCTATATACTTATGTTTTTCCCAGAAATTGATTTAGAACGTTTATTCGTTATATGCCATGCCTATCGTTTTGCCGTTGTTTATGCATTGTTAATTGTTTATATATATGTATGTTTGGTGCTGCGGACGCCCAGGTGAGTTGTGATTTATGTTTACTTTCAGTAGTGATTTGAGATGCATAGAGAGCTCATAACCTGCACCCCCGGTGTCAGTTCTCCCGCCCAGAGTTGGGCACAGTCCTTCACGTGATGTTCACCTCCCGCACCACACGCTCAGCTTGGATCCAAGTTAGGTGCACAGTCTTGTCGTACAGACCACTTTAGGTGGTTCCGACTCGTAGGTGACCCGCGATTATTCGCACAGCCTTCACGTGATCGTAGCACTTGAGCGTATATATATGTTACACCCAGGCCTATCGTACAGACCACTTTAGGTGGTTCCGACTCGTGTGCAGGTCTAGTTAGTGAGATGGAGATTTGAGCTCTAGATTCAGCCGTACATGTCACATTAGGTGACTCCGGCTGACAGATTATATGATATTGATGCGATATTGCCTGAGCACTTGCATTTTACTTTGAGGTTTTGGCATAGCATCTTCTTGAGCATGACTTATATATATATATATATATATATATATATATATATTCTATTTTCTGGGAAGTGTACAGGTTTTACGACGAGGGGTTAGAACTTATTTATTAAATGGTTTTCGAAAAGCTTTGTTTTTGCCCACTCACGCTTTTGTTTTGCGCCCCTCCAGGTTCTAGTTGGCTAGCATGTTTGGTGGCTTCCCTGAGGATTTCCCCGGCATATCTGACAAACCACCACCAGTGTAGGATCACCTTCGAGTGTACTTTTGTTGTGTCGTTTTCTCCTGGACTACATTAGGCTTTCATGCTCTGAACTTAGTGTAGCACTTACGCTTGCACTTGTTCGTTATTACTTTGTGTAAAGCTAGTTTTTATTCATTCGTACTACTTATATTATTATTTTATTAGCTTCCGCACTGTGCACATGGTTACGTCACTCCCACATGATGGCCAGCATGCCCTGATCTCGATCGGGGTGTGTCAGTTTGGTATCAGAGCCTAGGTTTGGCAGTCCTGTGCTTTTGTGGGTATTCTAATGGTTTTGGTGTCTTCTGTCAGAATTATGCCGCCTCGTCAGGAACCACGTCGCTCTGCTGAGCTTAGTTTCCCCGATATTGCTCAGCTGGGGGAAGCTATTGCTACAGCTATTCAGTCGGCGATCCGCCCTCCCCAGAGGACCCCTCTGGAGACTATGTATAATTTGAAGTTGGATAAGTTTGAAGGCAACGAGGGTCATGAGGGTGCGGAGCGATGGTTAGAGCATATTGAGAAGACTTTTCGTGTTTTGCACAGTCAGGGGAATCTCCCTGTCGAGAAGTGGGTTAAGACGACATCGTGGTTTTTGGGTAAGGAGTCTGCATCCTAGTGGGAGCAGGAACTTCGTCATTTGACTCCAGCTGAGAAGACGGATTGGGATGTTTTCCGAGAGCTGTTCAGGAGAAGGTTTGTGCCTCCGAGTATATTGATCGAAAGAAGCAGGAATTCACTGAGTTAAGACAAGGGAAGTTGACAGCGAATGAGTACTACCGGAGGTTCACTAATTTGTCTCGCTATCATCCAGATGTTGCTGGTAATCCAGCGGAGATGCTTCGTCGTTTCCGTTTAGGCACTAAGAAGAAGTGGCGTTCGATGGCGACCACTACCCACTGTGATACCTACCAGGAGTTTTATGAGATTCTGCTGAGAATTGAGGATTCAGAAAATATGCCGAGCGAGAGTGAGGAGGAAGAGAAAGAGGGTAATCAGAGGAAGGATGATAAAGGTAAAGGTCAGGCGTCGCTCGGACCTCGTAGGACACAGAACTTCAAGAGGGGTGGCACTAGTTCTAGCTCTTCTAGCGGGGGTTTTAGCGCCACTGGTCAAGGACGTGGAGGTAGGTTTGCTGGTGGTGCTAGAGGCCAGAGACAGGGTGATGCTGGTAGAGGTAGGGCCCCAGTTTGTCGCAGGTGTAATAATCGGCATTTTGGTGAGTGTAAGCGAGGTAGCAGTGGTTGCTTTACTTGTGGGCAGATGGGACATCGGGCTGCAAATTATCCCCAGAGTCAGCAGCAGAAGCCGCAGCAGACTTTCTTGCCACCACCTGTACCGATTCAGCAGATCCAGGGTCCGGGTAATTATGGGCAAGCAGGTTGAGGTGGTGCCTACTACTATCAGGGCGATGCTGTTCCTTATGCCCCGGGACAATATCAGTATCCCCAGGACCCATATCCCCAGGGCGGTTATCCTTCGTATTCTGGCGGCTATACGTCGTATCCTCCAGTTCCAGCAGGTGGGCCTCAGTGGTTTCAGGGAGGACAGATTCAGCAGGGGGAGATTGCTACGAGTAGTGCGGGGTCTTCGAGGCAGTCTGGTCAGCCCAGTCAGGGGCGTGGCACTCAGGGTCGTGGTGGCCAGACGAGCAGAGGTCGAGGTGGACGACAGCAGACCCAGGGGCATATTCATAATATTTCTCTGCAGGATGCTCAGAACAATCCAAATTTGATCATGGGTACGTTAAATATCCTTGGTTATTTTGTTAGAGTATTAAGTGATTGTGGTGCTACACATTTTGTAATTTCTTATACATTTGCTCAAGTGACGCAACCTCGCCCCACACCTCTAGGGTATGATTTAGAGTTCGCTATGCCTAGAGGGGAGAGATGTATTGTAGATCGTGTGTACCCAGGATGTCCAGTGATAGTGGAGGATGTTGTTATGCCAGCTGATCTTATCCCGTTGGACATTGTTGACTTTGATGTGATTCTGGGCACGGATTGGTTGCATTTCAATCGTGCCAATATTGATTGTTACGGGAAAATAGTTACGTTCCATCGCCCTGGACTACCTGTGGTTACTTTTGTGGGCGAGCAGAGTGGGGTGAGACATGGCGTTATTTCGGCCTTGCGAGCGAAAAGGTTGTTGTCTAAAGGTTGCCAGGGGTACTTAGCTCGTGTGGTGTTGGATGAGGCTGCTCCTAGTAGAGTAGAGGATGTGAGGGTAGTCAGACACTTTCCCGATGTTTTCCCTGAGGATTTACCTGGTTTACCGCCAGACCGAGACATGGAGTTCACTATTGAGTTGCTTCCAGGTACTAATCCTATTTCCTTGACTCTTTATCGTATGGCTCCCGCTGAGTTAAGGGAATTGAAAGTTCAGTTGCAGGAATTAGTGGATAAGGGTTTTATTCAGCCTAGTACTTCACCTTGGGGAACTCCAGTTTTGTTTGTGAGGAAGAAAGACGGAACTTTGAGGCTATGTATTGATTACAGGCAATTGAATCGGGTGACGATTAAAAACCGTTATCCGTTGCCGCGTATTGATGATTTGTTTGATCAGCTTCGAGGTGCTTGTGTATTCTCCAAGATTGACTTGAGGTCTGGATATTATCAGCTGAAGATTAGTAGGGATGACGTTCCTAAGACGGCGTTCAGGACTCGTTATGGTCATTACGAGTTTCTGGTTATGCCATTTGGGTTGACGAATGCACCAGCTGCTTTTATGGATTTGATGAACCGAGTGTTCCAGCCATATTTGGATAGGTTTGTTATTGTTTTCATCGACGACATTTTGGTGTATTCTAAATCGAAAGCGGAGCATGTTCGACATCTTACCTTGGTGTTGAAAAGGTTGAGGGAACACCAATTGTATGCTAAGTTTAGCAAGTGCCAGTTTTGGTTAGACCAAGTCGCGTTTTTGGGGCACATCATTTCAGCTCAGGGTATTTTGGTGGATCCTCAAAAGGTCGCAGCTGTGGAGAAATGGGAGCAACCACGAACCGTCACAAAGGTGAGGAGTTTCCTTGGTTTAGCAGGGTATTATCGACGGTTTGTTAAGGATTTTTCTGTGATTGCTTTACCACTGACAAGGTTAACGAGGAAAGATGTTAAATTTGAGTGGGATGATAAGTGTGAGCAGAGTTTTCAGCAGTTGAAGTATTGTCTCACTCACGCACCTGTTTTGGCACTCCCGGACGATAGTGGTGATTTCGAGGTTTATAGTGATGCTTCATTGAATGGTTTGGGATGTGTGTTGATGCAGCATGGTAGGGTGATTGCTTACGTTTCGCGACAGTTGAAACCTCATGGGTTGAATTACCCTACCCATGATTTGGAGTTAGCAGCTATCATTTTTTGCGTTGAAGTTGTGGAGACACTACCTTTATGGAGAGAAATGTAAGATCTTTACAGATCATAAGAGTCTTCAGTATCTCTTTACGCAAAAAGATCTTAATCTTCGTCAGCGGAGGTGGTTGGAGTTGCTCAGTGATTATGACTGCACGATTGATTATCACCCTGGTCGTGCAAATGTGGTGGCGGATGCACTTAGCAGGAAGTCTCAGGGCCGTATCAATGCATTATACGCTAGTCGTATTCCTCTTCTGGCAGACTTACGTTCTACGGGAGTGAGGTTGGAAGCAGAAGATCGAGATGTGGCTTTACTTGCTAATTTTCAAGTTAGGCCAATTTTGGTCGATCGGGTGCTTGAAGCTCAGGTAGCTGATAGAGAAACTCAAGAATTGATCCAAGCTCGAGATCGGGGAAGGAGGAGAGACCTCAGAGTTCGTGATTCGGATGGCATGTTGATGCAAGAAGGTAGGATGTTTGTGCCTAATAGTTTGGATTTAAAGAAAGTAATTCTCGATGAAGCACATATCTCGGCTTATGCCATGCATCCAGGAGCTACTAAAATGTATCATACCATTCGACCGTTTTATTATTGGCCGGGTATGAAGAAGGAAATAACTGAGTATGTGAGTAGGTGTGTTGTTTGTCAGCAAGTTAAGGCGGAAAGGAAGAAGCCGTTTGGGTTGTTGCAGCCGCTTCCCGTTCCAGAGTGGAAATGGTTTTGTGTACAAGCTTCCGTGTACACATAATGGTTTTGACGGCATTTGGGTGATTGTTGATCGGCTTACTAAGTCAGCACATTTTTATTCCCGTAAGGGAGAAGTATTCTTTGGGCCAATTAGCAGAGTTGTTCATCTCGAAGATTGTGAAATACCATGGTGTCCCTGTGAGTATTGTCTCAAATCGTGATCCACGATTTACATCTAAGTTTAGGGTGGCGTTTCAGGAAGCTTTGGGTACGAGACTACTTTATAGTACGGCGTATCATCCTCAGACGGACAGACAGTCAGAGAGAACCATTCAGACTTTGGAGGATATGTTGCGAGCTTCGGTGCTACAGTTTGGTGATGCTTGGCACAAGCGGTTGGATTTAATGAAATTTGCCTACAACAACAGCTTTCATTCGAGTATCGGCATGGCACCATTTGAGGCATTGTATAGCAGATCTTGTCGCACACTATTGTGTTGGTCAGAGGTCGGAGAAAGAGTTTTAGTGGGTCCAGAGATTGTTGAGGAGACTACTCAAAATGTTCAGGTAATTAAGTCTAACCTGAAGGCAGCCCAGGACAGGCAGAAGAGTTTAGCAGATCGGCATGCTACTGACAGAGTGTATGAGGTTGGCGATTGGGTATTTCTGAAGCTTTCACCATGGAGAGGTGTTGTACAGTTTGGAAAGAAAGGTAAGTTGAGTCCCAGGTACATTGGACCATACATGGTCACTGAGCGAGTTGGTAAGGTAGCTTACAGGTTGGAGTTGCCTTCAGAGTTGGCTAGAGTACATAACGTTTTTCACGTGTCCATGCTTCGACATTATGTTGCTGATCCGTCTCATGTGATACCTCCTCAACCTTTGGAAATTAATCCAGATTTGACTTATGATGAGGAACCAGTGACGATACTAGATTGGAAGGAAAAGGTTATGAGGAACAAGACGGTGAACTTAGTGAAAGTTTTGTGGAGAAATCATTCTGTGGAGGAAGCTACGTGGGAAACAGAAGATCGGATGAGGGATTTGTATCCTCGGTTGTTCTTTGATCACTAGGGGTTTGTTGAATGATTGTTTTGAATTTCGGGATGAAATTCTAATAAGGTGGTTAGGTTGTGACAGCCCATTCCGAAAATTTTAAAACGTACGCGTGAAAAGACGATTTTGCCCCTAGTGTGATTTTTTCGTTGTGTGGTTGTTTTGAGCTTGGTGTGGCTGGTTTTGCACCATACATTTTCCCCACACCTTCCCTTCACCCTTTCCCCTATCCCTGCACCCATCCCGTGCCATTTCCCTTCCCATTTTCATACCCATGTGTACAGACACACTCCAAAACCACCCAAATCTTCACAGATCGAAGAAACAAAGTACATATCTATGCTCGTGAGGTTCATTGGAGTCCAACCATACCCATTTCAGGTAAGGATACCTTCGTTTTCACGTCGAACTCGGGATACCCGATTTTTGGTATTGTTCATGCACACGTAAATTCTAATGTTTTTGGGAATTTCAAGCTTGTAGGAAGCTTGGTGAGGTCCTTAGGAGGCTCGGGGTGGTTCGTTTGAAGGTTTTGGACGTCGGGATCACGAGTTTCGAGGTTGGCTGGAGTTGGGGGTATTTTCCCGGTGAGATTTCGTGGATTTTAGCACTTGAAAGTGGTATGATTTTGTTCCTCTCGTTGTAAGCTTCAATTTGGTACCAATTTTGTGAAATTTGGTTGAAAAACGAAGAAGATAGGACGATTTGAAGTTTTCCCGATTTTCCGGCGCCGGAGCCTCGCCGGAGAAGACGACGGAATATTCCGTGATTTTGGACGGAATATTCCTAACGCCGTTGACGGAATCCGTTAAAGTTAACGGAATATTCCTGATGGCGTTAACTGACGTCGTCAACGTGCCAGGCACGTGCCTGCACGTGGGGGCGCGTGCGGCGGTGAAAATTTTTCTAAAAATATGGGGATGATCCTGAGGTTGAGTATATCACGTTGGTGTATTCATACACCCCTTTTGAGCATTGTATGAGAAGTTATTTCTTAAGTTTGGTTATGTGCTTTAAAATTAACGTTTTTGTAGTTGTTTCGCATATAGATGAATCCTATCCCGAGGACGAGCGTGGTCACTCGAGGCAGGGGGGTTACGACCCTTCCACTTACCAGTGAGTGGGCTTTTGGTTTTCCGTATATACCTATATACTTATGTTTTTCCCAGAAATTGATTTAGAACGTTTATTCGTTATATGCCATGCCTATCGTTTTGCCGTTGTTTATGCATTGTTAATTGTTCATATATATGTATGTTTGGTGCTGCGGACGCCCAGGTAAGTGCCAGGTGAGTTGTGATTTATGTTTACTTTCAGTAGTGATTTGAGATGCATAGAGAGCTCATAACCTGCACCCCCGGTGTCAGTGCTCCCGCCCAGAGTTGGGCACAGTCCTTCACGTGATGTTCACCTCCCGCACCACACGCTCAGCTTGGATCCAAGTTAGGTGCACAGTCTTGTTGTACATACCACTTTAGGTGGTTCCGATTCATAGGTGACCCGCGATTATTCGCACAGCCTTCACGTGATCGTAGCAATTGAGCGTATATATATGTTACACCCAGGCCTGTCGTACAGACCACTTTAGGTGGCTCCGACTCGTGTGCAGGTCTAGTTAGTGAGATGGAGATTTGAGCTCTAGATTCAGCCATACAGGTCACGTTAGGTGACTCCGGCTGACAGATTATATGATATTGATGCGATATTACCTGAGCACTTGCATTTTACTTTGAGGTTTTGGCATAACATCTTCTTGAGCAGGAGTTATATATATATATATATATATTCTATTTTCTGGGAAGTGTACAGGTTTTACGGCGAGGGGTTAGAACTTATTTATTAAATGGTTTTCGAAAAGCTTTGTTTTTGCCCACTCACGCTTTTGTTTTGCGCCCCTCTAGGTTCTAGTCGGCTAGCACGTTTGGTGGCTTCCCTAAGGATTTCCCCGGCATATCTGACAGACCACCACCAGTGTAGGACCACCTTCGGGTGTACTTTTGTTGCTTCGTTTTCTCCTGGACTGCATTAGGCTTTCATGCTCTGAACTTAATGTCGCACTTACGCTTGCACTTGTTCGTTATTACTTTGTATAAAGCTAGTTTTTATTTATTCGTACTACTTATATTATTATTTTATTAGCTTCCGCACTGTGCACATGGTTACGTCACTCCCATGTGACGGCCAGCATGCCCTGATCTCGATCGGGGTGTGTCATTCATATTTTCTCAACTACTTTCAACCACATTCCTATGTTTCTCCCAAAGTTTTAATCCAATTTTTTCCAACAAAATGACTAATGATGCAGGTACGAATTGAACGCTCTTGAAGATGTTGCGTAGTGTACTAGCTGAGTTGAAGTTACTCATGATCCGATTATAAGTAATGAGATGCAGTTGCGAGAAATGTGGAGTCTTATTCATACCAATTATCTTGAGAAAATTGGTGGGAAAAGAACCAAAGAATCGATGTCTAATCATTGGAAACTATTGGCACAATCGTTTAGTACATGGAGAGACGCCTTGGCACAAGCTAGTAGTAATCTTCGAAGTGGGGAAAATTTAGCGGATCAGGTAACAATATATTATTTATTTGTTTGTACTATACCCAAATTTACATTATAATTATTTGTTTGTATTATTTATTTATTAGCTACTTTGATAAAAATCTTATCGAAATCCATCACTAATAATTGTCTTTTCGGATAATGACACGTGGTGCAACGAGAACGATTAAAAATCTTATCCGAAATTACAAATTAAATTATTTTGTATTATTTTATAAATAAAAAAATACTAATATTTTATTGCCTATTGCTAGGTCTATTCAATGTAGGGGTGGAGATGCAAAAGGCAGTTACTGTTCATTAAGGGCAGTTACTGTTCACTAAGGGCATTTACTGTTCACTGGGTGGATTAAATAGTGAATAGCAAGGGGGCCTTTCCCACAGTGGAACTGCTCTAAGAACGAGAGAAAGAGATTTCCAAATGCGCTATTTGTTTTGCTTTTGCAACGACAACATCTAATTTGATTTTCAAACTTGGTACCGCGCAATATGAGCGCCAATCTTGTAACATCCCACATCGACCAACAGAGAGGGGGTGATGTGCCTTATATGTACATGCCCACCTTCATATAGCATGAGGCCTTTTGGGAGCTCACTGGCTTAGGAGTTCATCAGAACTTCGAAGTTAAGTGAGTTCGCGCAAGAGCAATCCTAGGATGGGTGACCCACTGGGAAGTTCTCGTGTGTGTTCCCAGAAACAAAATTGTTAGGGCGTGGTCAGAGCCCAAAGTGGACAACATCGTGCTACGGCAGAGTTGAGCCCGGGATGTGGTGGAGTTTGGGTCGGGATGTGACAACTTTTGATGGTATCAGAGCCACTCTGCCGTGTGGTGCGAATGTGCTGAAGAGGATGTCGGGCCCCTAAGGGGGGTGGATTGTAACATCCCACATTGACCAACGGAGAGGGGGTGATGTGCCTTATATGTACATGCCTACCTCCATATAGCACGAGGCCTTTTGGGAGCTCACTGGCTTCGGCGTTCATCGGAACTCTGAAGTTAAGAAAGTTCGGGCGAGAGCATGCCCAGGATGGGTGACCCACTGGGAAGTTCTCGTGTGAGTTCCCAAAAACAAAATCGTGAGGGCCTAGCTGGGGCCTAAAGTAGAAAATATCATGTTATAGCGGAGTCGAGCCCGGGATGTGGTGGAGCCCGGGTCAGGATGTGACAAATTTGCTTCCCGATCGCGGCTACTTTACTGTTTTGCCCTTCCTAATTTAATTTTATTTAATTTTTGGAATCATTTAATCTTTAAGAGTAATCTTAAATTGGTCTCAACCCTTAAAAATGGTAAATTACACTTTACCATCTCAGGTTTGAGGTTTCTTGCAACTTCATACAATATCTTCAAAAAATCTTACTTTCATATCTGAAGTACTATTTTATTTCAATATAATACATCTGTTACATTTTCCATTCATTGGTCAGTTAAGAGCTAATGTAGCTGCCACATTTGTGCCACGTGGTAAAAAATAATATTTTTTTATGCATTTAAAATATTATAATAATTTACCCTAAAAAAAATAATAATAATACACTCCTAGAAATCCTTCCCCTTCCCTGTAACCCAAACCATGTCCGACCCACCTTCTCTTTCTCCTCCACTCTCTTCAACTCCCCTCCCATCCAAAAAACCCGCTCCATACCACCCCATCCCCACCTCCCCTGCAACCCCCCCCCCCACCCCACATTTCATAATGACATCCATCCAAGCTGTCTCGATAGGTAAGATTCAAGAAATTTGTGGGATGCGGGTTTAGGTAAAAGCTGTGGTTTGTGGGTTACAGGTTGGGGTCGGCTGGGAGTGGGGATTAAGGATTGAAGATTGGAAGTGGGGGGTTGCAGTGTTGGAGAATCTAGATGCGGCAACGTCATTCGATGAGGGTGGTTGTTCCTTTCTGGTTTGAGGAACATAGAGACATGAATTCAACCCAAGAGTAAGCTTGGCTTTCCTCCATTTCCTTCCCTTTTTTTTAAACTTGTTTTTATTTTTTTTATTTTTTTACTAGTTCAAATTCTTTATAAAGATCCAAACTTTGTTTAGATCTTGAATTTGTGACCCATACCCATGATATAAGGTGAAGAAGCCATGGTGGAAGTGTAGAGGTGGGGGTGGGGTTGGGGGTTTACAGGGGAGGTAGGGGTGGGTTCAGGGGGTTGCAAGGGAGGTGGGGGTGGGGTAGGATGGGGTGGGTTTTTTGGATGGGAGGGGAGGTGTGGGGGAGAGGGGGTTGCGAGGGAGGTGGAGGTGGGGTGGGATGGGGGAGTTTGGGTTGAATTTGGTAGCCACGTCACCACCATCTAAAGTATAGCCACTTTCCACAAATACATTATCAGTAGTGTCCTCATCTGCATTACCTGCCACATATAATACATATTAGTTAAAAAAATGTTTTCAATACATAACAATTGAATACTTTTAGTAAAATTGCAAAAATAAATGTTTCCAATATACCTTCAACAACAACATCTTCCCACATTCAGTTGCAACATTTTCAGTCTCTTTTTTAGTACCATTTCCACTCCTTAATCAGCACCATTGAGAGGCCTTTCACAGTACCATTTCCACTTCATTGTCATCCCTCAGTGTCACTCCTCCAAATACCCACACTACCATCACTCTCATATCCATTATCTTCTAAATCAACATGGTAAGCTATGTCATACAAAATGCATAGACATTTTTCTAAGTGATCAACATCGCCTTTTGCTCTAGTCTTCTTCACTTTTGATCCATTACCCTTTGTAATAGATAGTGCAACTCCCGATTCCTCAAAATCTTCTATAGTTATCTCCCTTTTAACTATGTTACTCTCATCTAGATTTGTCAAAAGCTTATGTTTAAGGGCAACTTGCTTTGTACTTTATTGTTCTAGGTTACAATTCTATTTTCCTAGTCCCCAGAACATAGTTGCACATATTATCCATATGTTGGTCACGTTCTATCAAACCTTAATCACCCCCTATAAGACATCCTATGAATCCTATATTGATACAAAATGAATCCATCTCATCAATCTCAAAAAAGGCATAAAGTCTTTGTCTGTATAATCAAACCAAGCCTTAAACTCTCTTGTATATGCATCTTCAGACCATTTCCCACCATGGTTAATCTTAAGGGTAAACAAATCTGGCATGCCTGCAAAGTTAATACTAAGGGTTTTAAAACACAAACATGTAGCACCACAAGGTTTTGAAAGCAGGCAACCAAACATGTACCACCATAAGGCTTTTATAAGTTTGATGAAGACAAAAACAGACAACCAAACCATTGGGACTATCAATAAAAGGGTTTTTTTAAAGCACTGCAACTAGGACCATTAATGGAGACACAGACCACATGCACATTGAAAACACTAAACAATGAAGACACCCACTACAAAACACAATTCCAAAAAGCTACAGAAAAGGAAATTGAAATGGAAAAGCCATAAATCCATAAAAATCCCTAAAAAATCAAAATTGAAAATTCGCAAAACCTAAAACCCTGATCAAATTCAAAAAGGTAGGATTCTTACAATATCATAGTGTTTCAACAACTTCTATCTTTTGTTTTTGCCACCTCATCGCCTCTGATGGCTTGAGGGCCATATTGTTTTTTCATAAATAACACACCCTTCTTCGAGGTGCCAATCGTGTGACAGCATGAGGAGGATAAAGAGTTAGGCCGATGGCAAGCTAGAGCGACGATGAGCAAGTGCAATTGCATACGACATGGATCTAGTAGGGTTTTGAAGGAATCTATTGGATTATGGTTTCTTGGGGTGTGGGTTCCTGGTAGAAAGTGGTTTTTCTTTTAGGCGGGATAAGATCCTCTCCAGATCCCACCCATCCAAATCCTTCTTCTTCTTCTTCTTTCATCTCTTCAGTTTTGCTTCTGGTTCCTCTTGTTTTGCAATCTTCTTCTTCATTTTTTCTGCTTGTTTATTGGGAACTTCTACGCACCCTATTTTTCAGAATGACAAGTGGAGTTCGTCGTTCAAGACGACTACGACGATGCCGATTAGTAGCTCCAGCGAAGCCACCACGCCAACTCCGATGAAGTTAGGATGCCAACTCTGATAGTAAAGAAGGATCTAGAGGATGCGGAGAGGATCCTATCTCCTTTTGGGCTTATAACTTTTAACTGTTTAGGTTTTTTAAATTTTAAATTTTTCTCTAACTTTTTATAATTTTTGAATATCTACGTGGGCCTCCAAGTCATTATCCACATGGCGCGCCACGTTGCATCTTAAACAGGATTTCAATATACCACTTTGAAACCATAAAAAACTTATTCATCATATGTTGAAAACAAAAAAAACTTCACGGTAATAAATTTACTCATTAATAAATGTATAACTCGCAACAATTTAGTCATAAACCTAAAACCCCCCAATCCATTTGGTCTCTCACGAAGCCATCGTCTGTCGGCAGAACCCTAGAACCAACCGGCGAGCTGAGCTTGCGAAATTTCTATGCTAGTCAGGTACGTGTAGCGTCCATTTTAGTTTTTGGATTCTGCTATATAATTTTGCGATTTGGGCTTTTCTGTGATGGTAAATCTGAAATGTGATCTGGCTTCGAATTTGATGTGTAAATCTGATATATGATCTGGGTTCTAAACAAATTCGAGATTTTAATTCGAATGGGATTTTTTTGGGTTTTTCGAAAACATGATGCGATAGTGTTGCTTCGGTAAAGTAGGAAAATGTTCGTCTTCTCAGCAGATTAGTAAGTCTGACAAAAGAATACGCATACGAGTTAGCAAGCAACATGTATAGAAAATCTTCGGTGAATAACTCATTAGGACTCCACTGTCAATACGAACTTTGAACAACTCATTCGTCTTTTACTTACGAGTAATTTCTTTATCTTTTGGTCTTGTTTCTTTATCTTTCTGCGGGATAACCGGCTCCCAGTGGAAAAACTGCACGATACTATTGGCTGTTGAATTAATTGTATATGCAAGTTATAGCATTTGACATGATTTGTGCCAAAATACAAAGGGGCTAGAGTTGAAGGGAAAGGGTTACGAAGGGGCTAGAGTTATAGGGGAAGGGATACAAGAAAAGGCTTGAGGACTTGCAAACTTCCTTTGTAAAGTCTTATGGAACAATACGTAGATTAAATATAGGGGTTATTGAGAAAATACTTGTTTATATTCTTTATGGGGACCCTTTACATACTGCTTCATTTTTCTTTCCTCGGTATTTACTCCTTATCATGTATGAAAGTTGGAAGTGAGGCCAAGCTCCTTAATGTGAATATTACATTTCGATTGCCATGAAGAGACCATAATAAGTAAATAGCTAAATAAACGTAAAACTTCAGAAACTTTAGTTCAGCTTAACAGGACTTACTTAATATGATCACTGTTTTTGGGTGTGGTCGTTTTATGTTGAAATGTTATGCTACTCTTTACTCTTTAGTTCATTTGATGTTTTTGGGTAGATGTCATTAGCTTGAGTTTGTTAGAGATACTATCTTGGGTCCTAGAGATTGCTCACGTATAATGAGCATGTTATGGCAGAGTTCTTTTTTCTCTATAGTTTAATACATTGGTTCTGATTGATTTGTCCTACCCAATATGAATGCATGTGTTCTTATTAATGTGTTAGTTCATGTTGTTCTTTTGTAGATAATTAGTAATAGTTTGAACTGAAAAAAAATTCCGGATCGGATTTTGCCTTGGGTATAAAGCAAACAAACATGGCTGACTTAAACCCGGGTATACTAATAGATATTGTGGATGAAGAATGGATGAGAAGCACTCTTCCTGATGACGGTAGTCTTTGCCTCCCCCTTTGAAATGTACCTAAAAATGCATACATTGAAGAAGTAATTATCATTTTATTTCTTGTAGTTCAATTGATAAATAGTCTTTATTGTTTGCAGAGCTTCCCCTACCACCAGTGCTTGTTGTACGGACTGATGACACTGAGGATTCCAGTACGTCTTTTTATTCTTACAAAATTTTCTAAACCACCTGTGTAACTTTTTCACTGAAAAAGAAAATATTGGTTTGATGCCCATTGCACTTTCACAATGTTGCATTTTGTGAACTTGCCATCAAGTCCCTTCAATTATCTGGTAAATCATGTTACGTAGGCACATGTTTTTAGCATACATTTGTTCCTTCTGTTGCTGCAGTGTTCCCTATTCTTTAACACGTTTTCTCTTGATGATTCCGTACCTTCTGAGGAAGCATAGTATCATCTTTTTCTTAACACTTTAGACTTGCATGCAGTCAAAGCCTTGGATTTTCAACAAATTAACGATGTTTAGGAACTATTAGGGCAGTTATTTCTCTGCTTTTTGGAGCTCAGTCACTATAGTTGTTTGGACTATTTCGTGTTTACATTTTCTTGTGGAAAAACACTATTTGTGCTGATTACCCTTTTCCCTTTTTTTGTCCATTGATCAGATCAAGAGACTCAACAAGTTGATGCGGATGGTTGGCATGATCTTGCATTACCTTCCCAGTGATTTTTCCTTTTCTTTTGGCCGTAAGAATGTGTGTAATTTAGTGGCTGTGTCGGCTTAAAATGAATTGGATTATTGTTTTTTGGGTTTGTTGATTGTGATCTTTACATGAACCTGATCATGTGCAACGCTAATCTGTATTATGTTCTTTTTATTCTATTTTATTCGGAAACAAGTTTTGTCATTCTTAGTATTTCCATGGTCGTAAGAACTTATTGAAACTATGTTACGGTTGCCTAACACAATCTGTGCAGAAGATATATAAGAAGTATTTAGATCCCAGCGACAAGCTCGATCGGGTTTTCTGAAAAATGCTTGTTTAGCGTCATCCTCTTGTGAAGGTTTGAGTAGATTCGGATTTATTTGGTGTACATTTTGATCATGGTTAAATGGCAGAGACTGATAATTCACAGCTTGTTTTCATACGGCTACATTCTTATTTATTACATGTGTCTACTGTTTAGGCAGAATGCCGTTGTCCATTGTTAATAAGAAACTAAAAGAAACCTCAAAAATGGAAGAAATGGAGGAAAGTGAGGAAGAAATAGATGTAGAAGTCGAAACAACTTCCGAAACGAAAGGAAAGGGACTAAACAGGAACAAGAGAGATCCACCAAAGAAGATCCCTTCCCCTTTTTCTTTTTCTTTTTTTAAGAAAAGGAGTATACGGATCAAATCGATCTACTCATTGATAAGAAAAAGAAGTAGCGTGAACAGTAATTGGATTGATGATAAATGAAATTTAAGGTCTCGAATATTGATTCGATTTGTGATAAAGACAGAATGTTTTGTTTGATTCTTTAATATAAGTTCTAATAATTTAAATATAACTAAAAAATACAGACATTTGTGATTGTGAACTTGATGCGAAATTTGTTATGGATTAAATTATAAGAAAATTTTAAAATAAAAAAACGGATGTTTGTGAACGATGTAGATGTCATTTGAAAATGAATAGTTTTGATAGAATTGAACTTTTGATTGATCCCAGTACTTTTGATCCTATGAACGAAGAATATGATTGTAATACTGCAAGGTAAGTGGGAACTGATTTTAATTTGAACTGGACTTGGTTGCTGAAAGATCAGCAGCACCAATCACGGCTGGACATGTGTCCAAGTTTTGATGCTTTTAATCAAACTTGGACATATGTCCAGCCTTGATTGGTCGTAAGCAGCAGCTATTGCTGATCTGTTCAACAGCCAAGATCTATCCTTTTAATTTGATGGTACAATTATGCGGTCGGGCAAGGAAAAGTGCTTAAGCTCAATTAAACAACGTTTTTGTACCCAACGTTCTCATGCGTCTGCTTTATCGACACTTGCCTTTTATGAGAAGTCTAGGTCCTAACAGGATTCTCTCTAGAACATTTTGGTGCAAATCTTGGAGATTCGTAAATCGTGTTTGTTCATCGTACATCGTGCGGTCAATTTTTGTCAGGTACTGTTTGTATGTAATTTTAAATAAAAATATTTAAAATGATTTCTCATCACACGATGTATAACGAACAAATATGATTCACGAATTCTTAGGATCCTCACAAAGAGGATCCGGAGAGGATCCGAATTCGTCTAGGTCTAGTTGCGTGTTGATAAAAACACTAAATTAAAGTAGTAAAATTACTTGTAAAAAATTTCAGTCATTCTTGTATGCATATATCCTCAAACACTTGATTATTTCTCACTCCTTTGTTGCTTCGTCATGGCTCTCCTGTGAAAACCTATACTTGTGGCCATCATACTACCCTTAAAAGGACAAAAATCCACTATAGATCTAATTGTACGGAGCTTAAGGGCTAGGTAATCCGGACCACTAAATTTGAATTTGACGGTTATGGCGGGCCGATAACCATTGTTATTTACCTATAACAATTTAGATCAATACCCGCTAGGTAATTTTCTAAACGAATATACCCATAACCATAACTGTTTATAAACGACTAACCATAATCGTTATCCATTTAACCGTACCCGTTTCATCGTTTATTTTTACAAGTTGAAAATTAGATATATTTTTAAAAAAATTGTTTTTTAAGCCTCCCAGGGCTGAGACTATGATAGCCCGTCCCGAATTATTTGTACTGTAGGTGTGAAATGATGATTTTGCCCTTGGTGGGTATTTGTCATTTTGGGGTGATTGTTTTGTTGTTTTGTTGGTTGCACCTGGACCACACACACCCACACCCACATCATCTTCTCCCGTGTCTCTCTCTGTCTTGAACTCTCTCTCTCTCTCTCTCTCTCTCTCTCTCTCTCTCTCTCTCTCTCCCCCCTTGTCACTTGTACGGACGGGACTCAAAACCCTTGCAAACGGGACGGATCGAAGTGGAAAATGGTACCTTTGTGTTCGTGAGGATCATACGAGTTCAACCATACCAATTTCAGGTAAGGAATCCTTCGATTTCATGTCGAACCAGGAATCTCCGATTTGGTCACTGTTCATGCACACGTGAATTATTGACTTTCAGGGAATTTGAAGCTTTTAGGGAGGTTAGTGAGGTCCTTAGGAAGCTTAGGGTGGGTCGTTGAGTGGAATTGGACGTTGGGATCGTGAGTTGCGAGTTTGGCCGATTTTTCTTGAATTTCTCCGACGACATCTCGTGATCTTTGGGGCTTAAACAGGTAAGGAAATGTTCTACAAGTTAAGAGCTTCAATTTGGTACTAGTTTCATGAAATTTGGTGAAAAAACGAGTGAGATATTAAGATTTGAAAATTTTCCAGTTTTCCGACGACAGTGGCGATACCGGAGGAGTGTTGGAGAAGACAAGGGAATATTTCGTTAAGTTAACGAAATATTCTTAACAGTGTCAAGTTAGTTTTAACGAAATTTGTTAGTTTTCACGGAATATTCCCTAACAGCGGTTAGGGAATTCGTCAGTTTTGGCCACGCATGGGGGCGCGTAGGGCTGTGTCCTTGCCGGCACGTGCCGGCACGTGGAGGGATATTTGTGAGGTTGAGTAGATCACGTTGGTGTATTCACACACCCCATTTGAGCATTGTATGAGAAGTTATTTCCTAGTTTTTGTTATGTGCTCTAAATTGACGTTTTTGTAGTTGTTTCGCATATAGGTGAGACTCATCCTGAGGACATGCGCAGTCACTCAAGACAAGGGAGTTACGACCCTTCCACATATCAGTGAGTGGTCTTTTGGTTTTCCGTATATACCTATATACTTATGGTTTTTCCCAGAAAATGAAATGGAATGTTTATATGTTTTAAATGCCATGCATAGCGTTTGCCTATTTATTTATGCATTAGTAGTTGCATATATGTATGTTTAGTGCTGCGGACGCATAGGTAAGTGCCAGGTAAGTTTATGGTTTATGATTGTGAATTAGTGGTTATGTGAGATGCATAGAGAGCTCATAACTTGCACCCCCTGTGTTAGTGCTCCTGCCCAGAGTAGGGCGTCCTTCACGTGATGTTCACCTCCCGTACACACGCTCATCTTGGATCCAAGTTAGGTGCATAGTCCTGTCGTACAGACCACTATAGGTGGTTCCGACTCGTAGGTGACCCACGATTATTTGCCCAGTCTTCATGTGATTGTAGCACTTGAGCGTATTTATTTACACCCAGTCCTGTCATATAGACCACTTTAGGTGATTCCGACTCGTGTGCAGGTATAGTTAGTGAGTTGGGGATTTGAGCTCTAGATTTAGCCGATAGGTCACGTTAGGTGACTCCGGCTGACATGTTACTTGCATTGATTGACATTACCTGGGTTACTTACAGTTTATGTGGAGGCATTTGACATGGCATATTTCTGAACATGTTTTCGATATATGTGTATATTCTATTTTTTGGGAAACTATACAGGTTTTAAGGCAAGGGGTTAGAACTTTTGATAATGAAATGATTTTGAAAAGCTTTGTTTTTGCCCACTCACACTTTTTGTTTTTTCCCACTCACACTTTTTGTTTTGCGCCCCTCCAGGTTCTAGTTAGAAGCAGCTTTGGTGGTTCACGAGGACTTGACGATGGTTCTGACAGAACATCACAAATGTAGGATCACCTTTGGGTGTTGTGTAATTAGTATTCATTCTTCTGGACTGCACTTAGACTTTCTGTGCTCTGATTATGTTTATCACACTTAGTCTCACACTAGTGTATTACCTTAATTAGTTTATTTAGTAGTTTGGTTTTTATTTATTCATACTTTTATTATTATCTTTTGCTTCCGCACTGTGCACATGGCTACGTCACCCTCATGTGACGGCCAGCACGTCTTGATTTCGGTCGGGGTGTGTTAGAGACTCTCCCTTTACTCCTATTGAAGATCGGAGCTCATAGCTCTCCTCGGCTAGACCCAACCATGTTAGACTAAGACATAGAAGAATTAGTGCGTCACAGCGAAGAACACATGCAATCGACACACAACAATTGTGAATTAAACGTCCAGTATTCAGATCCAACTATGCTATGATGCCATGTTTTAATGTAATTTTGATATGTAAGGAAGAAGGGGATGATTTCACATAGATTTGGATTAGGCATATTTGTTTAAAGCTGTCAATTTCTCCTGAATTTTCATTTTAGCCGATTACCTTCTAAATTTTTGTAATTAGTCAATTTTGAACTTTAATTTCAGCCAATTACCCCTCCCCTGAACTTTTATGAATAGCTAATTTTCTCCTTGATGCTAGATTTTCAAAATTTTCATCCAAATTTTTATCCATTTTGATCACGCAGGCAACACATGACAACTGTATAAGGGTCAAAAGAATGGAAAATTGGATGGATGGAAATTGGATGAAAGTTTAAAACCTAATGCTATGGGAGAATTGGCTATCTATAAAATTTTATGTGGGTAATTAGCTAAAAGGGGAAAAATTGGTTAATTATAAAAGTTCAGAGAGTAATTGACTGAATTAAAATTTAGAGAAAAATTGGCACTTTATACAAGTTAGAGGACAAACTAACAAATACCTCCTTGGATTATATGGGAGCAAAACTAGAGAAGATGATGGAGTATTACGACGAATTCAGTCGCTCAGCCGCGTCAAATGCAAGTCAGGGGTATTTTAGTCATTTAGAACTCATTTGGAATTTGGGGCTTAGGGTTTCGATTCAAGTCAAGGCGCTGATGCAATGAAATGAAGAAAAAAGGGCACGTGGTTAAAACTAGGCCTGGCAATTCTTGACATGACCCGATAACCCGACACGACACGACACGAAATTAACAGATGTTTGGGTCGACACGATAACGAATCGGGCCGTTATTGGGTAACTCGATAAGCACCTGTTAAGATAACGGGTTGATTCGGGTATACACGTGGGTAACACGATACACGATAAGCAGAATATTATTTTTATAATTTTATAACCCTAAAAAAATACTGTAATAATTATATATATTAATTTAACAATTTTATACCCCTAAAAACTAATATATATATATATATATATATATATATATTAAATTAACTATAATAATTATACCCCCAAAATATTAACTATCTATAATATATATATATATATATTAAATTTTATAAAAACTATAATAATTATTAATTAATATGCATCCATTGATTTGATTCCATAATTGATAATTCCATTCCATTCCCTGCAGTGCCACCCTCTGTGAAGAAAAAGGGAGGGAAAATGAAAATGATAAGAAAAGTTGAAAAGGAAACAAAAAAGAGAGGGAATTAGGGAAAGATGGGTAGGCACCATAGGCTACCGGAAGGAAAAGTGAAAATTATAAGAAAAGTTGAAAAGGAAACAAAAAAGACAGGGAAAAATGAAAATTAATAGAAGTGGTGAGAATTTTTTTTTTTTTTTTTCAAAGTTATTAACTTTTTATCACATATATAACATATCTCACTATTTTTATAATGACTCACGTGATGTACTACTCCGTGTACCAATCAATTATACGTACAAAATAAATAGATTTAAATCTACTTAATAAATATATATATATAGATATATACACACACCATTGAACTTGATGGGATACGAATTATCCGAAACTAATTTCAATGATCCTAACCGTCAAACTTGTTTATATATGCTTTGAGATGACATCAGCAAAAAATTACAAAAAACAAACATTCAGAGATCAAGTAACGGGACAAAGATTTTTTACGGTTATAAACGAAAAATCACGATTTAACGGTTATTTTAACTCCGATTTTGATGATTTTTTACAGCTACACTCCTTGACCCTATATGAATACAATGAATGAATTCGATCTTCAATTTAAAATATTTACACAAGTGAATACCACAAAATCTTATGTTATACCTAATGAAAGTATAAATAAACTCTTAAGTGTTAGTCAATCTATCGTTTTGATGGGATATGAATTATCTGAAACTAATTTCAACGATCCCAACCATCAAACTTGTTTGTATATGCTTCAAGATCACATCAGGAAAAAATCACAAAAAATAAACATTCAGAGATCAAGTAACGGGACAAAGCTTTTCGACAGTTATAAATGAAAAATCACTATTTAACGGTTATTTTAACTCCGATTTTGATGATTTTTTACAACTACACTCCTTGACCCTATATGAATAAAATGAATGAATTCGATCTTCAATTTAAAATATTTACACAAGTGGATACCACAAAATCTTATATTATACTTAATGAATATAAATAAACTCTAAGTGTTAGTCAATCTATCGTTTTGATAGGATACAAATTATCTGAAACTAATTTCGACGATCCCAACCGTCAAACTTGTTTGTATATGCTTTAAGATCACATCAGCAAAAAAATCACAAAAAACAAACATTCAGAGATCAAGTAACGAGACAAAGTTTTTTGACGGTTATAAATGAAAAATCACGATTTAACGGTTATTTTAACTCCAATTTTGATATTTTTTACAACCTACACTCATTGACCCTATATGAATACAATGAATGAATTCGATCTTCAATTTAAAATATTTACACAAGTGGATACCACAAAATCTTATATTATACTTAATGAAAATATAAATAAACTCTAAGTGTTAGTCAATCTATCGTTTTGATGGGATACAAATTCTCCGAAACTAATTTCAAGGATCCTAACCGTTAAACTTGTTTGTGTATGCTTCGAGATCACATCAGCAAAAAATCACAAAAAACAAACATTCAAAGATCAAGTAACAGCACAAAACTTTTCCACGGTTATAAACGAAAAATCATGATTTAACGGTTATTTTAACTCCAATTTTGATGATTTTTTTATAGTTACACTCCTTGACCCTATATGAATATCATGAATGAACTCGATCTTCAATTTAAAATATTTACACTAGTGGATACCACAAAATCTTATGTTATACTTAATGAAAGTGTAAATAAACTCTAAGTGTTAGTGAATCTATTGTTTTGATAGGATACGCATTTTATGAAACTAGTTTCAACGATCCAACCATCAAACATATTTGTATATACTTCAAGATCGTATACATCAAAAATTTCAAAAAACAAACATTCAGAGATCAAGTAACAGGACAAAACTTTTCGACGGTTATCAACGAAAATTCACGATTTATCGGTTATTTTAACTCCGATTTTGATGATTTTTTACAACTACACTCCTTGACCCTATATGAATACAATAAATGAATTTGATCTTCAATTTAAAATATTTACACAAGTGGATACCACAAAATCTTATGTTATATTTAATGAAAGTATAAATAAACTCTTAAGTGTTAGTAAATCTATTATTTTGATAGGATACGCATTCTACGAAACTAGTTTCGACGATCCAACCGTCAAACATGTTTTTATATGCTTCGAGATCGCATAAGCCAAAAATTAAAAAAAAACAAACATTTAGAGATCAAGTAACGGGTCAACAGTTTTCGACGGTTATAAGGAAAAATCACGATTTAACGGTTATTTTAACTCCGATTTTGATGATTTTTTACAGCTACACTCCTTGACCCTATATGAATATCATGAATGAACTCGATCTTCAATTTAAAATATTTACACTAGTGGATACCACAAAATCTTATGTTATACTTAATGAAAGTGTAAATAAACTCTAAGTGTTAGTGAATCTATTGTTTTGATAGGATACGCATTTTATGAAACTAGTTTCAACGATCCAACCATCAAACATATTTGTATATACTTCAAGATCGTATACATCAAAAATTTCAAAAAACAAACATTCAGAGATCAAGTAACAGGACAAAACTTTTCGACGGTTATCAACGAAAATTCACGATTTATCGGTTATTTTAACTCCGATTTTGATGATTTTTTACAACTACACTCCTTGACCCTATATGAATACAATAAATGAATTTGATCTTCAATTTAAAATATTTACACAAGTGGATACCACAAAATCTTATGTTATATTTAATGAAAGTATAAATAAACTCTTAAGTGTTAGTAAATCTATTATTTTGATAGGATACGCATTCTACGAAACTAGTTTCGACGATCCAACCGTCAAACATGTTTTTATATGCTTCGAGATCGCATAAGCCAAAAATTAAAAAAAAAACAAACATTTAGAGATCAAGTAACGGGTCAACAGTTTTCGACGGTTATAAGGAAAAATCACGATTTAACGGTTATTTTAACTCCGATTTTGATGATTTTTTACAGCTACACTCCTTGACCCTATATGAATATCATGAATGAACTCGATCTTCAATTTAAAATATTTACACTAGTGGATACCACAAAATGTTATGTTATACTTAATAAAAGTATGAATGAACTTTTAAGTGTTAGTGAATTTATCATTTTGATGGGATACGCATTCTACGAAACTAATTTCAACGATCCAACCGTCAAACATGTTTGTATATACTTCGAGATCACAGACACCAAAAATTGCAGAAAATAAACATTCAGAGATCAGGTAACGGGACAAAAGTTTTCGATAGTTATCATTGAAAAATCACGATTTAACGGTTATTTTAACTCTGATTTTGATGATTTTTTACATCCACACTCCTTGACCCTATGTGAATACAATGAATGAACTCGATCTTCAATTTAAAATATTTACACTAGTGGATACTACAAAATCTTATGTTATACTTAATGAAAGTATGAATAAACTCTTAAGTGTTAGTGAATCTATCATTTTGACGGGATACGCATTCTACGAAATTAATTTCAACAATCAACCGTCAAACTTGTTTGTATATGCTTCAAGATCGTATATGGTAAAAATCGCAAAAAGGAAACATTCAGAGATTAAGTAAAGAGACAAAACCTTTCGACGGTTATGAATAAAAAATCACGATTTAACGGCTATTTTAACTCTGATTTTGATGATTTTTTTACAGCTACACTCCTTGACCCTATACGAATACAATGATTGAACTCGATCTTCAATTTAAAATATTTACACAAGTGGATTCCACAAAATCTTATGTTATACTTAATGAAAGTATGAATAAACTCTTAAGTGTTAGTGAATCTATTGTTTTGATGGGATACGCATTCTATGAAACTAGTTTCAACGATCCAACTGTCAAACATGTTTGTATATACTTCGAGATCGCATACGCTAAAAATTTCAAAACACAAACATTCAGAGATCAAGTAATGGGACAAAACTTTTCGACGGTTATCAACGAAAAATCACGATTTAACGGTTATTTTAACTCTAATTTTGATGATTTTTTTACAGCTACAGTCCTTGACCCTATATGAATACAATGAATGAATTCGATCTTCAATTTAAAATATTTACCCTAGTAGATACCACAAAATCTTATGTTATACTTAATGAAAGTATAAATAAACTCCAAGTGTTAGTGAATCTATCGTTTTGATGGGATACGCATTCTTCGAAAATAATTTCAATGATCCAACCGTCAAACTTGTTTGTATATGCTTCAAGATCGCATACGCCAAAAATCGTAAAAAACAAACATTCAGAGATGAATTTGATATTCAACTTAAAATATTTACACTAGTGGATACCACAAAATCTTATGTCATGATGATCGAAGAAAATTGAGGATTTTGTAAATGGAATAACATGCAAGCATTGAGTGCCATTGGCAAGGTTTAAACTTTTGAGAAAGGCTTCACAACCTTTAAAACAAAAACTCTTTCATTTTGCATATCATTGCACATTTAATATTTTGTAATAGATTAGTAGTGTATGGATGTTTGTTTATTAGGCTTTTATTTTCAAGTGTAGATGTAGTACTTAAACGAAAAATGTGTTTTAATGTTTTGAAGTAATATTTATGTGGCAATGTGTGGTATGTGCAAATTTAAGAAAAAAAAATATTTTTCTTAACGGGTCATAGCGGGTCGAGTCACTTTACCCGTTGGGTAAAGTGATCCGACCTGTTAAGGACCCGTTAAGATAACGGGTGTGACACGACACAACCTATTAAGATAACAGGTGTTACACGAAAACGACACGAACATGACAGACACGACCCGTTTGCCAGGCCTAGTTAAAACCGCGCTTAAGCGGCGAGGGTCTTGCAATATCAAAATACCAAACGGTCACTTATTCAAATTTCAAACCCATCTCTCTCTCTCTAGGTCCCTCGCTCTGTGTTTCCTTCTCTCTGCATTTGAATTTAAGCCTTAATTCTAATTCATTCTCAATTCCAATTCGATCGACGCTCCTGGTCTGACAAGAACAAAAATCATTTTCTTCTGATTAGGGTTTCCTCGATCGTTACTTGGTTGTCGTTGTTTCGGGATGAATAATACGATACAGTAGTGGAGACGGCGACCTTTGACCTTCGACCTTCTCTTCTCTTCTCTTCTCGGAGAAGAAGCTAAGGATATCAATTTTCAGGTTCCACTTTTCTTCTCTGTAATTTCTTGCTTATATTTGTCCTTTATTTTCTGCATTAATCCATAAGAATTTAGGGATTTCGCTCCTGCTTTTGGTTTTTATTTTATTTTATTTATTTATTTGTTTGTTTGTAATTGAATTGAAAATGGGTTCAAGCGCTCGCAACGGTAACATTCCAAACACCTCAAATTATTAAAAAAAAAAAAAAAGCCTCTTTCTTAATTTCTTCCTGCTTCGAATTTCTTTCTTCAAACGACATGGACTCCAAGCAGAATCAGGAGTTTCTTGTTGACCTGGACGGTTTCTTGATGGCCGAAACCACGTCCTTCGATCCCTTCAACTTCTTTGACGAAATCGACCTTAATGAGCATGGTGTAGCAGTGGCAACTCTTGTTGATGAGAACAAGCAAAGGAAGCCACATCCAGAAGACGGTCTGTTGCGTTAGAGGAAGAAGAACCCATTACCATCTTATGGTAAATGCAAGGATTTGGAGACCGTTCTCCGCGCTCTATCTGCACAAAACCCTCCTCCTTTTTCTTCTTCCACACAAAACCTTCCTCCTCCATCTTCTTCCACACAAAACCCTAAGGAGAAACCTGATTGGAATGATGAAGAGAGGATGGAGTGCGGTAAGCGCAAGCTCCACCAAAGTTATAAGGAGGATCAGAACAAGAGAAGGAAAATTCAGCTCATTGACATCAAGAATCTGCCTGTGCCTAACCCGCAACGACGGAATTGCAACAAAGGACTTCTTCAGCGTTTTGGTCAGCGTTTTGGTCAAGGAAGTCTTCGAGAAGCGTTTTGGTGACCGCCCCAAAAAGACTCTCGCTCCGAAATGCAAAGAAACGACCCAAGGTATACAACTTCCTTTGTTACTTTCCTTGCTTGTTTACTTCGAACTTCTTTTTTATTCAAGCTGTGTTTTTAGGTGGCCGAACCATAAAGAGGGCCGAGTTGATTGCAATGGCTACGGCTAAAAGGAAACTCGCCCCTCCTATAAAAAAGGTGGCGGCTGCAGCGCTAGCTTTGTCGGGCAAACGCCCTCACCCAGAAGCTGAAACGGCAGGAGACGCTCCTCGGCCCAAAAAACGTGTCAAGAAATTGGCTAAGAAAGGTGAGCGGGAGATTCACGTTTTTTCCAGTCAAACCATAGGGGCAACTGCTCATAGCGTTTCTTTTCCTCTTCCTGTGATTGAGGCTTCCACCGCGGTATAGCTAAACCCATCGATTGAGCTGGCCATCAATCTAGTTGTCAAGCGGCTTACAACTTTAGCCCTGGCAGCTACTCATGCCAAAGACGACTTGGTGGCTGCCATCCTAGAGGAAGCGACTCCCTCAGCCAAGAAGAACTCTTTCCCTATTCCAAAGAAAACTGCAAAGATCATCCTAGAAGATGAAGTATAAAATTTATAATGTTCTTTTATCTAAAACTCCCTGTCTAATGATTAACCCTTGTTGTTTAGGAAGATGAGAGTGAAGGTCCCTATTTGGTGAGGAGGTCTCAGCCGGCTGAGAAAACCACTCTTAATCCCCAACCGGTGGTCGAAGCGGCTAGTCGAGTCAAGCCTTCCTCGGTCGAAGCCAGTCCCGATCTTGCAGGGGCACCGTGGGTTGAACCAGAAGCAACAACAGAGACTCTGATTCACCCTCAGGATCAAAATCTTAGCATTCCTCCTCAAAAAGTTACTTCGGCTTTTGTAAGGCTCAATCACTTTCTCTCGTTAGTTTTTCTATAACAAATCTAAACCAAGAAAAAATATTAAATGTCAGGTACCCGACCGAAAATTCTATGCACTGAATGGTGTTATCTATATTTCTTGGGCACCCTAGTGTTCAAATTACGAACATCGATGCAAATGTGTAGAGCACCACTTTTCTTTAACATTGGTACGATATTCGCCACCATTCAACGTTTCGAGCTGTCTGAATAAACCCGGCTTTTAAAAGCTAAACTAGTTCGCCTTTTATGCCGAGTTGTACTTCGGCCGAGAATCACCGAGGAGGTTAGCAAAAAGGTTTATAACCAACTTTGATGCGTAATTCATGCTCAACAAGGGTTCGATCTAGACCAGGCATCTCACGGTAACTCCAAGAAAAACAATCTTTAAACTCGTTGAGTAATTTACAAAGTTCAGTTCATGGATTGGGGTAACAATGCACTAACAAATAACGGTTGAGGGTCATCGGCCGTTCCAAAATTTCTTTCCTCTAATAGGTCTTTGACCTGAGGTCGACTGTCTTCGAGCTGGGCTAGGGTAGCTTGAAATTTATCAAGGGATAGGACGGGACCATTATCTCCTTCGAAGAAAAACTCCACGAGGTTTATGCCCAAATTCGGCTATTTGGAAATAGTATAGTAGTGGGCCAGCAGTTGTTCCATAGTAGATGAAACCGCGGCCCGGCGTTCGGCGTGTTTGGTATCAGACATCGGGATCGGTAATGAGGTCAGTTAACCCGAGTTTCACTGAATCTTGTTGAATAGTCTCGGCACCAACCTCAAATGGCTTTTTGAATCAAAATTCAAGTTGGCCGTCCTTCATCGTTGAGACCGTGCAAGGTGATGTAGCCTACGTGGTTGTCGTAGTAACGTGCTTGGATCATGTTAGCTTCGAATGGCTAACTATTGGCCGGATGAACCATGATCGATTTGCTATCCTAAAATATAAGGACTTGATACAATGATGAAGGGATACAGCCTGTTTGATGGATCCAATCCTTACTGAGTAATGCATTATATTCAGTATTCGAGTCGAGAATGAATAATGTAGTCATGTGATTGCGACCTGTGATATTGACTTCTAACGGAAGTACCCCCTTGGTCTGGGACTTATCTCTGACGAAGCTACTCATGGTGACTCTTGATGGGATAAGTTCATCGTTAGAGCGATGTAGTGCTTTCATGATGGAGATGGGTATGATGTTGACTGTTGCTCTGTAGTCAACGAAGATTTTGGAGACTGGATATCCTTCGATGTGAGCTGTGACATACAACGGCTTTAAATGATGGAGATTGGCTGAGGAAGAGCGGAGAAACAAGTCAGCAAGAGCTGTTTTGAGTTGTCTTCTTTGCTTACTCGCTCGTCTTCCTCCATGATGATGAAGTCGACTTGCGTTGCTTCTTCGACAACCACATCGCTTTCCAAGAAGTTTGCTTGGGACGTGGTTGGTTGAAATTCAGTCAGTAGAACGTGGACTATGCTAATTTTTATGTTGTCGACAACCGAATGGCCCATTGGGTTATTGCCGTTGTCTCCTGGACTATGGAGCAAAGTATCCTATTTTAGAGTGTCCTCGACCTGATCATTTTTCTTTTCAAGTAATTATTCCTGTGGTGCATCCAACATTCCGCGTTTCATTCTGATTACTATCCCTGAGTTCGCTCAACGTTGGAGACCAGTCTCGTCCTTGTGACGCCTTATGGGCACGCTCCTGATAGGCAATTTGAGCATCCCTCGTGTCTAAATAAGCATCTAGCCGTGCCATGCGTTCTTTCTCATCAACCATCAGGTCGAAAAAAGACACGGCTAAGAAAACTTCAAAATGGTATTGTAAATATTGGAGGTCTTTGAGGGAGAAAGGAAGCTCGGTAGTATCTATATCAGTATATGGGTCAACCTCGAAGTCGAGAACTCAAGCTTCTCGTATATGCTGGAACCTGGCCTTTATTCCCAGATCAGTAGTCTTTTGAATAATCTGCTCGGCATTAGGGCAAGTTAGTGCCAGGTCGAGAGCCTCTTAACATGCCTTTGGTAAGCCATACAAGTCAGTAATGGAATATTTCTTGTGAAATTCCTGCATGTACTCCAAGGCTTCACCGAGAAATTTGGGGTGTAGATTTCGTCAGACCTTTATTAATGGCACTTGTGAGGGCAATAGAGGAAGTTTATTTTCTGCTTCCTTCCGAAGATGTTCGAAATGAGCCTTCATTTCCTTAGGCTAGAGAATGAGTTTGATGCGCTTCTTAGACTCTTCTATCGTGGTCTCAAAATTGTGATCGATCACTTTCTTTCCGTGAAGTAATTCGGCCATGATTGCTGGGGATTGTCGATCATCCTCATTATCTGTTATTTCCTTGGGCTACCATTGGTAGCCGAGGTAGCCTGAGCCGCTTGTCGATGGGCCATGCAGTTTATTCATTGGCATCGACGTTTCTGCAATTTAGAGAGTGCGATATACACGCCAGTAGGAGAATTGTAACTATACCACCATTGGTCGCGTGGCTCGGGCGGCTTGAAGGTTTTTTGGCTCATGGAAGAGCTTGAGTTGCTAGAGTTGCACGCATAATAGTCCTTGTTATAAAATGGTGTGTCAAAATCGAGGTGTCGTTTGGCTGAAGGTTGTTCATAGATTCGTGTTTGAGGGCTGAGCCTATCGAAAACTCCTTGGCATTGTCCTATGCCGAGCACAGTTTGAGGTGTCGTTGCGGCCATAGGAGGCGGTCGTTATATTATTGCCTGAGGTGGTTTCTGTTTTGGCTCGATGAAGATGACATTTGCCTTACACCAACTACATAAAATCACTGGCCCATCCGCTTTTTCTACACTGCAGTTTGACATGGGCTCGACGACAGCTGGTCCTGAAAAATCTTTAGGCAGCTTGTTTGAAAATAAATCAATCTTGATCTGCTGTCGAGAGTTCTGCTTTGGGACGTGTTGCATTAGAACGAACTCGGCCTTTCCTTTGCATTTGTCCTTAAGCAGATGAGCATTTACCACGTTTATTGTCATCGTAGGAAATCGGTCAATGTTGATGCCTATTTTCTTTTCTAGAAACTTGAGTTTACCATTGTCAATCCAGCTTTGGATGACGTCTCAAAACACGATGCAGTTGTTTGTCGTGTGCTTGCTCGAGTTATGGTACTTGCAATACGACTTTCCTTTCAATTCTTCGTCTTTAGAGATATTATGCCCAGGCCGAAGTTTGATAATTTTGGCAAGTAGCAGTTGATCGAAGATGGCGTCAGCCTAGTAATGTCGAAAGTATAAACTTTCGCTGTTTTGACGAGAGACTCCTCAGGGGCCGAGCAAGTCTTGGCATCTTTGGGATTGGCATGAGCCAACGCCTTGCATATATAGGGTTTGTTGATTATTATTTCGGCTACGTCTATACTGGCATATTCTTCAGCTTCGGTAGATGCATAACTGATTGTGGGGCTTTTGTAAATTGTTCCTCTGGACGGAGACTTCGATGCCTTCTCTTCTCGGAGTAAATAATCGTATTGCTCGACATGTTGAGCTAGTTCGTACATGTCACAGAAGTTTACCCCTAGGAATTTCTTCTTGTACTCCACGCCCAACCCATTCAAAGTGAGCCTAACAAATTCGAATTCAGGGAGAGGTACTCAGCACCAATTTCTAGCCGATTTAAACCTTGTAAGATAATCCATTGGTGACTCATCAGATGCTTGAGCCATCCTAGCCAATGAAGAAATTGACATTTCCATCCTCGGCTGATAAAATTGCTCATGGAATTTTTCGACCAGTTCCTCCCAACTTTGGATGGAGTTAGGTGGGAGGTTGATGTACCACGCGAATGCCGAGCCTGTTAATGAGAAGTTGAATAGTCGCAATTTATGGAAGTCACTGTTAACATCTTCGCATTGTGCAGTGAACCGAGCTACATGTTCTAACGAGTAGAAGGACGATTCTCTAGCAAAAAGGATGAAATCTGGGATCTTAAAGCCTTTAGGATATTCGAACTTCTCTACACAAGCTGGGTATGGATGGATGAATTTCGGAAACTTTAGCCCCTTTTTCAAGGCCGAATTGATCATTCTTTGGACCTCGATCATATCGACGGATGCTATTTCTTCTCTCTGGTTGGATTCGTCTGATCTACTGCTTGATCCTCCTCTTTTTTCCAAATCGATCGTTTTGAGCCGAACACATCCTGTCTCGGCCTATATCATTAATAATGGATTACTCTTAAGTGGAAGTTGTCGGGAACGATCAATAGGTCCACCTTCGTAAACTTTACTAACCAATAGTTCGAGCTACTTGTTGTGTGACTCGCCATTACTGCGTATTACCTCAAGTATGCTTTTTAGTTCTCGACTGAAATTCTGAGATTGCTCTTCAAGTTTTCTCCGGAGAAATGATCTAGTCGATGGATCAGAACCTTTGCAACCATCCTCATTGCACTCCTCGATTATTCCTTCGATAAAAATTGCTTTTGTCGCTCTGGTGGTGATCTCCGTATCACGACCCTGTCCGCCGGGACTAACTTCCTTTTCTCGGCTTGTCGTACTTGTGGCTTCGAGTGTGATGGCAACATGAGGATTCTGTGCTTATGACAGGCTATCATGATCTGGGTTTTGAACCATAGGTGGAACGTTAGTCGCTGATTTACCTATCCCTATTTTCTTTTTTACTGACCATGTCTCAATGGTTATGAACTTCGTAGCTTTAGCGCTGGGTCCCACTAGGCGTGCCAAAATGTTGACCCTAAAAACTACCAAGCCTATGTGGCACACATGCCGTGTAATCAATAAGCTAACTACGTCATTTGGTTGTATGCGGGGTGTGCCAACTCGTCTGCTGAGCTCGGCCAGGGAGTAAAATGTGTTGATGTCACGTTGAGCGCGTTGCTGACTTCTTGATCTTGCAATTGCAGGTGAGGAAGGACTACATCTCGGCCTTCGAGTTCTAGAGCCTGAAGACATGGCTGCTAGTCTTGCGAAGTTCACGGATCGTCGGCACCGGGTTCGGTCACGATGATTATATTCGTAAGAGCATAAGCATGCTGAACTGACAACAAACTATACGGACACAAGTACTCAAAAGAGATGTATGCCTTGATGGTAAATGTGGTTCGGCCGTCAGAATGCCGAACTCTAAAACTTACTTGTGATTATCCAATTATAAATAACTCGGCGTTCAATATGCCGAGCCCAATAACTTGTAACACCTCACTTTGCCGAGAAGGCTAATGAGATGACCTCTACCAACAAAGACTCGAAAATCCTTGTCGGTCGAGACTTGGATAGGTGATCAATTGGCCTCGATACAGTGCTGTTTTCCAAACTGAAGGTTCTCCGCGGTCGGCTAATTCTACGGCAACAGTGATGTTTATCCAAATTGAAGATGTTCGTCGGTTGCCTTCACAATGTTGTTTATCCAAACTAAAGGTGTATTGGTGGAAAAAGAAAATAAAAATCTCAAGGTTGTTGAGAGGTTTCGCGTAGAGTGAGAGTTTGCGCAGGGCAGTTTGTGTGTTGAATTGACTTTTTAAATGATGTACTCCCCTCTATATATATAGCAGCGAATCTACTCCTGGCTGAACCAGAGATGTTTTGGGATTAAAACTCCCAAATCTATTCTGATTAGGATTCGTCCAATCCTAGTTCCAATAGGTTTCTAAACCAAGCTTCTGTAAAGAATTAGATTCACTCCCGACTTCTTAGCGTTTTCAATTCTGAAACCTCTTTGTTGTTCAAGGACTCGACTTCTTCGCTCTTATCCAAATCAATCCTTCTTGCAATAGGACTTGGCCGACCTAATTGGGCTACTAGTTGGACGACTCATAGTATTTTTGAAAGAGCATTGGGCCGAACAAAAACCTAAGCTCGGCCCAATAATGTTATTTTGGGCCTAAACAACAAGTTTCTCTGTCACTCGATGCTCAACCACCAGTTGTTGTGTGTTTTTGGGATATTCTTTGATTTCTTGGTGAACAAAACGACATAAAATTGTCTCGCTCTTTTCTGCTAGATTGAAATATAGAGCTATGGCTGCTGGTTGTGATGAAGTGATTTGGCTGCGTTTTCTATTGGAGGATTTGGGCATTCCTTTAACTGGTCGATATCTTTTATTTTGTAATAATCAAGTGACATTGCATATAGCTGCCAATCCCGTTTTCCATGAGTGCACTCGACATATTGAGATGGATTGTCATTTCATGTGTGATAAGATTGTTTGTGGTACAATAGTTACTACACATGTTGGCACAATACAACATCTAGTAGATTTGTTTACGAAGCCCCTCGGAAAGAAGAAGTTTTGAGCATGTTACACAAGTTGGGAGTTCTTGACATCTACTCTCCAACTTGAGGGGAGTGTTTGACAAATAGGAAATTAATTAGAATTAAATTGTAGTGGAGAGATGTTTTAGTGTATTTAGAGCACAATGCAATACACTAAAGTTATTGTACAATTAAAATTAAATATTTTTTCAGGACGTTTTTTCAATTGTATAATGATATATGATTAAAAGAAAAAATTGTATAATGATATATAATGTATGTGTTCGTATTGTGCGGAGATTGAAAATTTTCTCCCACTGATGATACGAACCAAAGTGTGCCGAGGCAGAGTTGGACGCGCGTTCATTCCTTAACCGCACACGTCAGCACACTATTGCTGCTTCACACAAAAAGCCCCAAATTGAATACAATGAAAAGGCAAGTCGGGTGTTTCTCAAGGGTTTTCGTTCGGAATCCGGAATTCTGGATTGACGCTCCCCTAATTCATAAGTTCAACATTTCAGTTCAGGTATGTAATTATATAGTTATTTAATTCTGTTTTCTTTGTTTCCTTTCCGTTTATTGAAATTTTTGATATGGAAACAGAAATATTCAACATTTTCTACCGATTTGATGGAGTGATCCTTCTTCGTTAGCAGAAATAACCCATAATTCTTACATCTATCATCTCTTTTCAATTCTTTATACATGTTTTAACTTAACTGGTTGTTGTTGTATCGTTTATTGAAATTTGTTTGGCAACTGAGAAAATCTCATGAGATGAAGATTATTAGTTAATGATGATTAATTATTAGTTATAATTCGTGGTTAACATAATCTGTTATTGCTGCTGGAAAACATTGGTTTACAGTAAACAGTTTGATTCAAAATCTGTCTGGTAGCTGGTAGGAGTTTTGATTGTCTTGACATTGCCCCACTTGTCATTTTCACTTTCAAGTGGACAAAGGTGCAAGAGTTGCCCATCAAGTATGAGTTTTCCCCTCAAGTTACTTGTATTACCAAAAACTAGGATCTTCATTTGTAGTAGCCTCACAACAGCTTCAACACGAAAAGAAATCAAAATAGATAGAATGACCGTCATAGTCATGGTATGGAATAATGATATTGTTCGATTGACTTAGCTCCTTTCTTTTCATTGGTTTTATACCAAGTAATTATATTTTGGCTTCCGCATACCTAGGCTTCAAAACTGTTCGTCATTTAACGCTTTTACTTTGGTTTTTCTCTTTTATAAGCAGAAAAAAGTACTTTAACTTAGATGTGGATGAGGGAAGGTGGTTTATCTCTATCTTTTTTATCATCTTTTATATGGACATTATTGATCCATGCTGTAGAGGAGCAATATAATTTAAATCTTCTCCTCACAGCCTTTTATTCTTTTGATATCATGCAAAGGGTTTTTAGTCATAGTAGTGGATTTTCTGTGACCAGGTGTTATTGTGATTTGTAAATTTAGTCACCAACTGTCTGTATTGCAATTATCTGTCTGTGTATGGAGTAGTTTCGGCTGCAGTATGTAATGCCACTGCTTTTCCATATTTTGCACATAAATGTTCTCTGCCCATTTATTGTTTGGCTCTTTTCATACACACATCCAACAAAATCAAGTGCTAAATCTGTGAATTCTTTTTCAATGTCCGGTCCTTACCAGAATGCTTCTTCCAGAGAGCAAACAAGATTTATGTATTTTGTATTTTGGTGTTTGCAGACCAGAAGCATAAAACAGATCTTGCTGCCGAATATTTCTGATAGATGGCTGGGATTTCGGGATATAGGAGCCTTGCACCTAAAACAAAGAATGCGATAGTTGCTGGGGGCCTGTCAGCTTTTGTCTTCGGAGTATATTTCTACACCATGAGAGCTGTTGGAGGCACAGATGAACTGCAAGCGGCTATTAACAAGTTTGAGGACGAAAAAGGTCAGAAAGAAGCTGAAGCAAGCATGCCATCGAAGGTTTGATCTTAGAAATCAGTTGTGTAATAATGTAATAACTTTTTTTGGTTGAAACATAATAATGTAGTCAAGGACAATGTAACCCCTGCTGTTAAGCTTTCGAAGACACCGTTGCAGCCCTCTATTGAATATGCAATGTTTTTCTCCAAGATATTTTATTTCTTATGCTCGAGCAAGTGAAAGGTTAATTTTGCAATCTGGGACAAGAAGACTTTTAATGTCGTCAGAAACGAATGTTTGGCTCTTTGTTTCCTTCAAAATAATTTTGCAATCTGAACATTGTAGTTGTAGAAAATTCTTATCGTAATTTCTTTCTATTTAGCATACCAGCATGGTTACAAGCTCGATCCCCTTGGAAGTTGCAACGAGACGACTTATGCATTCCGCGACATGCTGACGTAGTGTATCAAATCCGTTCGAAACATGACACGAGATCTAGAGTTAGTGTATGCTACTGCGGATGGAGACGGTATATCACATCGGCGTGCCAATGTGGTGTATTGGATGCGCAATAAATTTTTGTGTAGTTCACCTTGGATGAGATTTCAATCAATTATTTTATGCAGGCTCATATGCCTCTTGAGCTCTACCAAAACATTTCCTCACCATTACAAAAGCATCAATTGCTCATGGATAATATTCGATTACGAAAACAAGTAAAGAGTTTTTACGCCTTCCAGCATTAAAAAAATAAAAAAATAAAAAAATAAAAAAATAAAAAATTCCGACATCATTTACCGATTCTAACGGGCGTTAACGGGCAAATCGAGGCGTCCTTAAAAGGACAATTATCACGACTTTTGACTAAATCGTTCATGCCGAAGGAAGCCTTCAATCTTTCAGCAAGATGCGGCAACGTCTTTATGCTATCTTGGGTTGTCTGTTCAACACATGATTCCAAATTGTTGAGAGAATTGGTTGTGGCCTGTTGTAGCTTAGCTGCATCGAACTTGTCTTGACAGACCATCAGTGCCCTGCTTAACCTCTCCTGCATTTGGTAGAAGAATTTTCATGAGTAAGTAGTAGTTTGCTAGACGACAGCCTGAAAACATATTCGCTACGCATAAAAAAAGAAGCACAAATCTAAACATAAAAGGGTTCTTTCTCACACGTATGTATACAACAAATCTGACACACGCCCGAATGAAGAAAACTCTGCTTATGAGTGGATGTTATAACAAAACACAATTATGTCCTCAATTAAGAAACATTACTAACTCATTTCTATCTACGCTACAATTGCTATCAGAACCATACCTTGCACACTACCTTTGCAGGAATAACTGCCACTGCTATTGGCAACCTACTCTAATGGTTTAAGGCAGAAATGAATGTTCGAATCCACATGTTCATTGTCCCTGAGACATTTTCTTAATCCGGGGATAGAAATATGATTTTTTGAATATGCACAGAGCATGCACACTGTAATATCCCACATCGCCCAGGGGAGTGGATCCTGGAAGTCTTATATGTATATTCCCATCTCTACCTAGCACGAGGCCTTTTGAGAGCTCATTGGATTCGGGTTCTATCGGAACTCCGAAGTTAAGCGAGTTCGTGCGAGAGCAATCCCAGGATGGGTGACCCCCTGGGAAGTTGTTTCTGAGTTCCCAGAAACAAAACCGTGAGGGCGTGGTTGGGGCCCAAAGTTGACAATATCGTGCTACGATAGAGTCGAGCCAGGGATGTGAGGGGGCCTGGGCCGGGATGTGACATACACGCCATGCACAGTCGCTGGACAGAAATATGATTTTCTACACCTTGAAATGTCCTAATTGCCCTCGTATATATATGGATTATTTCCTTATTTTTTCTGATTTCTCTCTCTATTATCTTTCTGTCGAAGAACCCTAACGATGCACTTACCCTTTAACAACCCATGTCACCGGCATCAACCCTTTCTCTCTCACCGATGACCATCCTTTCACTAGTCCCCTCTCTCTTCTGTTTTTGAATCAGTGACCCAAGATTCAGATCGCAACTAACTTTTAGGTGGCAACACTATTCCCAACTCACAATCCTAAAAGCTTGGTGTGTAATGGATAACAATTCATCCATCAAAGCTCTCATGAAGGTCACAAGTGGGACTGGATGAATCAACATGAGCCAAAGCCTAGTACGAGTGATGCAGGTTTCTTTACAAGTGAGGTCAAATATTTCTTGGCTTTGGCTTCAATTTTTTCATAAAACTATACACTGTATGCACACGAGATGCATAAAGGAAGTCAAATTTGGGTTTCTGCTCAATTATTGTAGTCTAATTTTGACGTCACGCAATTAACAACGACACAGAGTTGTGGATGCAAATTTCTGCCGTCTCTTTCTTTGACGAAAATGCACTTGCAAAATAATAACACCTAGGATGAAAGTCAAAAGCCTCACGCACCCATGATGAATGGGGGTGGGGGGGGGCGCTTTGGTTGAAGAATCTCTGATGCCAAAGTTAGAATTCTGAAAAGAATGTGTTTAGGAGTTTTGGGTAACAACAGCCTCCTGAATTTTGGAGATAAAATGGGTATGTATAGGAGAGACTGAGGAAGTGGGCCGGCCCTAGGGTGGTATTTTAGGTGGGAATATTCCAAGATATTTGTTTAAATAAATATCTTGGAGTTATTAGGTAAATATCTTAAATAAATGGAATTAGGATTACTTATTTGAAAGAAGTTTTCTCTGATTAGGAATGTATTTATGATAAGAATAATAAATTATTCTATCATAAATACCTTTGACTTTTCCTATGGGCAGGGTGCCTTGAGCAGTCGTTAATATTTGCCTGCTCGACCTCAACTGAGCGTGGTGAATGAGAATGCTCCCTGCTCATTTATTGGGACAGTCTTGTCCTTCTTGGGAAATAATCTACGTGTTAGCTCCATGATTTTTGGGATTATTTTTTGCTCCACTAGTGTCATGCCATATACAATTCGAACTTACAACATTGGGTTTTGAAGACTTAGGCATGCTTTGTGCTGTGCATCTTTTCATTTAAGAAAGCAAACATTGTCAATGCTACCAAAAACTTCTCCCTTTTCCATTTACTAATAAAAAATACATGAGAACTAAATTTGAAGAAAAGTAAAGGAAAATAAACAAATCTAGTCCCAATTAAAACCATATAACATTTCACAAAAAATGTTCATTTCTTGATGCCATAAATCCCAATGGGGATGGACTATGAAAGGACCTTGTGCACTTCCACAGTCGCTGCATGATTTGACGGTAGCATTGTCTTCGTAAAATTTTATTATTCTACTAACTTCCCTGTCCACCCGAATTGACCAAAAAAAACCACCAAGCTCTTTCTGTACACTCCATTACGCTTACCAATTTCTAACAGTTGAGAGAATGTAGAAGGCTGAGGCCTCTCTCTTTTTCATCCCCCCTTGGCACCCTAAGATTGCACCATAGATGTATGTTGATGCTTGATGACCCTGGGAGATCGCCGTCTTCAGAGACTCAATTCCAAGTTCAGAGTTGTTGTATCGGAAGTACCATATCGCATCCCTTGGGTGTACAAGGCCTTGCCGTACTTTAATATGAAGGTCTCTGATCCTGGGCCATGGTGCAGGGATTTACTAACCAATGCAACTGGTAGGAGTTTTGTAGAACGATAGGTTACCATCTTCATTCAGTCTTTCGTTTGTCTTCCAGGTATCTTTGTGCATAAAGTTTTGGTTGGTAAGGTCCTACTGAGACTCACGTGAATCAGTTGTAGTTGGTTAAGTTTATAAGGGAAATGAGGACTTTTGAGCAATCAGTTAAGCTCTTTCTGTATTAGTTAACGATTAAGCGATATTTATATTAAAAAAAGATCTTATTTCCATACTAGTTGTGAGTAAGGAACTCTTAAATGCACCGTTCCAAGAACTTGTACACTTCTTCATGTCTCCTCCATGAAGTTAGCAGGTCGACCCTTTCAAGTCTCTGAATGCTTATGTGTTCGAAGATGCGGTCATGTTGGGCAAGTTGGTTGAACTTCTTGCACACCATTTTTGTTGAATATAGGGAACGAAAGGAGCGGGAAGCAACCTTGGTGAGTATTTCCATAAGAAGCTCGTCTAGAAGAGATTGTATGAAATTGGGGTCATTGTGCCTTTCTTCATCGCTCTGCCTTTCTTCGTCGTTCTGCAACTGGATGAGGTGGTTTGTGCTTAGACAAGCATGAATAAATACACCACCTTTCATGCCACCCAAAAGTCATTCATGCACAATTTCGTAATTAATTATCACAATTTCCTAATTATGCCTACTTTTTAAAGTTTCTTATTTGTGTATGCACAATAACCAATTGGATGAGGTGGTTGAGATTTTACAACCCAACCATGCATGCACAGTAACCAACCGTCATCACTCTTAATTCAAACAACCCTCGAGAGCCCAACTGCACACAAACCTATAGGACTTGCCATTGACTATTATTTGTACTTTTTGGATTCGTTCAGGGGACATGAAGATGTCGTGTGCATGAAGATGTTGTGTGCATATAATGTGCATTTCACATGCACTACATGTGCATGTGCATGTACTACGCATGTTCTGTGCAAGGAATGTTCATTTTTTTTTCATGTCATTCATTCATGCACAATTTCCAAAGAAAATAATAAAAAGATAGACAAGCATTGATAAGTGGGAAAAAGTGGCGGCAAGGTAGATCGATGACATGGTAATAATGACAACTTGGGCCATTTTTTTTATATTGTTTCTGTATCTATACAGAAAAATTAAAAGTACAAAGTCCATAGAATTACGAATTTAGTAGTACATGAGAGACTAAAGGAAAACAAAAGGTTGTGTTGGAGTTTAAACGCTGCGATAACAACAAAATTAACGAACAAAAAAAAAAAAAAACTTAGTACCTATCTCTACCACACAATATATCACAAAATATATTCACTTCCTGATGCCATCTACATGCATTACAGGTTGTGAATTTTTCATTGTCACATGCATCCCAATGCGTTCATAGTGTGACTGGACTTGGTGGACTTCCATTGTTGCTGCAAGGTTTGATGGCAACGTTGTCATGGTGAAGTTTTAGGATTTGGGCCCTTACTTCCCTATGCACCCAAAAACCAGACAAACACAACCGAAACTTCTCTCAGCATTCCATTACACTCAACTATCTCGAGTTGTGATAGTTGAGAGAATAGAGAAGTTTGAGCCCTTCGTGCTTGGAATCCCACCCGTGGCACATTGAGATCGCATTGTACACGTAAGTTGCTAATTGATGGCCCTCCAAGATTACACTCTTAATATGCTAAATTTCAGCTTCATCCTTGTTGTCTCGGAAGAAGTATCGCATCCCCACAATGTAGAGGGCCTCGGGGTTGCGGCACTAGATGTAGCGATTGATGAAGTTTGAGACTTTGTTAGATGCACCCCATGATCTAAGCAGGTTGACTGTCTCAAAGTCTGTAATATTGATATGTTGGTAGATGTGAGGGTTATTAGCTATTTCCTTTAACTTCTTCGAGACCATCTTTGCCGAAAAGAGGTCCCTTAATGAACGGGAAGTAACGATGATGAGAATTTTGAGAACGTCGTCAAAAATAGATTGCATAAAAAAAAAAAAGAGGTGGTGTGGCCTTTCTTCATCATTTTCAACTTATGGTTTTTTTTTGGAGGATGTAATTGAACTTGTGGTTTTGTAATAGAACACAAACCCACAAGACAACTTAAATAGATGGAGGATAAGGGTCATTCAAACGGTGCAACTTCCCATCACAAAAAAGGTCATTCAAACAATGTAGCTTCCCATGACAAAAAGTTAATTTCTTATGTACATAATAATTCAAAAATAAAACCATCCAAATACCATTACAGAAGTAGATTAATGATAAATGCCTCCTGTATACAACGCATGTGCATTATATCCACATACTATGCACATACTAAGCACATAAAATGATCTCGCATGGTCATGATATGCACACTGCATGTTGCGTTTGGAGTATTGAAAACATAAAATCTGGAAATGGGAAAATTAACATTTTCCAAAACCCTTTTGGGTCAAATTAAGTACCCAAATGAAACATTAATTAAAACCTTCTACTTTTGTATTATATTATTATTAAACATTGAAACCCAAAAATAATGGGGTAAGTCTCATCCCTTTTGGCGCCTAGTTTTGAAGAGAATCCCAAGGCCAACAAGCTAATGCCCACTGGGTTTACAGTAATGTGTGGAAAAAAAATTGATTTTTGACGTGGTTCAATATTAGGTATGTTCCAATTTGTGTTTCAGTTCAACTGCAGAATTTCACAAAATTTTCCCGATATGTGCATACGAAGTGCATATGTTGTGCAGGTTGCGTGCATAAGGTGTGCATTTCTTGCGTATGGCATGTGCATATGATGTGCATATTATGTGTATGCGAAGTGTATGGTATGTGCATATAACAAGGATACATAGTACTCATGTTTATTATCATAAGGTAATTAGCTAATACATTGCACAACAATAAAATGTCATATAATCCCATTATGGTTGATGAAATTCTTTTCCTTTTGCTAATTGGCGAGAATCTTCAAAGCCCTTGTTGTATTCCTCCTTCATTTCGGCTTTTCCCTCCCGGGGACGCTTGTATGACTCAATATGGCCTAGACACTTCTAGAACAATTCAAAATTTAGGAATGTGATCCTTTCTCCAGACGTGTCAACCTTTGTTTTTTGCTTGCTTGCACGGTAGAGCACTTCGTTGGCTTTATTGTTGAGGTCCACAAGCTCTTTTTCTGCCTTCGTTATCTTGTGGTTTCACCACTCGCCGACGCCCGTTTCATAATCGAGTCTCCTGTGGACCTGATCTATACTTTTCAGCAGCGTCTTCGAGTCCACATAGCTAAATGATGACGTAAGATTTTCCTTTGGCGGCCCTGGAAGTGGAGGAGGTTCCATGTTGTACCACCCGTGGAACCCTACGTAAAAGCCCTTAGTTTCATGTGGGAACTAGGACATGTTTTTGTTCTCAATTGTTTTGGCTATCTGAAAAGTCTAATTTTTTAGGGTGGGGGGGGGGGGGGGTGGTTAATGGTTATTGCAACTATGTGTGAGAAGCATATTATTTATACACAAGTCTACCATGATGAGGATGAAATCAGTTAGGTAAAGGAGGGAATGTATTGAAGGTGTTTATGTGGTGAGGATGTGATGCATGTGACCTTCAAAAGTTGTAAGAATCGCCATCACTACTTTATGGTCCCCTAACTTGAATGATGCTTCCAAATGTTGTTACTTCATTTTAAACATAAATGTTAGTGTATTATCAAATCTCACGCCCCTACGTCATGTTGTGCATAGGTTGGTCCAGGCATATCTAACTATTTTGTAATTGTGGGGACTATACATTGATAGCTTCGACAAGACAAGACATGGGTTTGAAACTTGGAGGTTTATACATTTTTTCTTTTTTTTTCTTTCGAAACTCATTGTAATGGTTTAAACTCATCGTTTGAAGGACCTTTTGAAACCCAAAATCCAACACCTTGTATACACTGATAACAATATACAAGCACTGGGCAAATCATATAGAGATGACAAATGTGCATGTCATGCGCATATCGTGTGCATATTGTGTACAATTTCTTTCATATTCAACTAAGACTTGTATTTCACAAACATTTTCAAACAAACACAGATTCCAGATCGAATTCACAAAAATTTGCAAGTTCATAACAAAATTAACAAATATTGAGCATTTTGTAACAAAACCACAAAGCCAAATCCGCCAACACAACTCCATGAATCTTCAATACCCTAAAAAAAATTAGAACGCAAAACTCTAAGATTGAAACTCAAAAATCTAAAATAACAAAACTCATAAACAAATAAAGATTTCCATAACACATTTCGAGCCCTCTCTTCCCCATCCTTCTTTTGTTCGACTTCCCATCTCTGCAAATCCAAAAAACTAATTGAACAAACAAGCAATTTAGTTGCAGAAATGGAGACAATGACCGAGTTAGAGAAAGAAAGAGATGAGAAAGAGAGAGACGAACCTGATGGCTGTCGAAGCTTCACTGCCGTAAACAATGGAACTTTCCTACCAAAACGCAAAATTTGGTACAAAAATCATATTTTAAGGATGGAACATTGATGCAAACGAGAAACCCTCACTTCAAAGCTTCATCTCGACTTCCCTCTATTCGAAATCAGAGCTCAAAGATCTAAGCTCAACCTAGAAACATAGTTCACAAAGCACTCTCGACATCCTCTCTTCCAAATGACAAAAATGATGAAATGTTCTGAGGGATTTTAGTATTTATATATGGGCCTTTTAGTAATTTCGGTTTTGTGCATTATGTGCATGGCCGGTTTGTCCCATTTTTGTCCTATGATTAAGAAATTGTCCCATTTTGGCGTATTTCCCTAAAAATTAATCATAAGGACAAAACTATTTATATGACATGCTCATTATGCCTACTAGATGAGACGACTTCATCAACAATTTCTACATCATCGCATGAAGACCTAATGGCCATTTACTTGAGTATTTACACACTCAAAGGGGAGTCTTGCTGTCCTAATTTCATCAAGAGCGTTATTCTGTAAGTCCTAGTAGATTATCTATGGGATTCTATAGTATGTTTTAGATAGTTTCATAATTGTAATTGTAGTCCTTGGGGGGGGGGGGGAGGTAAGATTCTCTATCTTATTAGTATAAGTAAAGGCGCAAGGCATGAGGAATAACACATAAAATTCCTAAAGACCTTTCTCCATCTCTATGCTTGCCGTCCCTATCCCTCTCTCTATTATTGCTCAATAAAATAGGTGTGGATGCAAATTTCCGCCGTATTCTCCTTTGACAAAAATACACCTACAAAATAATAACACCTAAGATTAAGGCCAAAAGCCTCATGCACCCACGATGAATGGGGGGCGCTTTGGCTGAAGAATCTTTGATGCCAAAGTTAGAATTCTGAAAAGAATGTGTTTTGGAGTTTGTGGGTAGCAAATGGCTTAGCTTTTTAGCGGGATAGTAAGGCTATTTATAGGGGAGTGGTTCGCCCTATTTGGAGAATAGTGGCCCACCATATAGGGTGAAATTGTGTGAATAATTGCAAGGTATTATGTGAAATAATATCTTTCAATTAACATGGCAATTAATCCTAAATTAAATTGGAAAATTGGGAGTTACCTTTTGAATAAGGATTTGATGAGGAGTGATGAGAGGGATTTGAATAAATACCATTTTGATCACCTTTGACTCTTCATGGATTGAGCCGTTATTGTCCGTTGCATGCGCGTGGGAATCCCGGTGAGGGTAATTTTGCCCTTTTAACCCAAAAGTCCACGTGTCACCTCCATAATTTTCTTGATTATGCTTGGCTCCACAAATGCTCCCACACCTGTTGGGCTACTCGTAGGAAAAGGTAGCAGGTGTAGAGATCTTCCCTTGCTTTAGGAAACATAAGATTGTTTCCTATTTTGATGTAGATTCCCACATTAATTGGAAATTAGATCATTCTAGGAAAGGGAAATAAATCACTTCCAAAGTCTATTGAAGTCTACCTTAAGTAGATGATTAAATCAACTTCAGAGAGCAATTTATTCTACCTTACAAGATAGAGAAAGCTAGAGGATACTTGTTCCCCCTCCCCTAGCAGTCTTTTACACTTGCCTATGCAAATGACCATCTTTCGTTACTTTCTTTGTCTTCATGGCGTACCAAGGTAAGAAAAAAATTAATTTTTCCTTGTCTTCGTAATTTTTTGGAGCATCGGGGCTTGAAATTTGGCTCAATGGGGGTCGAGGATGTGTGAAAAGGTGGCTTGGAAAGCCATGGCACTGTTGTCGTTGCTGGCATGGTGCGACGATGGCTGGCTGGGCTAAGTGCGGCTTGGCTTAGGCTAAGTTGATTAGAGTGCAATGGACATTGGGCTGGGCTTGTTATGGGCTAAGCATGTGAGCAGTGGGATGGGCTTTCGGCGTAGCTTGCTGAGGTGGTGTCAAAAATGTGTGGGCCTCCTAGTTTGCTGGGCTCGAGCCCACATGCAGTGAGAGAGAGTAGGAGGTGCAGGGGTGTCTGCCCCCATTCCAGTTGAATTGGGCTGAGGGAGAAAGGACCAGGTCATGGGGCTTGGGGTGACTGCTGGGTTCTTGTGGTCTTAGGCCTATGGCTGGTTAGTCCTTGGGCCATGGGGCTTGGTGCGCTTGTTTTTTATTTATTTATTTTTTTATTGTGTAGCCGTCTAATGATTCTTCCTTGTATCTTTGTAGAATTTCTTTGAGCATGTCTTCTTCAAGCCACAAGAGTGATGATGGTGTGCCATCATTGTATCGCCAATGCAGGTCTTTGAGTAAAGTAGGCTACTTCAAGGTTGTTGACTTCAAAATTAGCTTCGATGATTCATTTAGAGATTTCCTTGAAACACATAGGCATGCCATTCCGTCTGGGACGCTTATGGAGTGTGTCAACAAGGGTAGTAACCATGAGCCATGTGGTGGGGCTTGGAGAGCTATCAAGTTTCACCCCTACTACTTCGTGTTAGAATTTACTTTTCCCATGCTGCATTTCTTCCAAGAAGTGCTTTGCTCCATGAAGTGTGCCTCCACTCAATGTTCTCCAAATGCGGTCTGTGTGATGGTGGGATTCCTCAATCTAAGCCAATTCTTTGACTAGGATCTGACCGTTAATGAATTCCGGTACTTCTTTGACATAGGCCATATTGATGGAGTTGGGCAATTGCAATCCAACCATAGGCTTTTTGATCATTCGAGATAGGGAGATCATGACTGGGCTAAGGAGACTTTGGAGATAAGTGGACAATGGGAGTCTGATTCTTCCCTTGAGCTGCGCGTTCCGACGATTTTCATCATCGGTAAGTAGACTGCTCAGTCTCTAGGTTGCTTTGTGCTTTTGCAAAGTTGTTCTCTGATTCGTTGATTGTCATCATCTGCTTATGAAGATTCAGAATTCGGCTCAACTCCTAAGACTTCTCCAGATATGAAGAAGGTGCATGTTACTTTAGGTATCCCTGCTGAGTACCGTGAATGATGTTGGCTACTTAGTTCTCTTCACCGGGAGAAAGTGGGCTGCCCCCAAGAGAGTAGATAAAGAGGATTAAGGGGGATGCATTGGCTCGTCCGATCGTTGTCGTGAAGTCGATTGAGAAAAAATCTAAGGCTTTTTCCATTGCTCTTGAGGGTCCACCTGCTGCCAATAGGCTTGTGATTAACTTGACTTCTTCCAAGGGGAAGAAAGATGAGGCTACTAGATCTGGGTTGGTGACGCATGCCATGCCTAATATAGCTAGTATGATTGCTGATAGGATTGCTCATCATAGCTCTCAACTGTTAAATGGCAGAATAGTTAAGATAATTATTATCGAAGGATATATTGTGGTTTTAATCGTGATATTATCTTTTAATAATATATCAAATTATCTAGACTGAAATGATCAATATCTTGGCGCTTGTTTGGAAATGGGTTTTTCTACATAGGATAATATTGTAGAAGAATGGTTATATAATAACCAATGGTTAGAAAAAGAATTGCAATTCATTTGCAATTCTCTAGTCGGCACTTGCATACACGTGTAGGGCCGGGAGATGTGATCAAGTTGAATTTTTTGATAATGGATGATTGCACGTGGACAGACTTGGTGGAAAAATTAAGAGTTGATTGACGTGATGCCTCAGTTGAAATGCATGGCTGGGAAATAAACTTGCATGCTAATTATTGCATGCCTTGGTTTCATCATAGGAGGTTATCAAATACTTGGATTAGGATTGCTTTGCACGAAATAAGGAGATAATGATGGAGATTTGAAATTGGTTGGATAATTGCATGATAAATCCATGCATTTAGTTGAGTCTAATGCACGCCAAACATCAAACGCAATACTTAATGATCAACTCAGCACATCCTTATAAATACAGAGGCAGTGGCAATGGAAGAAGCCCCCTCCAATTCAACACACAAACTGCCCTGCGCAAACTCTTGCTCTACACGAAACCTCTCAACAATCTTGAGATTTTTATTTTCTTTTTCTTGCCAACACATCTTCAGTTTGGATAAACAACACTATGAAGGCAACCGATGACATCTTCAGTTTGGATAAACAGCATTGTTACCGTAGAATTAACCGACTGCGGAGCACCTTTAGTTTGGATAAACAACACTGCATTGAAGTTGACTGGTTGTTTATCCAAGTCTTGGTCAACAAGGATTTTTAAGTCCTTGTTGGTAGAGGTTATCTCATTAGCCTTCTTGGCGAAGTAAGGTGTTACAGGTTACTACATTCGGCATATTAAAAGCCGAATTTGATATTTGAACTTCGCAGAACTAGCAGCCTTGTCTTCAAGCTTTAGAACCCAAAGGCTGAGACGTGTTCCTTCCTTGGCTGCAGTTGTAAGATTAATAAGTCAGCAGTGCGCCCAATGCCAAATCAACATATTTTACTCCTCGGCCAAGCCTAACCGACGAGTTGGCATGCCCTGCATATAACCGAATGATGTAGTTAGCTTATTAATTACTCAATCTGCGCGCCGCGTAAGGTTGGTAGTTTTTAGGATCAATAGCTGCTTACACAAAGGATGAAGAGTTGACTGTTACTTATAATCAAGTGATCCACTTCAAGAAGGTCGTTAATAAGCTTGAACCCCAAGTGTTGGAACTCCAAGGTGCATTGAAGATCAACGAAAATCTGAAGAAGGAAGTGGATGCATTGTAGCATGTCCGTGTTGGTCTGCTCGAGGATACTGAGCAACTGAATGGTGAGAAGGCAGGGCTTGAGGCTTCGCTTGTTCAGAGTCAAACTGATTTCTACAAGCTAGGTTACGTAGATCATCTTTTTGGTAGGTCGTCTGACTCTGAGTTTGCTGGGAAAGACTTCGAGACCTTCTCTATTTCTCTGGAAGACTTGGTTGCCTTTACTTTTGAGGCTTCTATTAGTGAAGTAGTCAGAGAAGTTGGTGCCCAGGCTGGCAACTGAGTTGTCGTGGGATGTTCAAGCTGCTAAAGAGTAGTCTTCTAGGTAGCATTTAGGATTTTCTTTGTTTTCCTTATTACTTTTTACTCTACTTGAACTCTTTCGGCCTTTGCTAGTTGTTTATCAAATTTGCTAGAAAATTTAATAAACTTGCTTCCTTCCCTTTTCTTCATCTTTGCTTCTTTTGTTTACGCCTAACCTTTGACCTTTAATCCAACGGCAAGCGTGCTGCTTTTCTATAAGCAGACAGGCCCGCATAGCCTATGCAACTGTAGGTGTTAGTGTAGAACATTTACAAAGTTGTTAGCCATAGGGTTGGCAGCTGGACACCTTACTTACATAAGCAGATAAGTTTGTGTGACCACTTGGCTCTTAACCTTGGCTTTCTTTAATCGTCTGAGATGTGTGGCCTGCATCACAACATACTAAAGATTTTTGGGTCATGAAATTCGCTAACCTTTCATATCAAAAGTATGCGGTTATATGGAATTTTGTAAGCAAAGGTCTAGAAAACTCCTTGCTCTTTATCTAACCAATTTCATGGGTTGTGTAGCAAGTATCACAACACTTTAGGATGTAGATCTAAACGATCATTCTGCGCTTAGCAGAGGTGAATCTTATTGACTGTGTAACATGTCGCTAGTGGATAGAGTTTCATATATACACGCTAACTGTTTAACCTTTCACAAAAAATGTGCGGTTGCATAAGTTTAGCACAGCTTATTGCTTGAAGGGCAAGCCGTAGGCAGTCTTGTGGAAATCGTAGGCTACCTTAGTGTACTCAGTATAACCTTTAGGGTTCCAAGGCAACCGTCCATAGGACATGTTGCATAATGTGCCTCATCCGTCTCTGAGGCTCAGTTCCCCGCAAATTAGGCCAAGAGACCAAAAAATCCTTTAGTTAGCTAAGCCTTGAAAAAGACCATTGTGGCTACTTCTAGGAATCCTAGCGCAAGCTATCGTGTGCTCTTAGTTACACCAAGGTAGCCCAACTCATCGATGTTTGGATATTCAAAGTGTATAGTTTATCTTCTCACATTGGAGCAGACCCTATGGATGTTGGGGAATTAGTTTACCCTCTCGCACTGGAGAGTATGGTTGGTCCTTAGGGGGTCTAATTCTTTCGATAAGTCCCTAAGAAGGGCGTGATCTTCTTTTGAAGTGCAGAAGTGATCTTCTTTTGAAGTGCATGAGTGATCTGTTGTTGTAAACATGCAGCCAAGCCAAGTTGTCAATTACTTCTGAATTCCTCATTGAAAAACGAGTGAAATGAATGAAAACTTAGCTGTAAGATAGGAACTGCATAACAACTGGATAGTCATCAGTTTGTAAGGTGGTGCCCGTCGAGCTGCTTAAGCCTTCGGGCTTTGATGTAGCGGGAGGTCACACATAGTACTTCCTTAGATTGTAGGCGTTCCACTACTTTTTGATCTTTTTGTTGTTCATAGTGGCAAGGGTGTAACTACCATTCCTCCTACTCTGCTGATCTTGTATGAACCTTCCTATATGGGATCTATCTTTTTGGAGCCTTCTCTGCAGGCAGTGATGAAGGCTTTTCTTAGGACTAGATCTTCAGGCTGGAATTGCTGGATCTTGGCCCTTTTGTTGTACTAAATGCCAAAGAGAATAGTCTCACTGGTTGCTCGTCGTTTGGTTGTGCGATATGCTCATAGATATCTAGGAAGTTCGTCTGGCCATTTTCTGTTCTTGTTGAAGAGGGATTTCTTGAGGTAGTGAAAAATCATCTTGTTAGATGCTTCGGCCTACCCATTACCTTAGGGATACCTCGGCGTGGACATGTGTTGTTTGATGCCATATTTTTGGAAGAACTTCGCCAAATCTTTGCCTACAAATTATGGGCCATTGTCTGTGATGATGGATTGAAGGATGATAAATTGGCAAATGATGTTCCTCCAAATAAAGCCCTCTATTTTGTCTGAGTTGTGGTTGTCATAGGCTTTGCTTCCACCCATTTGGTGAAGTAGTCAGTCGCCACGATCATCATGCCTCTGTCCCTAGTAACGGGCAGCATAGGCCCTACCAAGTCGATTGTCCACTACATTAACGACAAATGACTTATCTGCGAGTGTAGCTCACTGATAAGCAGTGCTGGTACCAGCTTGTAGTGTTGGCAGCAGTCACACTTTTGTACTAATTCCTTAGCGTCTTGATGCATGGTAAACCAATAGTAGCTTGTGTTAAGAGCCTTCTATGCTAAGGATTGGCCTCCGGAGTAATTTCCACAAACGCATTCGTGGATTGAACTTAGAACCTTTAGGTCGTCGGGAGGCGCTAGGCAACGAAGATGTGGTCCAGTGTAGGATATTCGGACAAAAATGCCGTTCCACATGCAGTAGCATGCTGCCTTTGTTTGGAGCTTTCTAGCCTTCAATCTTTCCATGGGAAATGTGCCATTGACCAGGTAGTCTATAAATCAATCTTGCTAGTTTGGAGTTGTACTAACCTATGACACCTCGGCTGCTGGCTCTGCCTCTATGCTTGGTTTATCTAGATATTCCACAGGAATAGAGCGTTTAAGTTAGTGGTCGAGGGCGGAGCTTAGGCCAACTAGTGCGTCTGTGTAGGCTTTGTCTACCCGTGGAACTTGAGTTAGGGTGTAAGTCTGAAATGCCTTAAGTTGCTTCGTACCTTCTCTAGGTATTGCGCCATCTTCAGATGTTTTGCCATGCACTCCCTAGTAATCTGGTTGGTGATTAGCTAGGAATCAGAATGTATTGCAAGCTTTTTCACCGCCAAGTCTTTTTCCATTCGGAGGCCAGCTAGTAGGGCTTCGTACTCTGCTTCGTTGTTGGATGATTTGAAGCCTAGAGTGATTGCCTGCTTGAGCATCAAACCGTCTGGGGTGACAAGGACCATGCCTACTCCCGAGTCCTTGTAGTTGAATGCACCGTCAATGTGCAAATACCAGAAGTCTCCATTGGGTGAAGTAGGCGTAGCTAGGGTGTGCTCAGTTGCCTTCAGGGCATTGTTGGGTCGCTCTATTGCGTCACCTAAGCTAGGCATGAATTCTGCTATAATGTCTGCCAAGGCTTGGGCCTTTATCACCGTGTGGGGTTGAAGAACTAAGCCGCATTGGCCAAGTTCCAATGCCCATTTCATTACTCGTTGAGAAGTATCTGGACTATGTAGGATTGATCGTAGAAGAGATTGAGTCATGAAGATGACTGTATTAGTTTGAAAATATGGTCTAAGCTTCTGAGTTGTAACAACTAACACCAAAATTAATTTCTCGATCTTCGGATATCTGGTTTCCACATCGAGAAGAGCTTTAGTAGTGTAGAATACTGGCAATTGGGCCCCCATTTCTTCTCGTATGAAGGTAGAGCTCACGGCTACTTTCGAGACTGCTAAGTAGATGTATAAGTTATATGCTGCTTTCGGCTTAGATAGTCAAGGAGGTGATGTAAGATACTTATTCAGGTCTTTGAAAGCTCTTTCGCACTCATTATCCCATTTGTCTTCTTGTGCCCTCTTGATTGCTTTGGAAAAAGGCTTGCATCGATTAGTGGATCGCGAGAGGTAGCGGTTGAGTGTGACTGCTCGTTCGGTTAAGCTTTGGATCTCCTTCAAGGTAGTTGGAGATTTCATCTCTAAGATTGCTTGGATTTTCTTAGGATGTGCTTCGATTCCTCGTTGGGTTACTACGTATCCTAAGAATCTTCTTGAAGATACTCTAGGATTGCTTGGATTTGCTTGGTATGATCGCTACTTGCCCTTCACCATGATGTCGTCAACATAGACCTCCGTGGTTACTCCAATTTGCTTGTTGAACATCATGTTTACCAGTCATTGGTAAGTAGCTCCCGTGTTCTTGAGGCCAAAAAGGCATAACTTTGTAGCAGTAAGTGCCTCGTTCGATCACGAACGCGATTTTCTCCTTGTCGGGTGCATTAAGTATTGAGCTAGAAATTAGTTCTAAAAGTCAGGGGAAAACCTGCAAAATTGCAAGAACTCATGAGGAAGTCAAGTACAGTCGTACTCGCAGGCGTGTGGGCGTGCATGGACTCATATGGTTGGTCGGTGCGTGTGGTGCGTTGCTACTAGGCAGCTTGTGGTGGCACATAGCGGCGCGTAGAGGAGCTTTAGGTCCCTCCTTAGTTTCTCGACGTGCTAAATCCGAATCCGAATCCGCCGTTCGTTTTCTGAAATTTAACTATTTTAAAATAGTTTGTTTATTTGTCCTACTTTGTACAAAAACGCATATATACGTTAGTATGTTATATATTTTCGTAAATGGTTTCGTTTCTAGGTGAAACTCATCACAATGAGTTTCGTTGCCCGCGAGGCAGGTTCGAACCGATGACATGATTTATGAGTGGGTCTTTGCTTTTAAATATTACATATTCGTTTCATTTCCATTTATATATTTGATAAAGAACTTTCCACATTATGCTTAGATTAGATTACTGTTTATGAGAATTAGCATATTAACAAAATTTGTGAAATTATGCTATATCTTACAGGATGCACAGGTATGCCTATTATTATTGATGCCTTAATTGGATTTACGGTCATGAATAGCATTGCATTGATTAGAATTATCAAATTATCGATTTACTGTGGCATGATAATATTTGCATTATCTGGTCATCGTTTGATGCACTAATGTTAGTACTCACCCAGAGCCAAGGCCAGTCTTTCACGTGTATGTTAACATCGCACCGTATGCTCACTTTGGAACCATTGTAGGTGCCAGTCTTGTTGTAGATTGCTATAGTCGATTAGGACTCGTATGTGATGCGCATGGCACTAGTCTTCACGTGATTTTAGTACTAGAGCGTAAATTATTATTTCAACCAGTCCTGTTCATGTCAGAATACCTCTGCATGAACTCGTGTGTCAACATATGTCGATGAGCACTCAATATGATATGTTTGTTTATGCGAGATTATGTGATTACCGGATGTTAGATGTTTATTTATGAAATATTGTGACATATTGAATTCTTGAGATACTGTAGGCTACGGTAAGTATTTTCATACTATATGTAGTATATATATTTTGGAAACTATACTTGTTTTACAGTGAGGGGTTATCACATTTTGAAAAGTTTTTACAAAGCTTTATTTTTAGGCCCACTCACCCTTGTTTTTTCACCCCTCCAGCTTTTAGTAGCAGAGCTTTCGTATCGATGAAGATTCTTGGCAAATCTTGGTATTGGAGATTACCTTCGATAGTATAACTTTCATTCTACTTCTACTAGACTTTACTTATGCTCTGATCTCACGTGAGAGATGGGTTCATTTCTGCTCATAAACACACTCTTGCATTTCGGCACTTTTAGGTTTAAATTTACTCACATTCCACATCCCCATACTTTATGGCTTTGTCAACTTTCTGGTGTCGACCAACACAACTCAATTCGAAGTCCAGGTGGACATTCCAAGTCGAGGTGTGTCAGTTTGGTATCAGAGCATAAGTTTGGGTAGTCTTGCGTTCATCACACGTGTGATGTGAGCATTCTCGGTCCTTGAACCTAATTATCAAATCTTGCCACCTCGTCGAATACGAAAAACGTGTTAACTTTCCTAACTTTTCGACATTCTAGATGATCGTTTTGGTGAAGGCCTTTAGACTTCAAGTGAAGAACCTCCATATCAAGGAAAGATTTAGATTAGAGACGAGTTGATGGCCCTAATGCAGGGCTAATGTATCGATAGTTAAGCACCACCCAAGATTTACTCATCAATTCTACTACTACTTTCTAGTCATCATTACCAACCCTTCCGAATTAGGAAACTGTAAATAGTTTTGATTCTTTAAATGTACCCTTTAGTATACCATCTATCAGAATTCCTACAAAGTTTTACTTTTCGTCGAAATTTCTGGAAATGTCTCAAGTGATGATGTGGTGCTAAAGTGGTAGCACTCAACGGAAGAACATCTGGGGGACAATCACCTTTGGTCCTCAACAATACTAATCCTTCAAGCATACTTATAATTCCGGACCTTTAGGAGGAAGATTCTATTTCATTAAATCCCATTTCGAAGTAGATTATTAGTAATTTCCATTGATGAGCTTATAACCTTCCAATCAATACTAGTTCCAGAATTTCTTTATATGTTGTACTCGTCATTGTGATGGGTACAAGCATGGGAATACGAATTGTTATACCATCGACGAATAGTAATCAATTTCCCCTAGAATCAACGAAACCAGGTCATAAGACCAATTCCTTACCAATCAATCGAAATTACCCATCAAAATGGCCTTTAACCTGTAGTTAGTCTATGGTGGCACTACTAATTGACGATCTTACTTGATATCCAAGAGTTGTCAACTAGTATTCAGGCGATCTGATTTTTGATACCAGACACATGCTAGCATCTGGAAGTGATACCTTTGTGCCAAAACGCGTTAATTAGCGACACGATTGTTAACAGTGACTACCTGAGGCAAAGAAATTAAATTATGGAAACTTAGGAGCTAGCATTTTAGGAGGATAGTAAACTTATAGCTGTGTTGACCCTATCATTCACCTAGGTAACCAGAACATTCCTAACTAGTCACAAGTACAAATTCAGGACACTTTCATTAGGATTTTGTTTGATTTGGGTACCATTCAATTCGTCATATCATCTTTAACTATTCAAATATATCTATCACTTGGTACCTTAGTCAGGTAAGTTTTGAGAATCCTAATGCCACGAGTTTGCCTTGTCCTGTGCGAATACGGTGGATGCACCATTCCTTTTACCAATCTAATGATGCCAGTTAATCTATTACGTTGGATATCATGGATTTCCACATCATGCAATATATGAATTGACTACATCGTAATTATCCCTTTGGTGAATCATTGACCGAGAATTGTCATTTTTCAAATACTAGTCATCCCTTTGGTCACTTCCATAAGCGAATCTTAGAAACTGAAGTACGAGTTTGTAAACACGAATATTCTATATCGAAGCGAGAACACGTGTACAAAGTAGATTTGTATTAATGAATTTGTAGGGTTACAATCTTTGTTTACAATTTTCCTCTAATTCAGTCTTCAAATTTGATGTAGATGTGTAGGTTGTTGATCCAAGGGTTGCGATGACTTGATCTCGGATGATTGATTGAACGATTGCTTCAAGTTTTGAGCTTGAAACAATGCATGGATAATCTTCACCTCAAGGTTCAGGGTTACGGCAAAGGTAGAGTTGATGTAGGACTTTGTTGATTCAAGGGTCTTGGTGACTTGATCATAAATTGAACGTCATTACAAGTTTTGAGCTTGTAACAAAGTCTTGAAGGAATCACCACAAGTTCTTGTTGATTCTTCAAGGGAATGCTTCGGCTTTGGTCGAAAGAAAGCTTCGATTTTGGTTGTATGTTCTTTGAAAAGAGCTTTGGTAACGTATTAATCTTCAAAGATTTGGCAGATGTTCTCCTTTTGTGAGAATTTCAACCCTTCAATGTAGAAATTGTCGACCTTTATGCTTGTCTAAGGACCTTGTATTTATAGACTTCTCAAAGCTTGCCTTTGGATGGATTTGGCTTTGATTTGTGTCTTGATTCATCCATGGAAGAATTTAGGCATGTTTTGTGTCTTAATTTCAGCCACTTTCCCTTGCTTGGCTGAATTATAGGGTTTTCTTGCCTATTTTGTGAGCAATCTTCAATTCTTGCTTGTTTTATAAAGATGCTTTAGCTTTCTTTCCAGTTTTGGGAGCAATTTGAGCCCCTTGCCGAATTTAAGGAGCTTTCTTCCTTTTGGCCGTATTTTGGGCAAGTTTTGAGCTTCCTTTGCTTGATTTGTCCCACATGTCATTGATGACTTGTCCATTTGTGATGAGTCATATGCCTTGTGGAGCTTTGTGATGCACCTTTTGTATGCAATAAAATTTACATGTCTACAAATGCCCCCACTTCAAGGCGTGTAGTAGGCATGTGCTTGTCACATATAGGAAACGTGTTTTGAAGTCCTACAATGTGAATATTCTAACTCAAGGGTCGTCGAGACTTGATCTTGAATTAGTTTTCTTCTTCGAGGGCCGTAGAGGTGTATTTCTTGAACAAAACGATGAATTTCGACAAGAGCCGTTGAGGCGTATTTCTTGGACGAAATCTTCAAGGGCCATAAAGGCTTGATCTTGAATGAAATGAAAATTGTCTTCAAGGGCCGTAAAGGCTTGATCTTTAGTGAAAATGAAATTTTTCTTCAAGGGCCATAGAGGCTTGATCTTGAAAGAAAATGAAATTTTTCTTTAAGGGCCCGTAGAGGCTTGATCTTGAATGAAATGAAAACTTTCTTCAAGGGCCGTAGAGGCTTGATCTTGGAAGAAATGAAAATTTTGAAAATGGATAAATCGGAACATACTTGTTGTGTGTATTAGTTTTCCATAATATTTTTGGCAAAAACATTTGGGGTATTTTGAATTTTTTCCTTGTGGTTGTAGGAAAAAAAATGTTTTTCCTTCCTTAGGTAGGAACCTCCTTCAATTTTGGTAATGAGGATGATTTCCTTCAAAGTGTTGGAAAGCTGTGGTGATTTCCTTCAAGGTTTTGGAAAGATTTAATTCTTATCCTTGGGTAAGTAGGATTTGTATTTTTTTTTTCCTTTCCTCTTCTCTTTTTTTCGGCCAAGGGGGTATTTATCTCCTTGTTGTGGGAAACTTGAAGACTTGTCCATGCCTTGGAGGGATTTCCTTTTGTATTTTGGTACTTTCCTTTGATGTTTTGGAAATTTTAAAGCCCTTTCCTTATTTCTTTGTTTCCTTTTCTTCTCTTTGCTGATTTTTTTGTTGCAAAAACAGCATGTTTTTTTTTCCCTTGTTGGCTGAAATCGCCTTGCCCTTTTTTCTTGGAATTTGCTTCCTTCTTTTGGTCAGAATGTACTTCCTTCTTTTGATTTTCCTTTTGCTATTTGGTATGTATTCTCCCTATAGCATTGGGAAGCAATTGACCCCTATTTATAGGACAATTGGGTATGTGTTTTTGTCACAAAACACCCTTACTGTGTGCTTGCTGCTGTTGTTGCCGTGGTTTGTTGTTGCTTGGAGCTTGTTCAGTGCGTCACTTTTTACAGTGTGGTGTTGTGCGAAAGACTGCAACGGGGTTTCGCTATGTAGGTCGTTGTTTCCCTCGGTGGTGACATTGTCGTGCAGTGCAAGAAATATTTGCGTAATTGATGTGGGGTTGCGTAGTGCGATTACGTAGCATTTTGGCTTTCTTTAGTACTGTAGTGTGCTTTAAAGGACTGTCTTGTAGCTGCCCACTTTGCTGTGCCGCTCAAGCTTTGTGGCTGATTTCTTTTCATCGTTGTGACTTTGTCATTGTCATCCTTCAACATTCATGAGGTTTGTCTCGCATGTCTTTTGCTTTAGTGAAGCTGTTTTATTTTATCTTTTTTGTCACCCCACTCTTATGTTTATGTTGCCTTGTTTGTTTTGTTGCAACCATGGCATTTTCAAGTGCTTTAAAAGCTTACCATTCTTGCGAAGGAAGGTGATTCGTAAGATGGAGGAACGACGTTGAAGCTTTGTGCGTTGTTGACTAGCCCTAAGGCGATTGTTCTTTCTGCAAAAGATAACTGGATGCATATCAAGTTGTGGTCTTCTGAAGTATCTTGGGAGGTGACAGATTTTGGTCGACCAAATATGACGAAGAAGGTGTGTACATCAAGGATTCTTATCTTGAATCCTTCGCACCATGTTCGTGACAATCCACCGGCTTCGTTTAAGTTTCTTGGTGATCGCATCCGTAGTAGAGCTATGACTTGGAATAGCACCTTGTCAACTATTGGAGAAGCCTTCTTTGCTGAGTTTTACTGGGAGTGGCTTGAAGATGTCTTAAGTCGATCCAAAGATGTTCTTACTAACGTGGGCCTTTATCATGCTGTGTACGCATCTTTGTTTAGTTATGATCGCCATTGAGCATTGGTGTTCAGCGACCAACACACTTCGCACGTCACAAGGGGAGATGTTGATTTCACTTTGGGATCTTCACAAGATAGGAGGCTTGCCGATCCAAGATAAGTTTTACAACGAGGTTGTTCTTAGGGTGGAGGAATTTTCCCATCATAATAGCTGAGGATTGCCTGCGAATTGCCGCTATATGTTTTGGGCGTATCACAAGTTTTCCCATAAGGCTCAGGGTAAGTCAGGCGTGAAGATTTCTTGATAGATCCGATTTTGGTATTGGGATGCCATGAAGTACAAGAAGCCTTCGAAGAAAAATGGCACCAACAAGACCACTAAGCCAAAGGGAGACTCAGACCTGTCAGGTGCCATTGGTTCAACTAGGCCCCGTGCCCCTGCCAAGTTGAAAGCGTTTAAGGATCTTGGCGTAGCGTCAAAGCACATGGAAGAATCTTACCTAGCCGTTTTCTTAGCTTGTTGGCACCTTTTGATTGTGCGAGTGCAACTCCTTTGCAAGATGGACTTGGGACTTTAGCTCCTCAACGCTCATGCTTGTCTTCTCAACATTCGGATGCTTCTAAAGAAGCAAGTGACAAAGTTGATTCGCACGAAGATAAACTTGTTTTGTGGCAGTGTCAACAAGTTTTGAACAAGCGATCGCATGAAGGTGCTTTGGATGACAGCGACTTTAATTTCCCTCATAAGAAGAAGAAAGTGTTTAGGCCTCCTCAATTTGATGGCCGTGTGTCACTTGAGAAAGATGTATGTATTTCTTTCTTTCTTGTGATTTCTTCTACTTTCATTGGTTTAGCTTTCATTTCTAACATCTTTCTTTGACTTCTTTAGGTTGGGCCCTCTTGTTCTCTTGATTTGGTGAACATGGGCATTCATTCCTTTATGGAGATGTTATTTGGAGGCAACCTACCTACGGATGAGGTGATTGGGGATCTGCCTGGTGCAAAGCTTGCTACAAATCCGTCAAGTTGCCCAAGTTTGCCGTGTGCAGGTGGAAGGTATGTAAGAGCCTGTCATGCATCCAACACCTTTGCCAACTAGCTCTAAGATCTCTTTGAGAGGGTCAAACCTTAGTGGCACTGAGTAGCTTATCCATCGCTTCAACCATCATGCGGCTATGGATATCAAGAGCCATATTGAGAAGAGGATTTCAAAGTGCCTATCGAAGGACCTTGCGTTGCTCAAGGAGGACTTGTCGAAGCTTGTTTCTGTGATTGACAACCTTAACGTTGATTCCTCACTCTTGAGAGTCAAGATTGCTGAACTTATGGCCGCCTCAACTAAGTATTCTTCCTTGTATGCTATTTCCTCAAAGAAGTTGATCCAGAGGTTAGAGCTCAATAACTTATAGTAATAGACTTATCAATTGTCCAAGTTTGGTCTTCTCAGCAAGCTGCTTCAGAAGTTTATCAAGTCACAAGAACTTACTTAGCTTTCATCCAGGCACATCTTGAAGCGTTGGCGCATAAGCGAGAGCAGTTGGAAATCGAAGCATCATGACTTCTAGGTGTTCTCTCGGAGCAGGAAGCTACACTTTCTCAGCATCAAGAAGAGATTTCACACCTAGAGCAAGATAAAGGCATGGCTATGGAGTTGCCCATCTAGTTGTGGAGACTTTAAAGACTTTGGAAGGCTTGCTTAAAGATAGTCGCCGTTGTTTTTGGGACATAGCTTTCAAGTTGTGTCTTCTATTCTTTGTACTTTAAGTTTTTTGTAGTAAGGCTTTAAAGCCAACTTCTTCCTTTAAAGAAATAACACATTATGAATTTGCTTTTTATTCTTCAAAGCGTTTGTGTTTTCTTGATGATGTGACTGTATTTGAAGTTTTAAAGTTTCAAGTTGCCTACGTACCCTCGGTAGATGAGAGATGAAGTCATGACATAGTTGAAAGGAATGATGGATTGCTTTTAATGGTTTTGATGGTGATTTTGAATTTGATTTTTTTTTGTTTGTTTTTGTTTTGCCATGCACAGTTTATGCTCTTGCGGGCCAGAAGCGTTGGGTGTCGCCTTTTAAGCTCGTGCGAAGAAGGAGTATTGGGTGTCACCTTTTAGGCTCGTGCTAACAAGGAGCATTATGTGTTGCCTTTTAAACTTGTGCGAACAAGGAGCGTTGTGCCGTATGCATTTAGGCTCATGTAGGCAAGAAGCATTGAGTGTCGCCTTTTAAGCTCATGCGAACAAGGAACGTTGTGCCGTATGAAGTTTAGGCTTATGCAGGCGAGGAGCATTGAGTGTCACCTTTTAATCTCATACGAACAAGGAGCGTTGTGTGTCACCTTTTAAGCTTGTGTGAACAAGGAGCATTGTGCCGTATGCAGTTTAGGCTCATGCAGGCGAGGAGCATTGAGTGTTCGGTTTAGGGGTAGTAATGCTTCAAGAATTTGCTGGTGATGGGGCCAATCTTTAAGCCATTTTACACCATGATTAAGCAAGCACTGTTGGTGTAGACCTCTTGTATTACGTAAGGTCCATCGTACTTTGATGTGAACTTGCTTTTTATCTTGTGAGTTGTGATGATAAGCCTTCGTAATGCCAAGACAAGACCTTCTTGTTGAACTCCTTGGATAGCCGTGCTTGGTAGCATTCCAAGTGTTGTTAAGTTTCGAGCCTCTTTTCGTCTAGTGTTTCCAACTCTTGAAATCCTAGCTTTGAGTTTTGCTCTTCAGTCAAGCCTTCTTGTATAGCCATCCTTAACGAGGGCATTTGACTTTCGAGCGGCATAACAACTTTCATGCCATATAAGAGAGAATAAGGCGTAGCTTGGGTATGAGTAATTCATTACGGCTAGGATGTAGGCTTTTACTACAGATGATTTTGGTGTGATTGGTCATACGACGTCCACTATGATTTTGACGATTGGTAAGGGAAAGTCATCATTCGGGCAAACATCATTGAGGTCTCAGAATAATAACGATGTTGGAGATCCATTTAGGTTATTGCACTTCTTAAATGAAGTCTGCTTTGATTAGCTTGTCAATCTCGGCCTCAATTTCTGGAATAAGCTCAGATCGATGGCCTTTTTGAGTTTACTTTATCGGTTGCATCCCAAGTTTGACTGCAAAATGATGCATGATGATGGTAGGGTCAAGGCCGGGCATTTCCTTGTAGGTCAAAGTAAAGACATTTGTGTACTCCAAGAGTAGTTGGTAGTAATCCTTGATATCGTTCGCACTTAGTAGTGCACTTACAAAGATAGGCTTCAGCTCATCACTTGTGCCTAAATTGAGCTCCTTGAGATCATCAACCATGGCTTACCCCCCATCCTCGAATTGTGGTGGCGTAGCGGTGACGTCTTCCTCGGGATTTCCTCTTCTTTGTCTTCTTAGATAGTGATGTGGAAGACGTGGACCTCCTCTTCAGTGTCATCATCTTGGGCTTGTTGGCGTGAAGATTGACTAGTGTGGACGATGGTACGCCTTTTCACCTTCAATTGTTCTTTTGTGTTAACTTCCAAGGTTGCTTGGTGCTTCATTCTTGAAGGAATTGAGCTTTGAACATCGTCATTTTCTGCTAAACCGTCGAGCTTTTCTTCCTTCGGCATTGTCTTCCTCTTTCTAGAAGGCTTCTTGGTTTTCTTGAGTCTTTCCAAGGCTGACTGTCACGGATGAGAGCTAGCCATGTTACTTTGTTTCTTAGGTTTTGACAACCTTTCGGAAACAGAGCTTTGGGGTGTTGGCGTGTCAAGTCACTTAAGCATAGAAATTCGGTCTTGACCACCAATGTGATCAAGTACATAAATTCTAGGTTTTGAACAATTCAGCCTATAAAAGACTGATGTTCGAGGGGCGGGTTTAGGCTCATCTTGATTTTGTTCAACGCTCTCGCTGATATGTCACATTCCGAGCTCGACTCCACCAAAGCACAATATTATCCACTTTGGGACCCAACCATACCCTCACGGTTTTCTTTCTGGGAACTCACACGAGAACTTCCTAGTGGGTCACCCATCCTGGGATTGCTTTCGTGCAAACTCGCTTAACTTCGGAGTTCCTACGGAACCCGAAGCCAGTGAGCTCCCAAAAAGGCCTCGTGCTAGGTAGAGATGGGAATATACATATAAGGCTTACAAGATCCACTCCCCTGGGCAATGTGGGATGTTACAATCCATCCCACTTGGGGGCCCAACGTCCTCATCGGCAAACTTCCAACCAGGGATTGGCTTTAATATCAAATTGTCACATCCCGCCCCGGGCCCCCACTATATCCCAGGCTCGACTCCACCGTAGCACGATATTGTCCGCTTTGGGCCTCGACCATGCCCTCATGGTTTTTTTTCTAGGAACTCACACGAGAACTTCCCAGTGGGTCACCCATCCTGGGATAGCTCTCGCACAAACTCGCTTAACTTCAGAGTTCCTACGAAACCCGAAGCCAGTGAGCTCCCAAAAGGCCTTATGCTAGGTAGAGATGGGAATATACATATAAGGCTTACAAGATCCACTCCCTTGGGTGATGTGGGATGTTACAGATGTGTTGAGTGCTAACGTTTTTCGCTTTGCTTGAAATCTTCACGAGTGTCTTTGGTGTGAAGCTAAGTCTAGCTTTGTTGTTGTCAACTCCGTAACCACAGTCCTTCAACTTCTTTTGAGTCTAAGTGAGGTCATGTTCTTTGTCGTTAAATGTGTTTACATTCTTCTTTCCAAGATTTGAAGAGGAGGCGAAATCGTACCCAACCTTTGACACGAGTTTGTAGGTGTTTGGGTTGAAACCTTCTTCAGTCCTCTTAGCTGGAAAAGAGCTTGGTTCTACCCCCTTAGGCAGGGGTTTTACAAAACCTTGTGGCGCTTTTGAAACTTTAGCGTTGCCTAGCTATGTCAGAGGTAAAACTGCATTTGTCTTAAGTAGCTTTACATCATCCTTGTGTAACTGTGTGTCGGCTTTGGTTGTTCCAGTTTCAAATGGGGATTGCCCATTCCTTCTTCTCGACATTGGGATGTATCAGAAGACGGGTGTGTTTGGTCATTTCAAGGATCTTGGCGACTTGATATTGAATCGAACATCGTTACAAGTTTTGAGCTTGCAACAAAGTCTTGACGGAATCGGCACGAGTGCTTGTTGATTCTTCAAGGGAATGCTTCGGCTTTGGTCGAAAGAAAGCTCAACTTTGGTTGTGCGTTCTTCAAAGGGAGCTTTGGCAGTGTATTAGCCTTCAAAGATTTGGCAGAGGTTCTCCTTTTGTGAGAATTTCGACCCTTCAATGTAGTAATTGTCGACACTTCTGCTTGTCTTAGGACCTTGTATTTATAGACTTCCAAAGCTATGCCTTTGGGTGGATTTAGCTTTGATTTGTATCTTGATTCGTCCATGGGACAATTTAGGCATGTTTTGTGCCTTGTTTCAGCCACTTTTCCTTACCTTGGCCGAATTATAGGGCTTGTTACCTATTTTGTGAGCAATCTTCAATTCTTGCTTGTTTTATGAAGATGCTTTAGCTTTTTTTCCGGTTTTAGGAGCAACTTGGACCCCATGCCGATTTTAAGAGGGATTTTTTTCCCTTTTGCTGACTTTTGGGAAGGTTTTGTACTTCCTTTGCTTGATTTGTGCCACATTTCTTTGATGACTTGTTTATTTGTGATGAGTCATATGCCACGTGGAGCTTTGTGATGCATCATTTGTATGCAACGAAATTTACATGTCTACAAGTTTTTCACTAAATCTGAGAGAATTTCACTATGAATATGCTCGCTAAGGCCTTGTGAACTACATTATTTAGCTACATGATGTGCGTGCCGTTATTGTATCTCATCGTAATACACATTTCATTTCCAAGTTTTGGGAAACCTTCTTGAAGGCAATGAGTACTAAATTTTTGTCCTATACCACATTTCACCCTCAGACTAACGGCCAGTCTGAACGAACTATCTAGACCTTAGTGGACATGTGAGTTTGTCTATTTTGCAACTTTAGCATGGTTGTAACAGACACCTATCTCTATTAGAAATGCGTACAATGACGATTATTATTTCGATTTAGCTATGGTACCATTGAGACGTTGTATAGAGATTCTACGCTCAGTTCATGATAGACAGAAGAGTATTGAGAATAGGAATTCGAAGGATTGAAATTATAATATAGGAAATTGTGTAATATTGACGATGTTGCTCGAGATAGTAGTACGCGAGCAAGATCGAGGCGTTAATCGGATAATTTATGTGTATTTCCCAATGGAGGGCATGATGGTAATATTGCACCCTCAGAAATTTATTACTTGCTTATCGAGACGACAGTGAGCTGTCGATATTGCGGGCTGCAAACCGCAATCTTGATAACTTATTTGTTGGATTCGTTAAGCAAGTGGACAAGTAGTCTCGTCTACTTTAGTATTTTTATTTATTTATTTATTTATTTACTGCTTGGGCTTGACCCAAGATAGTACATACATATCTTAGAAGCACGTGACACTACGAGTATGTAGGTGAAAAATCATTTCTAAGTTCAGTTTTGATATCAGTACAACTATTTTAACTTTACGTTATTATGTATGTATTTTGACGTCATGTTATTATATATTTTGTTTTTACTTTGAATTTTTTTTATAAAGGTATTATATTATAGTAGTGTACTGAAGGAGAAGGAAAGTAAGAGTTTGGAGGCGTGAAAGAGAAATCATTGCAATTTGATCGCGACAAAATGACATTCTCTTTTATGCAACCGCTTTAGCTTGATTTCTTCTTTATATACTTTCTTTTTATCTTTGAGTAGTTTATGTATAACAACTTATTTCAAATTTCGGGGACCTTAAAATTTTTAAGGTGGGTAGATTGTAACAACCTATCCCTAATTTTACAATTTTATTAATTTTAAAAAGTGAATTGATGAAAATGCCCCTAGAAGCGAGATTGTTGACTTTCGTTGACCATCATTTCATGATGCATACGAGCTATTATTTTGCTGTATTCTCGAAGTACTTAATGGTTCGAATGTGTAGGCACAAGCGGAATTGAAATCACAGTTACGGTTAAAATTTTACGAAACACTGAAGACCGAGGGCAAATTGGTAATTTTATATTTAGACATATTTGTGTTGTTTTGTGAGCCATGTGGGGCCCACACCTCCTGCCCTGTCCCGTATCCCCTTTCTCCATACTTCTCGGCCTCTCTCTCTATCATTTCAAATCTCTCTTCTTTCTCTCATCACTCCCTCTCCTCTTTTGCCACCTCACCCTACTCCCTTCTCTCTCTTTCTAACTCTCTCTACCTCACTCAAACAATCTTTCCTCTCTTGGTAAAACATCACTAAGACACCACCACACATAACACCTTCACCACTCCGGTGAACTACAGACCATCACACCACTAGACTACCATCCTCTTACCCCTACAAACTTAAACCAAGCTTTGGGTTACAGAAACAGTGCACAGAAGCTTACACGGAGCTCTATTTAATCCTAAGTTTTCCTACGAGAATCTTGCCTTTATGCAAAGGTAAGGCTTCAACCACCTCAAAGTAATTTCTTGTGATGTTCTGGGAAAATATTCGAGTTCATAGGTATGTTTTGACGAGATTTGGTACATAAAACAACGCAGTGGAGTTTCTCCAGATTTCTGGAAAATGAAAATTGTGGTTGTCATGCCACTTTCAGATGACTTTTCTGGCAGTGTCCAACACCCATTGGACCTCAAACTGGTATAACTCTCTCATTCTCATTCCTAGCTTCAAATACATAGGTAGAACATTGAAAATGGTTAAGTATCGAGCTAGAAATTAGCTTTAAAAGTCAGGGGAAAACCTGCAAAAATTGCAGGAACTCACTAGGAAGCCAAGTACAGTCATACTCATAGGCGCGTGGATGTGCGTGGATTGTCAACACATGAGGCGCATGGCTGCCAGGCAGCTTATGGCAGCACGTGGCGGCGCTTGCGGCGATGCGTGGAGGAGCCCAAGGTCCCTCCTTAGGTTTCTTGATATGCCGAATCCGAATCTGCTGTCCGTTTTCTGAAATTTGACCATTTTAAAATAGTTTATCCATTAGTTGTACTTTGTACAAAAACGCATATATACGTTAGTACGTTATATATTTATGTAAATGGTTTCGTTTCTAGGTGAAATGCATCACAAGAAGCTTCAATGCCCACGAGGATGGTTCGACCTGACGACATGATTTGTTAGTAAGTCTTTGCTTTTAAATATTACATATTTGTTTAGGTTCCATTTATATATCCGATGAAAACTTTCCACATTACAATTAGATTAGACTAATGTTTATGAGAATTAGCGTATGAACGAAATTTATGAAATTATGCTATGTCCTACAGGATACATAGGTATACATATAATTATTGATGCCTTAATTGGATTTACGGTCATGAATAGCATTGCATTGATTAGAATTATCGAATTATCGATTTACCATGGCATGATCATATTTACATTATTTGTTCATCGTGTACTGCACTAGTGTTAGTACTCATCCGGGGCTAAGGCCAGTATTTCTCGTGAATGTTCACATCGCACCGTACACTCACTTTGGATCCATTGTAGGTGCAATCATGTCCTAGATTGCTATAGGCAATTAGGACTCGTCTTTGATGCGCATAGCACTAGTCTTCATGTCATTATAGTACTAGAGCGTAAATCATTATTACACCCAGTCAATGAGCACTGGATATGATATGTTTGTTTATTCGAGATTATGTGATTACCGGACGTTAGATGTTTATTTATGAAATATTGTAACGTACTGAATTCTTGAGATACTGTAGGCTATGGTGTCACATCCCGGCCCTGGGCGAATCACTTCCCAGGCCCACTCCACCACCGTAGTACGATATTGTCCGTTTTGGGCTTATCATTCCCTCACGGTTTTGTTTTTGGGAACTCACGAGCAACTTCCCAGTGGGTCACCCATCATGGGATTGCTCTAGCCCCCTTCTTGCTTAACTTCAGAGTTCCTACGGAGCCCGAAGCCAGTGAGCTCCCAAAAGGCCTCGTGCTAAGTAAGGATGAGAATATACATTTAAGGATCACTCCCTTGGGCGATGTGGGATGTTACAATCCACCCCCTTAGGGGCCCGACGTCCTCGTCGGCACACTTTCGGGCAGGGATTAGCTCTGATACCAAATTGTCACATCCTGGCCCAGGGCGGATCACTTCCCGAGCCCGCTCCATCACCGTAGCACGATATTGTCCGCTTTGGGCTTACCATTCCCTCACGGTTTTGTTTTTGGGAACTCACGAGCAACTTCCCAGTGGGTCACCCATCATGGGATTGCTCTAGCCCTCTTCTCGCTTAACTTCGGAGTTCCTACGGAACCCGAAGCCAGTGAGGTCCCAAAAGGCCTCGTGCTAGGTAGAGATGAGAATATACATATAAGGATCACTTCCCTGGGCGATGTGAGATGTAATAATCCATCCCCATTAGGGGCCCGACGTCTTCGTCGGCACACACGCGACCAGGGTTAGGCTCTGATACCATATTGTCACATCCCGGCCCGGGGCGAATCACTTCCCAGGCCCGCTCCACCACCGTAGCACGATATTGTCCGCTTTGGGCTTACCATTCCCTCACGGTTTTGTTTTTGGGAACTCATGAGCAACTTCCCAGTGCGTCACCCATCATGGGATTGCTCTAGCCCCCTTCTCGCTTAACTTCAGAGTTCCTACGGAGCCCGAAGCCAGTGAGCTCCCAAAAGGCCTCGTGCTAGGTAAGGATGGGAATATACATTTAGGGATCACTCCCCTGGGCGATGTGGGATGTTACAATCCACCCCCTTAGGGGCCCGACGTCCTCTTCGGCACACTTCCAGGCAGGGATTAGCTCTGATACCAAATTGTCACATCCCGGCCTGGGGCGGATCACTTCCCGGGCCCGCTCCACCACTGTAGCACGATATTGTCCGCTTTGGGCTTACCATTCCCTCACGGTTTTGTTTTTGGGAACTCACGAGCAACTTCCCAGTGGGTTACCCGTCATGGGATTGCTCTAGCCCCCTTCTCGCTTAACTTCGGAGTTCCTACGGAACCCGAAGCCAGTGAGCTCCCAAAAGGCCTCGTGCTAGGTAGAGATGAGAATATACATATAAGGATCACTTCCCTGGGCGATGTGGGATGTCACATATGGTAAGTATTTTCATACTATACGTGATATGTATATTTTCAAAACTATACTTGTTTTACGGTGAAGGGTTATTACGTTTTGAAAAGGTTTTACAAAGCTTTATTTTTAGGCCCACTCACCCTTGTTTTAGGCCCACTCACCCTTGTTTTTTCGCCCCTCTAGGTTTTAGTAGCAGAGCTTTTGTGTCGAAGAGGATTCTTGGCAAATCTTGGTATTGGAGATTACCTTCGATGGTATAACTTTCATTCTACTTTTATTGTACTTTACTTATACTCTGAAATCATGTGAGAAATGGTTTCATTTCCGCTCATAAGCGCACTCTTGCATTTAGGCACTTTTAGGTTTAAATTTACTTTCCACATCACTACACTTTATGGCTTCGTCACCTTTTTGGTGTCGACCGAGACATCACTATTCAGAGTCCAGGTGGACATTCCGGGTCAGGGTGTGTCATCGACCTCCGATCAAAATTGTATCAAATTACTTTTCTAAATATCCTAATGGTGATCAAGCATCAAGACAAGTAGATAGTTTAAACACAGTGATTAATAATTCAAAACCTGCATATATAATATCATAAACAAATTGAAAAGAAACTACATATTCCTCGTGGCCTCACCTTAGCAAAAGAAATTGGTTCGAACAATCATACACAAAATATTATTAAAAACATGGATAGAAAACACCTTGGAAGAAGAAAATAAATCCTCAAAGCCTAGTAAATTTATTTGTTCCTCACCTAATGGCTAAGTAGCCTTATTATTTATTTATTTTTTTATATATAGGAAAGAAATGCATTTAAACAAGAAACCACGCTTACAACCACTGCCTAATGAGTCGAATAAGAAGGCAACACGAGCAAAATTAGTAATACAATACTCCCAATAATGACTATTGCTACTAACAAGACCCTGCTTAGCAAAGGCATCTGCTAGAAAATTTGCTTCACTAAAGGTATGCTTCCAAATCACCAATGAACAAGCTGAAGTGAACCATTTAATGTCATCTAGGCAAGTGCGTATATTCCATGGAGGTTTGACCGTCCCTTGAGGCGCCCCGATGATGAGCTTGGAGTCACCTTCAATAAAAACCTTGTTGAATCATTTCTTCTTGATATATGTGAGATTCTTCTTCAAAGCTCTAGCCTCCGCTTCATTGATTGTTGTACCATTTAGATTGAAGGTCAATAACAAAGTCATCTTCATTTCGAACAACAAAACCAGCTCCAGCCTTGGTATTGCTGACAAAGCCATCGAAGTTAAGCTTTACAAAGCCTTTGTCCGAAGGATGCCACTTGATGATGGGGACATTTTCAGGATTCCCAGTAGAAGACGACCTACAGTTAGCTTTGAAAAACTCTTGACCAACACTCGAAGAAATAATATGCGTCCTTGTGGGACAAGGAGTCTCCTGATGAAAAATTACATTGTTACGATCATTCCAAATCTACCAACAAATGATAATTACTTTACTTAAATCGCTTAACTCATTCTTATCCAAGCATGATAGGTTGTCTAGCCATTCGTTGAAACTAACTCCCGTAGTTGAACTTATACTACTAGAAGATAAAATCCTTCCTAGAAAAAATCTTCTAAAAACTAGGAAACATAATAACTTAAGAGAAACTAGGAAACATAATCCTAATCAAATATGAGAAATCTGTCCAACCACAAATCAACAATTTTTCAGGATCTTCAAAGCTCCAAAATAGGCCCAAAATGACTAGATTTAAGCTTGAGATGTCTCGAACATAATTGCAGAAGGCCTCAAGCGCAAAAGACATCATCTTGGACACCAAAAAGCCCAATTAAGCCCAAAACGTCACTTTGACAGCATTGCGCACTACTCCTTTATTTCATCCCCAAAAATCAACTGCTCGGTAGAAAATTTGAAACTTTGACACAAACAACTTGAAAGACTAACAAGCATCCTCCATTAAAATCACTCCGAAATTCATCTATTTATCCACTTTTTTCTCAAGAGGAAGTTGAATGTCTTACATTGAAAATATAATTCAAAGTATCAAAATTCTCACAAAATAACCAATAAATTAATATTTAAGACTAGGGTAAAATATATAGGATAATATTGACTCATCAGCATGGTTAGAAAGAGCAAGGTTACTCTATTATTTGTTAGATGATGCTTACTGTAAGATCCCACATCGACCAACGGAGAGAGGATGATGTGCCTTATATGTACATGCTCCCCTGCCTATAGTACGAGGCCTTTTGGGAACTCACTGGCTCCAGATCCCATAAGAACTCTGAAGTTAAACGAGTTTGGACGAGAGCAGTCCTAGGATGGGTGACCCCCCTAGGAAGTTCTCATGCCGAAATCCAAAAACAAAACCATAAGGGAATGGTAAGCCCAACGTGAACAATATCGTGCTACGGCGGAGTCGAGCTAGGATGTGACAATTTGGTATCAGAGCCACTCTACCGTTCGGTGTAGATATGCAAGCGAGGATGCCAGGTTCCCTTTAAGTAGGTGGATTGTAAGATCTCACATCAACCAATAGAGAGGGAGTGATGTGCCTTATATGTACATGCTTCCCTCCCTATGGCACGAGGCCTTTTGGGAACTCACTAGCTCCGGATCCCATAAGAACTCTGAAGTTAAGCGAGTTTGGGCGAGAGCAATCCTAGGATGGGTGACCCCTTTGGGAAGTTCTCGTGCCGGAACCCAAAACCAAAGCCGTGAGGGAATGGTAAGCCCAGAGTGGACAATATCGTGCTACGGCAGAGTCGAGCTGGGATGTGACAATTTGATATCAAAGCCACTCTACCGTTCGGTGTGGATGTGCCGGCGAGGATGCCGGGTTCCCCTTAAGTGGGGTGCATTGTAAGATCCCACTTCGACCAATGGAGAGGGGGTAATGTGCCTTATATGTACATGCTCCCCTCCCTATAGCACAAGGCCTTTTGGGAACTCACTGGCTCTGAATCCCATAAGAACTCCGAAGTTAAGTGAGTTTGGGTGAGAGCAGTCCTAGGATAGGTGACCCCCTTGGGAAGTTCTCGTGCCGAAATCCAAAAACAAAACCCTGAGGGAATGGTAAGCCCAGAGCGGACAATATTGTGCTACGGCGGAGTCGAGCTAGGATGTGACACTTACAGAATGATGTATAACATGAACAATCTTCATCAACAAGAACAAAATTATATGAATTAGGCACAAAGTGATTTGAGAGGAGCATTATCCACCTACCACATCCCTTGTATATTTTAAGATTTTGTTTTTCTATTTTTTATCAATTGAACTTCCACTTATAAAGGTTCACAACATCTTCAGTAAATTTGTAAGCCTCAAAACACTACCCTCTCTCTCTCTTTCTCTTTCTCTCTCAATCTCTCTCTCTCTCTCTCTCTCTCTCTCTCTATATATATATATATATATATGAAGCAAACATTGTTTTGACAAATCAAAACACTACCCTCTCTCTCTCTCTTTCTCTCTTTCTCTCTTTCTCTCTCTCTCTCTCTCTCTCTCTCTCTCTCTCTCTCTCTATATATATATATATATATATATATATATATAAAGCAAACATTGTTTTGAGAAACATGTGCTTTTGGAATTTCATATTTTAATTGCATTGGTGACTGGTTTACTACACTAAGGATTTCTGTTGATTTATGGAAATATTTAGTAGGAATTAAACCTTCCTGTATTCAATTTAAATCTACACCTGAATCGATTAAGGCAATTGTTTCTAATTGGAAATCTTCAATTATTATTTTTACTTTAGAATACCATTTATGGATTCTAAATCATCTTTAGATTGACTATGGTCTGTGTGTCTTAATTCTAAGACTTGGATTAACTAGACTTTCTCTTCCTCAGTGATCTTTATCTGGTTGATTGTTTTCTTGACTCTACATTTGTTTACATAGTGACCGAATTTGCCACACTTGTAGCAATTTTCTTTTTGTTCTTGGTTTTTGGAGTGGAATTTTCCTGAGGGCTTCCTCTTCCACTTCTTGCCGGACTTGGGTTTCTCGTAAAATTTGTTTGTTTCAAAATTCTTATTTTTGAATTTGTATTTGTTCTATTTTGGGTGTCTCCTACTTGGGTACCTATTGTAGGTTTCTGATTTCTTCATTTTGTTGGATGGAGCAATAGGGTAATCCATATTGTTCACAGAATGTTCCTAATTCGTATTTAGCTATTGACTTGCCTTTGTCAACTTGTTTTGTGATTTTCTTATAAATACACATTTTTAATCCTTCCTTCTAGATAATATTAATAATATTTTCATAAGTAAGGGTATTCTATGGTATGTTACCTTCTTCATTGACTAAAACTTGTCTGATTTTGTGGGATAACAAGTTTGGCAAACCATTAATGAATTTTTCTTTCCAAAATGGTTGATTACTGTCTTCCCTAAGCATGACTCTAGACATGAAAACATCTTTGTACCATCTAAAATCGCTTAAGGTTGGACATCTTAAGTTACTAAGTTGGTCATGAATTCTTGAGGTGACATTAATGGGTGTTCCTATGAAATGCTCTATGAATGTGAAAAGTAATGTGTTTACTGCATCTAGGACTCCCTTTCTGATTCATTCGTTGAAAATAGGTGTTCCTTCTTCATCTCGTTTGACTGCATTTCTAAATTTCATTTTTGGATTGTTCAGTGAAATGTTTTTCCCACCAAGAATGAAGCTTTCCTGTAAATCCAGTGACCAAAAGGTCGACAACTTGGGCTTGACTGAGATTGTGGTTGGTAACATAACTATTAGCAACCATGAAGATCTGTTGTAATTTGTTTAAAAGTTCTTGTTTTGATATCCCATCTATGTTCCATTCACAGAGTTTATCAGTTGGGATTGAGAATTGGTTCTGGATGTTTCTCTCCTCAAATTGAATATCCGGAGGTGTTGACCTTGGATACGAATTCTTGGTAAGAGTTGTTGGATTGACTCTTTTGTTTGTGATTCGGTTTAGTTCAAGGTTCTGAAAAGCTTCTTCTACTTTTTTGATTGAACTTGTTTCACTTTCGTCTTTTGAATCCCATATTATAAAAGTTGTTTTTGGTTGAGATTCATCTGGATGTTGTAAGACATTGACTTTTTTTCTTGTTTTAACTCTTGTAACATTTGATCCATTTTTTGACTAGTGGAGATCATCTTTAAAGTGTTGTGCTAGACACGGCTTTTAGGAAGTTAACTAAGGGTTTTTCTTTAATTGTTGGTTTGGGATGTGAAAGTCTTTCTATTTTGGTTTCTATTTTATGTAGGTGTCTTCCTATGGTGTGTAGACTCTGGTTTGTGAAATTGTTTTGTTCAATGACTAGTTTAACTCGTACTTCTTCTTTTGGAAGTTTGAAAGGAGTAGCTGGTATCTGTGTGTTTGCGGTCGTAATTAAAATTGTTTCTTATGGAGGGTGACTAGAAGAGACTATGGTTTCATTTCTTTTTATTTATTTATCACAATGGGTTCCATGTTTTGTTTAATCCCACATATGAGCCTCATTTACTCCCACTTTTGCCCCATTTGGTATCGGAGCCAAGTGAGTGGTAATTGAATCAATAATCTTAATAGTTTATTCATTTGCTCACCTATCAGTTTGTTAATTCCAGTAGGCCCTACTTGTTAGCTTTCTAAGTAGGATTGTTAAACTACCAACCACCACGTTCTAATTACCAGTCAGCCTTAGTCAGTCAATATGACCCATATTCAACTCCAACAAACCCATCATCATCTTCATCCCAACCAGTCAACTATACCAAAACATAACTATATGTCAAGAAAAATCCCAGTAAATACCTTTTCATTGTTCCTTTTAATCTCAGTAATGAACAAACACCAGAAAAATTAGTCAAAAATGTCTTTCCACCCAACCACAGTCATACAAAACATTGAAATTCTACCAAGCCATTCTTAGTGAAACATAGTCAATTTCCATCAAACCACTTTACAGTAAAACCCATGACAAAAAAATCATCTACTATTCTCTTTACATTCGTAGATTTTTAAACGAGTTAGACTAGGGAATGCATCTTTAGGAAAGTAAACCCCTTGATACCCAATACATCCAGTTACCCAATATTCATAACAATTATTTTGATTACATTGATGCCTGGACTACTATCTTTCTTCACCAAACAGAAGATTTCAGTCATTCATGGTTCATTAATTTTGACAAAAGTTTTAAGCTAAAGTTTCCTGCACGGTTCCCAAAATGGTGGTCAATCCATGGCCCAACAGCCAGTCTCTTACTAGAAGAACATATGCAGAAAATCTCCGCCAATTTCCAGCCAAAATTCGACAGAAGCAAATTCAACTATAGGATTACACTTCTACCAATATTCATGGCCAAGTACAAAGTCTCATGGATCTTGAAGTGGAATTATGAAGTTGTTACCGGTGAAGTCTATAGAGTAAGACCAGTCAAGTGGTGGGAAAAATTCAATCAACAGAGGGTCATCAACCAGGTCATCTCTGAATTTCCAATTACCACAACCCCAGTCATTCCAACCCAGCCATTGTTGCCAATCATTCTAGCACAATCATTATCAGACATTAGTCCATTCTTATCCCTAAAAGGAACAGTCAAGTCATCCAAGTCAACAGGCAAAAAAGCAAGGACAAAGTTGCGCAGCTCCAAGACCTAGCTCAACAATTACTTGAAGAAGCAACCATGCTCCAAACTGAAGATAAAGAAGCTTCAAACTCAGAGTTTTCAGATACATCCTCACAGCAACCAATCGATCTAAAAAGCCAAATAGCTAGATGGACCGACTACCAAGATTCTCAAGACCCATTTGCATAAAGCCATGTGAACACCATGTCAGTCACCATGTGAAAATTTCAATCATCATTCAAGGCACCATGTGAAACAACAAGTCAAGCCATGAGAATGCAGTAACTCACCATGTCAATCACCATGTGAAGCATTTAGTCATTTTTCGCATCAATTATTCCGACAAAGCAAGGAATCAATCAGTCAGCAGAAATTACTCAGCACGCTCCACAATAAAAGCAACAATTATTCTGACAAATTCACTATTCATCAATAGTAAAAGCAAGTCATCTTTCATCTTGTGCTTCAACAGTGAAGAAATCAATCATTCAAGCCTCATTTTCCATGTCTATAAGAGGAGGACTCCGGAGAAAGAGAAAGCAAGTTAATTTTCCACAATTTTTCCTTAGTTAAAATTTTCTTTGAGTTCACATTGTATTCAAAGAAACCAAAAAATGTAAACACTTTTAATTCTCAAATGTCAAGGATGCCTGTGTGCATCAATATCCTTTTCATCAGTCACATTCTTATTTGCTGACTCAATCGTCAATAAATCAATTGTAAGTCCTTGTGTAAGTCTTGCAATAAAACTTATTTTCAAATTATATTTGCATCATTATTTTCATTATGAATATTTTCATAACAACTGATTTTAATTAACATATCTTACTCTCAGTCAATTCATTGAATATCTCAAGTTCAAGGTAAATAATGATCAGTATATATATATAAATGGGGATTAGTTGTAGGGTTCACGCCACAGCAAACTTTAACGATCTGAACTGTCTATTTTTCAGCTTGCACCTCATAGATCATCCTTGTAAAATATTAGCCAAATCGGAAATGTTTAAGACATCTAATTAAGTTCAAAGAAATTAACGAATATTTTGTTATATAAGAAAGATTGAAATCGAAGAGGCACCACTCCCTGAACTTCGAGAGTCAGATTTCCTTGGATAAAATTTGTCCACAATCCTCACATGCAACATCAGCTTTCTGGATACCACAGACCACTTTTTCAAAGTGCCCTGACAAAGTTAAAACACGTGAACCTTGCAGCAACCACTACATTGCTTTGACCGAGAAGGGTAAAGGAACAGCATTACTACTCGCTGTTGGGACAATTCCTATATATGTCGACCTCCATCCTCCACAGCCAGGCAGACCTGCCAAATAAAAAAAAAAACTCAACCCTTCCTCACATCCGAAATGGCACTCCCAATCTAGCCTCTCTTAATACTCCGTTTTCTTCTCCATCGATAATACCCCTGCCAACCAGCCACATCAGAGCAAGAATATCTCATATCATTAGGGTTGAAAGCAAGAGTATCACATATCATGCTTTTTCCCTGTCTTTTCCCTTGCCCTTGCTCTTACCTGCAGGACAAGGAGAAGGAATGCAATCAGTCGGAACCTGAAATCAAACTTCCGATCTAGAACTGATTGTTTTCAACCGTTGCCTGGTTGCTTACCTAGCATTGCTCTCGAGTACTCATCCTCAACTGTTGTCAAGGTCACGAATTCCTTCGGCAAATACCTTAGAACAGTTGGTACGATATTGGCTTTTTACACTGAAGTTTCCAAGCATGGATGAGTCGCTGAGAAGTAGTGCTCTGAAGGACCATTTAAATGCAAAGGTTACGCACCATTTCTGCTATACAAAAGATTAAAGCAGAAGGTTCAACGACGAGCTAGAACAGATTTTCCCTTGCCCTTGCTCTTACCTACAGGACAAGGAGAAAGAATGCAATCAGTCAGAACCTGAAATCAAACTTCCGATCTAGAACTGATTACTTTCAACCCTTGCCTGGTTGCTTGCCTAGCATTGCTCTCTAGTACTCATCCTCAACTGTTGTCAAGGTCACGAATTCCTTCAGCAAATACCTCAGAACAGTTGGTACGATATTGGCTTTTTACACTGAAGTTGCCAAGCATGAATGAGTCGTTGAGAAGTAGTGCTCTGAAGGACCATTTAAATGCAAAGGTTGTGCACCATTTCTTCTATACAAAAGATTAAAGCAGAAAGTTCAACGACGAGCGCTAGAACAGATCACTACAACACGACGCCCTTCTTATGGAACCGCATAATCCAGACAGAGGAATCTAAGTCAAATCTAAGCTGGGCATCATTGCTCTAATTGAAAAGATCAAGAAGCCTCAACAGCCTTATGCTAGCACCATCGTCGAAGAACAAAGCCTCGCCATACCACATCCACTACTTTGTCAAACAGCAAAAGTATCCCATATCATCATGATCGAACATACTCCAGATTGGCGGACTTGTTTTGACCCTCAAATTCTGGAGTCGGCTCACTCTTTTGGAGGAAACCAGAAAACCCTCCAGCCTAGTTCAAGAATACACTTGTGGAAAGTCAAGTATAACAAAGCACGTGTCAATTCATCCGTCTTCTCCAAAAACAAGAGTACCTCATATCATCTTTTTTCCCTGTTTCTTCTCTTTATCCTTGTTGTTGAATGAGAGACAAGGAGAATGAGCACAATCAACCGAAACCCAAGATCAACCTACCGATCTGAGATTGATTACTTGGAACTCTAATTGCTTACCTTGTTTGTCACCTCCTTCGGCAGATCTCCTCGCTTAGAGACTTAGGGGACTCCTACTATATGGTTTGGATCGCACTTGACCAAACCCGAAACTACAAGTAAGCTTCAAATGAAAATGATACATTACCTTGTACGTCAACACCAACTAAAGATACCAGTCCTAGATGAAGGAAAAGTACTTCCAAGAAAAGATGCCACATCTACTTACAAGACAGAGAAGGCAAGTGAAGGTGACACCACACTTCGGTGCTTGGAAGTTTCGCGATTACTCAATGGCTTGGATCTTGCAAGTCCCCAACCGAGGAGCTTCCCTTACTTAGGAACTTAGGGGAGCACTATTTGTACCATACTTGACCAATCCCGAAACTACTGAGCACCAGTCAACAATATACAGTTAAGGACCCACAAGACTTTTCCTCCAACTATGGAGGCCAATCACAACGTGACACGTGTCAGTGTCAGAGGCCAATCACAGCGCAACACGTGTCGATATCAGAGGCCAATCACAACACGACACATGTGAATGTCAGAACAAAGCTAGAAACTCTCTTCTATAAAAGGGGATCATTCTCCCACAATAATCCCTAATGTCATTTGTCCTAAACTATTCACTAGAACTCACCAAAAGAAAGCTTGAACCTATGTATTTGTGTAAACCCTTCACAACTAATGAGAACTCCTCTACTCCGTGGACGTAGCCAATCTGGGTGAACCACGTACATCTTGTGTTGTTTGCTTCCCTGTCTCTATTCATTTACATACTTATCCATACTAATGACTAGAGCAATCTAGCGAAGGTCACAAACTTGACACTTTCTGTTGTACCAAAGTCCTCACCAATTTTGTACATCAACATATACAAATTCATGGAAAAAGTTGATCTAGATGGGTGGACTTGGCCTCATATTGGGTCAGCCATAACAATGTGGTTCAAATTCTCATTTTGCGAGAATCGAACCTAAGAAGTCTCAGTTATAAGTGGAGAGAAATACCACTAGACCGTAATACTAAATGGCAACTAGACCAAGTTTTGAACAAGTTCTTTTTTCAAAGGGAAGAACCAAATTGAAGATTGATGAAGCATTGGATTCTTTCTTTTTTACAAGTGCATGTGTGCAACTGCAAACAGTTCGTAAAAAGAAAACAAATTTGAGCCAGTTATCATCATTTAAATTTTATGAGGAAAATGGTTTCAATTCGTTATTGACGAGAATCAAATCTAACACACTTATATGTTAATGGAAATACTACTTGTAACATCTCACATCGCTCAGGGGTGTGGATCCTGTAAGCCTTATATGTATATTCTCATCTCTACCTACCATGAGGTCTTTTGGGAGCTCACTAGCTTCGGATTCCGTCAGAACTCCAAAGTTAAGCGAGTTTGGGCTAGAGCAATCCCAGGATGGGTGATCCCCTGGGAAGTTGCTCGTGAGTTCTGATGCGAGAATTATACGCGCACAAATTAAACCCTCTTTTTGTCAATTGTAGTATAAGTATAAGTAGGGATCGTTCTGGACCGGGGATTAGGAGGGATTGTTAATCACTTGGATTTGACTCAAAAACGTAAAAACATAAAATAAAACACTATACTAGACTCAAAGAATGCAAAACTAAACTTTAAAACACTAAGACAAACCAAAAGACTCAAAACAACACAAACACACTCAAATCTGCCTAAAAACCACTTTCTGGGCAGATTTGAGCACAAACACAAATTTGGACGAAACTAAGTTGTAACTTGACTCAAGACTCTTAAAAACACAAACTAAATGTATTTCAAACTAATCTAACACTTTAAAACACTAAGACAAACCAAGAGACTCAAACATCACCCAAAACACTCAAAACTGCCTTAAAATCACTTTCTGGGCAGTTTTGAGCAATTTGGTGAATCTGGACAAATTTATGTAATAAATTGAATCACAACACTTATAAACACAAACTAAAACACTTTCTAACTAAATTGGACATTAAAGTAAAGGGGGAATTATATTTGACGAAAATTGAATAAAATGCACAGATTTAAATTAAAACAGATAGTAAAGATGAAATGGATGGAATTGAATGGAATGAAGGCTAGCTAAAGGGTTCATCTCCACACATGTTATACTTGCATAATAAAATGATTTCCAATTGCATTTCAATAAACCATGATGCTCAACACCCCAAGTTAACCGTGATGCACTAATTAACTTTCAAATCTTCCTAACGTTACTGAATTGGATGGGTTAGCGCATGCGACAATTCAAAACATTCCCCACAAGTCCCCTACATGAATGCATAATAGAGATACAAGCAAGAATCATTACGCTCTATGAAAATTATAAGTGTTGAAGAGGCATTCGTTACTATGGATTGCATGAAACTTATGCCAAGAATTCGTTTAACGCGATTGTTTATAAGCAACCTCCACTACTTGTGAATATAAGTTCGTAACTATTAGGTGAAACTCACTTATATTCTAGCGTCATATTCATGCATGAAAATTAAGCGTGCACTCTCAATAAACATACATAAATAAGTTATCAATCAAACGGTTAAACAAATTGAATCCACAACTTATGAAACGCAATTAGAAGTAATCAAATTAAAATGCAAGCATAAACATATATTTTGAATCACCCCCTAGCTAAAGGGGATTTTAGTTCCTCATGGTACAAAACAAAGAAAATCAAAGAAACACCTAAACATTCCAACAACTCAAACTTGAATTGTATGAACGTTTAGGCCCTCTTATCTTCCATTCCTCATTCGTACAAAACAAAGAGTATTGACATTAAACCTTGAAATCAAAGAAACACCTAAACATTCCAACAACTCAAACTTGAATTGTATGAACGTTTAGGCACTCTTCTCTTCCTCTTCGTTGTAGCACAAGGTCTAGGGATAGTTTGATGGTGTGAATGGTTTGGGAAGTGGTGGAAATGGAAGGATGGTGTTTGGATTGTAAGGGAGAGCACGGCACAAGGGAGTTTGATGTCTACATTTCTGCAATGGATGAATTTCTGAAATGGAAGTGTGTATGAGAATGCATGAGAATGAATGCAATGGATGCTTATTTATAGGTGAAATGGGGGGGAACATGACAGCTAGGAGGGAATGTGGCTGCATGTTTGAATGATTAAAGGATGCATGTGGGTTGGAATTGCATGTGCAATGAATATGTGGCTGCATGTGCAAGGGGACAATCTGAAAATGCATGTGAAAGCATGTGTTGGCTGCAATGATGAAATGGATGGGAGTGCATGTGGCTTAATTAATTAAAGGGAGTGCATGTGCAATGTTTTAAAGGATGGAATGCATGTGAATATGATGGAAATCTGATGGGAATGGGAGATGCATGTGCTGATTTATGCATGTGATTAAAGGGAGAGAATGTGGTGTAATGATGAAATGGAATAAGTGCATGTGGATGTGGCTGATTTGATTTATGGAAGATGCATGTGCATTAAAGATGAGTGAATGATTATGGGTGCATGTGGATGAATGTGAATGTGCAAGGTTGTTGTTGTGATAAGTGATAAGTGTATGATATGATAAGTGAATGATATGATAAGTGAATGATATGATAAGTGAATGATAAGATAAGTGGTGATAAGATAAGTGGTGAATGATAAGTGGATGATATGATAAGTGGTGATAAGATAAGTGGATGATATGATAAGTAATGGGAGCATGTGAGGGAATGAATAATGAATGCATGTGTATGGTTTTGGGAGAAAGGTGGAGATGCACAGCATAAGGGATTTGGAAAGGTTTAAATGTCCTAAAACTAAAGGGAACAAGGTTCCAACACTTTGGTCTTCAATTAGGTCTTCAATTTCGTCCAACACTTTGGCGCCAAGCATAAGCTATCCATCCTTAGCCCAAAAGTGCTCCAAAAGTCTCCAAAATGCATCTTTTTGCTCCTTTAGCCCTTTGGACCTACAAATACACGAAAATAGCTTAAAGTACTAAAATAACTAAAGAAACATAACGTAAATGCACGAGAACAAGCCATTTAAGTCGCATGAATATGCTCCTATCAAGTTCCCAGAAACAAAACCATGAGGGCATGGTCGGGCCCCAAAGTGAACAATATCATGCTACGGTGGAGTCGAGCCCAGGATGTGGTGGGGGCTTAAGCTGGGATGTGACAATTTGGTATCAGAGCCACTCTGCCGTGTGGTGTGAATGTGCCGACAAGGACGTCGGGCCCCTAAGGGGGGTGGATTGTAACATCCCACATCGCTCAGGGGTGTGGATCCTATAAGCCTTATATGTATATTCCCATCTCTACCTAGCACGAGGCTTTTTGGGAGCTCATTGGCTTTGGATTCCATCGAAACTCCGAAGTTAAGCAAGTTTGGGCTAGAACAATCCTAGGATGGGTAACCCCTTGGGAAGTTGCTTGTGAGTTCCCAAAAACAAAACTATGATGGCGTGGTCGGGGCCCAAAGTGGACAATATCGTGCTACAGTGGAGTCAAGCTCGGGATGTGGTGGGGACCCAGGCTGGGATGTGACACTACTCCACCATAGTATTAACTGTTAAGTGGCAAGTGACACTTACAATTTTTTACTTAAGTTTGAATCCTCCCCATATAAATTAAGAGCTCATTTAGAAGTGCTTAAAATAATTGAAAGCATTTTTTTTGAAAGTGCATTTTAGACGCTTGAGGATATGTGGAGGTTTTCAGTTCGTTAGTACCTTTGATAGAGTTTGCCTACAACAACAATTATCACTCGAGTATTGGTATGTCACTATTCGAGGTTTTGTATGGCAAACCGTGCCAAATACCACTGTGTTGGATCAAAGGTCGGAGAGAGAACTTTAGAAGGTCCATAGTTGGTGGACAAGACGATACAAAACATACAAGTGATCAAGAGAACATAGAAAGTTGTACATGATCGACAGAAGAGCATTGCAGACAAACATTTGGCCAATCGAGTGTACATTGTAGGAGATTGTATGTTCCTGAAGCTATCACCGTGGAGAGGTGTTGTTCGTTTCAAAAGAGAGAAAAGCTAGAAAGAAAGAAAAGCTAAGTCCCCACTACATTGGTCTGTGTCAGATTATCAAACGAGTTAAAGGGATTCATCACACACCTGAGCACATTTATACATGTCAATTACATGTTATAACTTCATTACCTTCCAGGTATCAACCAACATACCTCAGTTTCGATGACCACGTGGATATCGAGATCGAAGTGTGTCAGCTAACTTGCATTTTTACTAAAAAAAAATTCTTAAAACATTTTCATCAAAAATGTTTTCTTAAAACATTTTTAATGAAAATGTTTTCATAAAACACTTTCGACCATAGCCTAAACTAGTTATAAATTTCGCTGTCCAGAAAAGAAACTGGCCTACCCAATCAAACCGAATCAGGATTGGACTGGTTCGGTTTACTTCAATTGTGACCATTCTTGTGCAAAACCAAATGGAACAAAGCCGTTTAACGGTTCGGGTTTCGGAGGAACGGCCGAGTTATGCCCACACGCGCTACACCCCTAATTTCTGCTCCGGAGCCGGAAGAAATATTAAAATGGCAAACCCGACGGGCACTTGCCTTTCCTAAACCTAATTCCCTTTTGTACTTTCCCACTCACCTTAATGCTCTCTCGCAGTAGAACCAAACATGGAGGACCTCTCATCCATTCGTCACTTCTCTTCAAATTCGTCACACATTTTTCTCCATTTTCTTCCAAACCCAATTCAAATTTCGCAACCCAGAATCAAATCGCTACAATCCCAAAAAAATTCACCACAAGAAGATCAATTCCACTCCCTGCAACAGTCCCACAAGCTCCAGACGCAGTAAGTTCTTCAATTGTCAGCTCAGTATGTTCTTTGCTTTCTAAAGATACCAAAGAAACCACAAGTATTGATATTTTGTTGAAAAAATTAAAAAAAAAGTTGAGTTCTGAACTTGTGCTGCAAATTTTGATGAATTATAAGCAATTGGGTAGGAGCAAAACATTGGATTTCTTCTCTTGGGCTGGATTTCAGATGGGTTTTCGGTTCGATGACTGCGTGGTTGAGTACATGGCTGATTTCTTAGGTAGGAGGAAGCTTTTTGATGATATGAAGTGTCTTCTGTTGACTGTGTCCTCCCACAAGGGTCGAGTTTCGTGTCGAGCTGTGTCCATTTGCATTAGGTTTCTGGGTAGGGAGGGGAGGATTAGAGAAGCCCTTTGTATGTTTGAAGAAATGGAATCAAAATTTGGTTGTAAACCTGATAATCTTGTGTACAATAATGTGCTCTACGTGCTTTGTAAGAAGGAATCGTCTGGCCATTTAATTGACTTTGCGCTTGCAGTTTTTCGGACAATTGAATCGCCTGATACTTATTCGTATAGTAATATTCTTGTTGGTTTATGTAAGTTTGGTAGATTTGAGACTGCCATTGAAGTTTTTGGTGATATGTGTAAGTCTGGTTTGGTTCCTACTCGGTCTGCAGTGAATGCTTTTATTGGAGAGTTGTGTTCATTCAGTGCGAAAGAAGGAGCTGTTAGGAAAGTAAGAGTGAGAAATTATTGTAGAACCTTTACGATTTTAGTTCCAAAAGTGGGTGGAAACAGTGATGCTATACAGCCTGCAGTTAGAGTTTTTTGGGCAGTGTATAAAGTGGGATTATTACCCAGTAAATTTGCCATAATCCGGCTTCTTTCGGGGCTTTGTCAACTGGGAAAAGTGGAAGAGGCTGTTGAGATTTTGAAGGCTGTTGAGGGTAAGAAGCTGAGCTGTGTCGAAGAGGGCTACTGTATTGTGATGAAGGCTTTGTGTGAACACGGTCACGTTGAGGAAACTAGCCATATGTTTGGGAGGATGCTATCCCAAGGCATGAAACCAAAGTTGGCTGTTTATAATTCAATTATATGCATGCTGTGTAAACTAGGGAATTTGGATGATGCCGGAAGTGTCTTTAAGATGATGAACAAGAATAGATGTCTTCCGGATAGTATGACGTATTCTGCGTTAATCCATGCTTATGGTGAAGCTAAAAATTGGGAAGCTTCTTATGGCTTATTGATAGAAATGCTTGGGTTGGGCTACTCTCCACATTTTCATACTTATAGATTAGTGGACAAAATTTTGAGGGAAAACGGGCAGATGGATATGTGTCTTAAGTTGGAAAGGAAGTTGGAAACACAGACGTTGCAGAAGCTCTGTAAAGATGACCAGTTAGAGGCTTCATATGAGAAGCTAAAATCAATGATTGGAAAGGGGTTTCACCCACCAGCATACGTGAGAGATTCTTTTGAGACTGCGTTCCGGAGGTATGGAAAATTGAAAATAGCTCAGGAATTGCTGCGGACGACAAGTGAAACTGACAGAACTTAGCTGTTAATGACCTATTAAGAAGTATTTTCCTCCATCACCTGTAGAGTTGTGAGTTCTAACCAATTTCCTTTTACATTCTGGCCATATATTTTTGCTAATTATCCGATGATAATTTAATTATTTCTTTTATAGTTCCTTACATCTGTCTCTGTATACTTTGATTACTTTCCTGAAATGCTGAGTTTCATTCGAAGGTATACCACCATATACAGAATTATGTTATCCTATTTTATATAATCAGGGGAAATATTAGATTCTTGGCTTGTTTGCTGACTAGACGCTAGAGCTATAAATTAAGAGTGCTCGCGCGCTCGTTTGAAACTTGTTCCTTTCTTAAATAAATAAGCGAACCAGATAAGAAGGGTTGACTAAAGAGTAAAGATTGAAATATATGAAATCCCAAGAAGTACCGGAAAGAAGAGAAATTGAAACCGAAGAATACTGTTAACATCTTGTTAACATTTGGTAATTACTCTCTTGATCTAAAATTCTCATCAGCTTTTCTTACCTTGACACAAACTAACAAACTTTCTTTGCCTGATTTATTATATCTCAACGCCGAGTTTTATAAATAGCACACTTCATCTGTAACAGTGCAATTTCTTTATATGCTAATAGTCTTTTAGAATCCCATGGTAGTCAGGGAGGATACGGCTCTGCTCCACCCATGATGCCAATGATGGCTCTACCTGGTTCGCCTGGCATTCTTGGCCAAGTAAATGCTCCGATGAAGTAAATAGGATCCTATCCGGATCCTATTTGTGGGGATTCAAAGGATCAATCAACTGTGTTCATTCATTGTATATCGTGCGGTTAAAAATTATTTTAATTTTTTTATTTAAAATTAAATATAAACAATACTAGGCAAAAATTAACCGTACAATGTATGATAAATGAACACGGTTGATTCATCCTCCAGATCCCCACAAAGAGGATCCGGAGAGGATCATTGTCCTCGATGAGGCCTCCTCTCACCATGAATCCTCCAACAACAGTAGGCCTGGTAATTCTTGACACGTCCTGATAACCCGACACGACACGACACAAAATTAACAGGTGTTCAGGTCGATATGATAACGAATCGGGTCGTTATCGGGTAACCAGATAAGCGTTTGTTAAGATAATGGCTTGGTTCGGGTTTACACGTGGGTAACACGATAAACACCTGTTAAGATTCTTCTCTATCATAGTGCACAAATGAACAACCCCTGGCAGAACCACAATAGTTAGATTCAGCATGGTGCTCAAATTACATAAGTGAGTTTGCAAATTCGGCTACTTCGTCATTCATTTCTGCTTCCCCAGCTACAACATTTGCTTTGTATTGTGCCATCTGCATTGTCAAGCTACGCCTTCTTTTATCACCCATTGATAAGATATTGATGATTTTGAGGAAACAAAAACATTATCAAAGTTGGATGATTTTGAGAAAACATAAACACTATGAAAGAAGGATGATTGGTGAATATGTTGTGTGATGGTTAGGTATTCAACCAATGCATATATAGAGGATGATTGAAGGTTTGTGTTTCTATGTGTGTAGGTTTGTGTGTTTTGTATGTATTTGGCATGTTTTTCGTATGTTTGGTGTGTTATACTTCTCTATCATGTGTTTTGTATGTGTTTCATCTATGTTTTGTGCGTTTCATATGTGTTTCATATATATGTTTCATGTGTTTTATGTTTATACATCTCTATCATGTGTTTCATAGTGTTTCATGACTTTCATGTGTCGGTTTAGTGAATTTTCAATGTTTATTAGAATTCAATATTTTTAGGGTAAAATGTTCATAAAATTATTTTATGATAGTCTACATAATTTTTTATAAATAACTTATTTTTGTTTTTAAAAAGGATAAATTATTTAATATTTTTAGGGTAAAATGGTCGTACAATTAATTAGGATAGTCTATATAATTTTCTTTTTAAAATAAGTTATTTTAATAAAAATTAGCATAAATTCATTCTTTAATAATCTGGGGCTAAAAATTTAACTAGAAAAGTTGGAGTAGAAAAGTTGTTTCTAGGTTAAAACCTAAATTTTATGAACTAAAAATGTTAGGTTTTATATCCAAGGGTTAGGGATGATCTAATGTTTCCCAAGAAAATTTTGTGAAATTCCATGTCTGGATTTCAATATTTGATTTCCATAATTTGAATTTTTGCCTTTATTTTATTTGTGAATTTAAGAGGTTTTGGCTAGTTATTTAAGTTTGAATTTTTGTCACTAGCCATTAAAAACCCATAGATATTGCAAGGTCATACTTAGTAGTTTTTGTTAGAGCTCGATCTCACGAATGCGTAGGCGAAAACCATTTGCAAATCGAAATTGTAATGAAGGAGAAATAAGCGAGCAGAGTCGGTGCAATTCAGTCATTTAGACATTCTATAAATAGAAGACCCCAAATTTTTGTAGCAGCCTTCCATTTGTAGAACTGGACCCGTGTGACCCGGATTTCCTCCCTCAACCCGTGAAACAACCCGTTTTCTGGGCAAAAATTCTGACGGCTTTTCCAGTTGACTCCGGCGACTTCAGACGTTGCCACCACATGGAAAAGATTCCCCTCCTCCCAAGTCCATTTTCCACCCAAGATTCTCTCCGTTCGTCATTTAGACCTTTATTTATGGAGAATTTCAATGTACGACCTCCCTGCAATTCATTCTTAGAGAGAGGTCTTAGTGGAGAATCGTGGACAGTAGGTTTGGAAGAGAGGAGATGAAAAGTTCTTCCTCAAGGATTGGCATCATTTTGTGAAGGATCATCTCTTGGAAATATGAACTTTCTTGGTTTTTGAGTATAATGGCGACTGAAAGTTTGATGTCACCATCTGTCATCCATGTGAAATGTCCCTCATCAGTGGTTCAAAGAAATTCAATGGGTTTAAATAAAATTACCATACTCTAATTAATACCGAGATTTTTTGTGGTAAAATCTTACACCTGACTGATTAAGTAAGTGGTAAAGTTGGGGACAGTATCAGTGTCGTTAGAGTGGGACGGGCTCAATGATCCAAAAATCTAACATGATATCAGAGCCAAGATTCGGGCCCGTGCAAGCTAAAGGCTTGTCACCCGGAGGGGCTTGGAAACAAGCTTGGACTCTTAAGATAGAGTCGGCCTCTGAGTTCCTAAAAAGGCATATCCTAAAAAAGATTGAAAACAAGTTTTGGACTCCATTAGAGCTGACCTCTGAGTTTTAATGACTGATGTGGATCTCTATGTGTAAACCACTAACTGAGGTTCAAAGAAACCCAATGAGTTTAAATAGAATTATCCTACTCTAATTAATACCGAGATTTTTTATGATAAAACCTCACATTTGACGGATTGGGTATGCAATAAAGTTGAGAACAATATCGATATCGTTAGAATGGGTGGTACCGGTGATCCAAAAACCAACAATCCAACTAGCTGTGAAAAAGAGCTAAGAAGCAGTAGCTGGCAAGAGGAGAACTGGAAACGAATGGATACACAAATCTCAAGAAATCAGTCACAGAAGAGATCAAGTTAGTTACCATTTCGAACATTCATAATCAGAAGAACCTTCCCACTGTATTCACTCAGATTTACGTCGTTACCATGAATATCCTGCAATCAAATTCAATACGTACATAATATTTCAAAATAAATTGTCAAATAGAATAGTCTAGAATTTGAATGTATTCAATCAGTACTGAATCTGAAATTCCAAAGTCCTTTTATCAAATATAATGCAAAATAACTAGAGAAATTTGTAGCTCGGTTTCCCAAAATCCCGGAAGAAGCATAACCAAGCAATTGAGACAGCAAAACACTCCACTAAATATTTCCAGGAAAATTCTACTGACACCCACTTGATCTTGCCGGAACCGCCAACGCTTTCATTCTATTTCTATCATGAAACTTAAATCTTTTTAAATTTAATTCTGTAACAACAAAAATCAGAAATAATTCCAAATTCAAAAAGAAAAAAATTATCAGAAATTCAAAAATAAGAATATCAAAAAATAACAAATTTGACAACTGAATGTTACTTTGCAAACAATTAAAAAAAAAAAACTGAAATTTTTTTTCCTCAGATTTTCTCAGCAACCAAACATAATATATGAGAAGAAACAAAGAAAATAAAGAAAACCCAATACTTTGACAGTGAATTCGTAAACAGATTTGGAACTTTCTTCAGCCATGATTGGAGAAGAAGAAAATTGTTAAGTGTAGAAGTAGCAGAAGAAAGCAAAACCCAGAAAGAAGGACAGAATCAATTGGGAAGGTCCTCTTTAATACAGCATTGACAATTCTGATCTTTTTTCTTTTCTTTTCTTTATTTATTTTTTATTTTTTATTTTTTATTTGGGATTAACAAACGATATTATAACACACCTTGACCAGAGTCGAGGCATGCCGTGACGTAACCAAAAAGGAAAATGAAGCATAAAAATATGGATAAATTTAAACTAAAACTAACATTTATTTAATCTAAAGTAGCGAGTGCGCAGTAGTGGGAAGAACCCATAAAACACAAGAGGTCAGAGCATATATGACATAAAAGTGTGCAGTCAAAACTAGTTAAAGTGCTTATTACACAACAAGAAAAACTCCTACATTTATTTAGGGGTATGTCAGAACCGTCATATATTCCTTATACGCCACAAAATAAATCAGCTAACTAGGACCTGGAGGGGCAAAAAACTAAAGGGTGAGTGGGCAAAAACAAAGGTTTATAAAACACATTTATTTTCGGACCATACTAACCCCTCCCTGTAAAACATGTATAATTTTCAGAAGATCATACTACGTATAAGTATGAAATCAAATGTAAATCAGCAATAAATCCAGAAATACGCCAAATCACAATATCTCAACAATAGCATAATAAAATTAGGTGCTCATCAATCTATGCTAATACACGAGTTCATGCAGAGGGAATCTGACATGAACAGGAGTGGGTGTAATCATAATATACGCTCTAGTACTACAATCATGTGAAGACTGGCACTAGGCGCATCACATACAAGTCACAGTTGCCTAATGCAACATATACGATAGGACTGGCACCTACAATGGATCCAAGGTGAGCGTGCGGTGCAATGTGTACATACACGTGAAGCTTGGCCCTGGCCAGGGCAAGTACTACACCGGTGCAAGCATGCATGATGAGAAAATATAAAGTGTATGAACATGCCATGATAATATATAAATCGCAACAGTAATATGCAATTTTTAAAATTAAATAAAATATGGCATGATAGGCGTAAAATCAATCAAAAGTCTCGAACCTAGTTTCTACTCCTTGAAATTGTGTGTTTCAACGTTGGCTCCTCTCCCAACTTAGGTTAGTGGCCACAGGGAGTTGTGTAGGTGCTTCCAAAACTCCGAAAACCTTGTAACTCACACGGAAAACGTCGAAGAATCCACACCCGAGTCGGAGTTCCGAGTTGGACACTCAAAACTCGTCTATTTCTTGATCGGTTTGTACTAATGGGTTCGTGGGTTTGAGAGGAACATGATGGTGGTGGTTTAAAGGTCAATCTATGAAGTTTTGAAGGTGGTCTTTGTTGTTGTAGAGAAAAGAGAGTGATGGGTGAGGAGAGAAGAAGGAGGGCGAGAAAGAGAGAGAGAGAGAGAGAGAGAGAGAGAGAGAGAGAGAGAGAGAGTGAGAGAAATCAAAGTTTCTGATTTCTGATTGGGTGAGGGAAAATAGGAGTGAAATTGATTGGTGAGGCAAAACAAGCCACATGTCCAGTTTAAAGAGGAGAAATGATAAATTTTTGTACAATTTGGAATCAAACGAAATCTAACGTGCCTTATAAAAAACGATGGTATTCAAACACTGAATAATTAACACGTATGTGTACAAATCTACCCGATGTTAACGCACTTTAACTAAACGTAACTTTTTCGTTACAAGTTCGATTTGGGTCTAACTTGCGCTCATGCACTCGTAACAATGAGTACTATTTAATTACGATGATGAGAAAAATAATTTAAAGCCAAATAACTATGTCCACGCCAAGTTCCACTTTTGCCAAAAAGGGCATAAACGTCATTTTACACACTCGGGGAGAAAATTACATGGAAAATTAGGGACGGGTTGTCACTGTTGGAAATGTGCCCTAAAGCCAATCATATGATGATACTTTATGGACATTTCACATGTTAAACTAATCTAGTTTAATATAAAAGGGAAAAGAATATTGTTTAAAGCCGTCTCATATAAATGTTATATGCTTAACTGATAAGTCCAAGGAATATGTAATTGGGAGAATGTGATCTAAAGAAGTTAGATTCATGAGACCATTCTCTTTTGTATACATATCCTAAACGTTCCTGATCATAGGATTGCCAATTAGGCATTGACATTCCATTAAGAGAGTCACTGGTCTCAATTCATTGGTGTGACCGACACCAAGGCAAGCATGTAGGTGCTGAATAGAGAATGAGTCCACTAAACATGATCAACGAGGAGTTCTCATACTTATGTCACATGAGAACTCATGGTTGGGATAATGCAAAGTAGTCATTTGACCTGAGGCACCATAGTTGTCTTATGGTTAGGTCCTTGATCTTTGACTATGTCAAAGTCACTCCGTCAGAGGATGTCCACGACATAGTTGGGGTTAAGCCACTTAGCCACGAAGGCAAGTGAATGCGCAACAAGGGATCTCTTGCCTTCAAACCATTTGAGGGAAAATACTCTATGATATGATTAAGAATCTCTGGCCAAAGTATGAATGAGATTTGGGAAGTTGCTCCAAATCACATTCAAGGTAATCATATAAGTAAAAGAATCACATTGGATAGTAGACATGAATAAACTATCAAACCAAACAATGTGGTCAAGAGTATTGTATTAGAGAAAGACCATATTGCATTGTAATCCTAAACTGAATAGGTTCTCCACCTCTTTTGATTAGCTTGGGTAGCCATGATATACTGCTAGGTGTCACTCATGATTTGTGGAAGCCTTAAAGGTGTTTAATCACTAAAGGGAGAATTGAAAGTAAGTTTTAATTCACAATCGATTTGAAGAGTTCTAATCGCCCACTGCCTCGCTAAAAGGAACCTAATGGATCATACACCAAGTAAGGTAGAGATTGAAGAAACAACAGAGATGTGTAAGGATAATTAAATGGTTTAATTATTTATGGCTATGATTAATTAATATGTTAATTAATCAAACGAATAAGTTCGTATGAGACCTCGGGTTAGTTTTGGGCCTCAAGGTCTAATGGGATTTTAATGTCAAGCCCAATAACTCAAGTTGTATGACAACTTGAAAATACAAAGGGCTTCAAAGCCCAATTAACCTGCAATGGCCAACCATATTAGTGAGGGTAGCAAACTTGTATTAATTGCAAGTTTGCCACTCCATTGTGAGGTGGTATAAAAGGAACTTTATAGCCATTTCATCATTGGGGTTTTCTAAGGGAAGAGAAGAGAACACAAAAAGACTTTCTCTTCTCTAATGAAGGCCGGCCACCCTAGAGGAACATAACTAGCAATCTTCCTTCCTCTAGGTCACTCATCTCTTCATCAATGCTCTCCTTGGTGTGGAGACTTAGAGGTTCTCCATTTTGGGAACTTGGAGAATCCATTCCTTCATCCATCTAAGAAGTTATGGAGCCAAGAAGCAAAGTTCCTCCATCCATATCCATGGAGCCAAGGAGTAAGGTGACAAAGGAAAGAAGGCCCTCACACGGGTGATTAACCTTTGCTAAGTAAAGAGGTGTTTCAGAGGTATAAAGAAATCTTAACTCTTTCTCTTAGATCTTGAGTTGAGTCTTGGTTCACCATAACTACTAGGCTTTGATTTTCATGGGTAACGTTTTGTTTTTGAGTGCATACAAGAATGATTCCGCCTTTAATTGTTAATTGCATGCATAGATGTTGCTCAAATGAACTAGTTTTCACAAATATTTCCTTCAATCACATGTTATCTATACCAAGGAAAATGGGGTGAGCTATGTCTCACAATGGACTAGCAATAATGTGGTTCAAATTCGCCTTTGACGAGAATCGAACCTAAGATCGCTCAGGTACCGTTTGGTACGCAGACGGGATGGGACAAGATGGAACGGGATGGGACGGGATGGGATGGGACGGAACAAGATTGTTGTTCCATTCCGCGTTTGGTACGCACTGGACGGAACGGAACCAAAGGATTAAATGACTAACTTACCCTTATTCCATCTGTTGTGGGACGGGACGAGACTTTTTTTTTTTTTTTTTTTGAACTTGTCATATTTTAACACATATATGCTTATCTATGATATATTTTTTACACTAGCACATGGCTGAAGATATATTATGCCATGAATTCCGTCATCTTTTACAACAATACCATGATTAGCTTTTGGAGATTGCAGAAGAAGTAAAACGAAAAACAATGGCAGAGAATTTAGAGAGAGAAAGTGAATGACTAAAGATTGTATTCCTTGAACAATGAATGAATACACAGAGAGAGAGAGAGAGGTGTTTTTTATTTATACAAGTGTTCTTTGCTTCACTCATCAGCTACTAACCAACTAACTTCCTTATATCCCTACAAATCCCAACAGACTAACAGCCTTCCTACAATCTCAACAGACCCATACTAATGTGTACATATCAGTCAATAGACCCATGGCCTGAAGCAATAACTTCATGTTTCTTGAGTATTCATCTAATAAAATGCTATTTGGGACAAGACTGGATCTTGAAGATAATCTAATCTACTGCAACAATATACATGGAGACCTATAAAATGAAAAGCAAAGAGCATTGGTAAGTAATAATAAAACAGAAAAACTACACAAATCACAATCAGAAACGTTTTAGATGCATAACTTCCTAATGAATTTTAGAGCAGTTCTAAAGCCATAGACAAAGTAAAGTTTCACAAAACCTAATTGCACAATTCTTGACAAAACCCAGTAATTAACAAATCAAAGCTGATGACAGATAGACCCAGAAATTTTCAGTGTTCAATAAACCCAGAAATTTTGCACCTAGTAATTAACAAATCAAAGATGATGACAAATAGACCCAGAAAATTTCAGTATTCAATAAACCCAAAATTTTTGCACTCAGTACTTAACAAATCATAGTTTTTAGTGTTCAATAAACCCAAAAATTTTGCAGGTTGCAATATACACAAGGAGAAAGTATTACCAAGAGTGCGTCACCTGACCTAACTCGAAGGTGCTCTTATTAGAACTTTTGCAGGTTGCAGTACTCCCCCAATATGATTCCGATATACTTCTTTGAGGCATTTAATCAAACAACTTGGAGGCCAAATATGCATAGTACCCACAAAAGTGGTAAGCGAAAGTCACAAAACAAAGATAAATTGTGATTCCTGTTTCAATCAACAATCACAAGTTTCGAAACATACAATGCAGGAAAAAAAATTATTCGGAGTTTGGAAGAATTGAAAAGAAAATTTTCAAGGTCTGGGTGAAAAATCATACCTGAGACATTTTAGAGAATCAACTCGCTGCAAACTATCAATCCAAAAAACCCAAGTAATAGATTGAAGAAAAGGGTTGTATGCTACAACTGCAGAGAGAGAGAGAGAGAGAGAGAGAGAGAGAGAGAGAAAGAGAGCGTTCTTGGTCAGCAGTGTCCCAGATCTAAGCCTTGACACTCCTGGCCAGAATTTGAGACTTGCCCACTGCAAAGTCTTATATCAGTACCACCTTGAACACATAGTCTACCTCATGGTTTCAATTGAATCAGATAATATTATGAAGGAAAAAAAAATGAGATTCGAATTGGATGTAGAGATCGAACATGGAGATACAAAGCTTTGAGAAAATGGAAAGAAGATGATAGGGAGAGGATGAGGAGGAAGGTTGTGAGAGACCTGGGAGATGCAAGGCAGCAACAAAAAAGATGGAAAGACGTTGATAAGGTTTGTTTTGTGATTTTGATGGTGTAAATATTGAAAAAGATAAAGGGCATTTTTTCTTAAAATATCATAATTTTGTGTTCCATGAGGGTGGAACAAGTCGTTCCAGGGGGGAGATGTGACATCCCACATCGCCCAGGGGAGTGATCCTTAAATGTATATTCCCATCCTTACCTAGCACGAGGCCTTTTGGGAGCTCACTGGCTTCGGGTTCCGTAGGAACTTCAAAGTTAAGCGAGAAGGGGGCTAGAGCAATCCCATGATGGGTGACCCACTGGGAAGTTGCTCGTGAGTTCCTAAAAACAAAACCGTGAGGGAATGGTAAGCCCAAAGCGGACAATATCGTGCTACGGTGGTGGAGCGGGCCCGGGAAGTAGTCCCGCCCGGGCCGGGATGTGACAATTGGTATCAGAGCCTATCCCTGGCCGGAAATGTGCCGACGAGGACGTCGGGCCCCTAAGGGGGGTGGATTGTGACATCCCACATCGCCCAGGGGAGTGATCCTTAAATGTATATTCCCATCTCTACTTAGCACGAGGCCTTTTGGGAGCTCACTGGCTTCGAATTCCGTAGGAACTCCGAAGTTAAGCGAGAAGGGGGCTAGAGCAATCCCATGATAGGTGACCCACTGGGAAGTTGCTCGTGAGTTCCCAAAAACAAAAACCGTGAGGGAATGGTAAGCCCAAAGCGGACAATATCCCGCTACGGTGGTGGAGCGGGCCCGAGAAGTGATCCACCCCGGGCCGGGATGTGACAATTTGGTATCAGAGCCAATCCCTGGCCGGAAATGTGCCGACGAGGACGTCGGACCCCTAAGGAGGGTGGATTGTGACATCCCACATCGCCTAGGGGAGTGATCCTGAAATGTATATTCCCATCCTTACCTAGCACGAGGCCTTTTGGGAGCTCACTGGCTTCGGGTTTGGTAGGAACTCCGAAGTTAATCGAGTAGGGGGCTAGAGCAATCCCATGATGGGTGACCCACTGGGAAGTTGCTCGTGAGTTCCCAAAAACAAAACCGTGAGGGAATGGTAAGCCCAAAGCGGACAATATCGTGCTACGGTGGTGGAGCGGGCCCGGGAAGTAGTCCCGCCCGGGCCGGGATGTGACAGGAGAGGTGAAACAAAAATTCACCCAAAACTTGTCCCGTGGAACAGCGCATTCCACAAGTTTTAGGCGCACCAAACGTGGGACAGAACGCCTCGTCCCATTCCGTTCTGTCATGTCCCATGTACCAAATGGTACCTTACTTACATGTGAAGAAGAATATCACTAGACCATAATTCTAAGTAGCAACTTCTTTGTTTTCTTATTTCTTGTTATGTTGGATTTCCTTTTTTCAAAAAATAAAATAAAATTGAGAGAGAGTTTTTATTTGGACCCAACATGTGTTTCACATTTGTTTGGACTAGATGGGACGGTGTGTTGCTTATGATTCACGTATAAATTGTAGAGAACACCAAATTTGAAATTTCTTTATCCACTTTATGGTTAGTAAACAACTTTAGTTTTGTAAATGAAAAAAAAATATACTTCTTTATTTATTAACCAGAGAAAAACATTATATTTTCTTTTCAATTATGTGTGTAGGTAACTATTATATAGGGAACAATGGATATACATGGAGAAAGGAAAGATTGTACCTTATGGGTAGACCTAATATTCGTGTCATGTTTTCTGTGTTTGTGTCGTTTTCATGGCATACCCGATATTTTAACAAGTCGTGTCGTGTAACACCCGTTAAAGTAAACGGGTAATATCACTCGACCTGAAATCGACCCGTTAAAGTAAACGGGTAATATGACCCGTGTGACAACCCGTCCCGGCATATAGATTATTTTATCCTCGATAGCGTGGAATTACATTTGTGCCCTTGAATGTTGAGTTGTGATGGTGTAAATGAGCTTAGGTTTTGGACCAATTCATTTTCTTCCTAAGTATTTGGACCTAATTGGAACTTAAGATTTTGTTTGTTTTGGTTTGGTTGCCCAAACCTGGACCACACACACCCACACACATACGTTGACCTCTCTCTCTCTTCCTCTCGATCCTTTTTCCATTTTCCGTACAAACTGTACGGTCACTCCCTCAACCCACCTCATCACTCATGGATCGGGGTTGTGGATGTTATTTTCACGCTTCTTTTAAGCTCAGGAGTCAAGCTATAGCTTTGGTTGGACGTGAAGACTTCGGAAACCCGATAATCCATAATCTTTGGTGAGGTGCTTTACTTTTATAGTGTAATCATGGATGTTTTAAGGTGTTTTAAGGCTTGAGGAAGTCTCTAACCAACTCCATAAGGATCCTAGGTAAATTTTGGAGTGATTTTGGACGTTGGAATACTCGAGTCCATCGAGTTGCAGGGTTGGCTCGTTTTCACAAAATTTCCCGGCGAGATTCCATTGGTTTTAGGTCTCCAAAGTGGTAAGATCTTACTCTCCTAGTTGAAAGCTTCATTTTGGTGAAAATTTCATGAATTTTGGTTGAGAAATGGATGAGATATTGAAGTTCTAACATTTTCCAGAAACCAGCGATAGCAATGGTGGCCTACGTCGGACTCCTGGCGAATTAACGAAGAAGGAGAAGAATATTCGATCAATTATGATGGGACATGCTAACGGCATCAGGTAAATTAAACGGTATATTCCATTATTGATGCGTTACGAATGTGACACACAAATTAAACCCTATTTGTGACAATTGTAGTAATGATGTAAGTAGGGATCGTTCTAACCGGGGATTAACTAGGGGTGCTAATCTAATATAAATTGACTTAAAAACACAAAAACTAAACTTAAAGACTCTTAACAAGACTACTATGACTCAAAACAGATTTGAAACACTCAAATTGCCTAAAACAATCAAATTGACTCAAACAGAAACTAGAACTTGATTTGGACGAATTTGAAAGTGTTTATGACTCCAAATGCTTAAAGACACAAAATAAAACAGATTTGAATGACTAAGACTCAACAAAATATGGGGGGATTGTGTTTGGACGAATTTAACTAAATGGGCAGATTGTAAAGAAAACAGATTGTAAGACAAAATTGTGATGAATCAATGGATGATGGAATAGCTAAGGGGTTCATCTCCACACATGTTATACTTGCATATAAAATGATTTCCAATTGCTTTTCAATAAACCATGAATTCTCAACGCCCCAGATTAACCGTGAATTGCACTAATTAACCCTCAGATTTCCCTAACGTTATTGAATTGGATGATTGCATAAGACAACCGAAAACATTCCCCACAAGTCCCCTACATGGTTGCATAATAGAGATACAAGAAAGAATCATTAAGTTCTATGAAAACCATAAGCATTGACGAAGCACTTGTTACTATAATTGCATGAAACTTATGCCAAGAATTTACTTAACGCGATTGAGATCATCAACCTTTACTACTTATGAATATAATTCCATAACGATTAGGTAAAATTTCCTTATATCCTAGCATCCAATTTATGCATGATAATTAAGTGTGCACTCTCAACCAACACACACAAATCAATGTAATTCACATAGACAAGTAAATTGAATTCACAACTTATGAAACACAATTAGAAGTAATCAAATCATATTGCAAGCATAAACATGTATTTCGAATCCCCCCCTAGCCAAGGGGGGGTTTAGTTCCTCATACACACAAAACAAAGAGAATTGAAATTAAACATTGAAATCAAAGGAAAAGAAACATCTAGAAATTCCAGCGACGCGAAATCGAATTGCATGAACTTCCGAGCTTCCTTCTCCTCCTCCTTGGTGTGGCAAAGGTCTAGGGACAGGTTTAGGGCCTTAGGTGTATGGATGCATGGTTATGGAGGGATGTAGTAGTGTTTTTGGGAAGGGAATGCAAGGCAGAGAGTGGAGAAATGGGTGAATGGCTGAATTGGTGCTTGCGGCTGAATGGGAAATTCTTCCTTTGGGTGATGAATGTGTCTCTTTATATAGAAATGGGAGAGCATGTGGGTGAATTATAGAATGGGAAAGCATGTGAGTGACAGCTAGGGTGATTGGTGGCTGCAATGATGAAGTGGGAAAGCTGGAAATGCAAGGGGAATGCACGACAATGGTGGGGAGTTCTTTGGTGATGAATGTGGCTGCCATCATGAAGAGTAAATATTTAATGCATGTAGGGTGCAGCTAGGTTGGAAAGGTGTAGAATATGGCTGGAATTGGTGGTGAATGCACGGCAATGGTGGGGAGTTCTTTGGTGATGAATGTGGCTGCCATCATGAAGAGTAAATATTTAATGCATGTAGGGTGCAGCTAGGTTGGAAATGTGTGGAATATGGCTGGAATTAGGGGAAGGAAATAGGTTTAATTCAGAAATAAAAGGGCAAGGTGGCTGCAAGGAAAAGGATTAGGGTCTAGGTGCATAGAATGGGCCTAAAATAGGGTGGTTTGCACGGCAAGGGAAGGGGAGAAGGGATAAGCCCACGACAAGGTTGTGTAATTGGGCTAGGGCCTTGTTTTGTGTCCTAAAGTGCATACAAGGCCTTCAAAGTGGCTAGAAAATACGGACGTTTAAGTTTAGGAAAGGTTACCAAAACGGGAAACCTAGGGTTAACTTTCCTACTTCAAGTCGGAAACCTTGTTTGAGTAGGATTCCTCGTTTTGGTAGGAATTCATCGTTGGAGTAGGAATTCGTCGTTTCTTCAAGTCTTCAACTCATTCATTCCTCTTTCGCTCCAAAAGACTCCAATTTGCATCTTCTTGCACACTTTGGCCTTATAATCTGAAAATACACAAAAGTGGCCTTAAACACTAAAATAACTAAGTAAACACAACATAAATGCACGAGAACAAGCTAATTAAGTCGCATGAATATGCTCCTATCAAATTCCCCCACACTTAACTTTTGCTAGTCCTCGAGCAAAACAAAACAACTAAAGTAAACAAGACGAAACAAAACAAACAAAACATAACCTAAACCTTCCAACGTTTGCCTCAGGGATTTCTAATGAAACATGACATGTCAAAGATCATTACTCACATAGCTTTTAGTCTTCCTTCCTCTCAAGCACATACTTAATCATAGTCACCATTCACTAGTTCGCATTTAATCAATTAAAACACATTTTGAATGTAGTAACATGCCTTAGAGAATTCCCTCAATTCCTTACTAGTTATGCACTCAATTTTCACTCAGATTTTCTGACTACACACCCTACACTAGTTATATGTGAGAAGATTGATGTAAATATGAAAGACTAGTACTCACATATGTTATAACAAGGAACGCAATTTCTGGAGTAATTAAACGTGTTTAGATATGATCTCATGAATGGAATGCTATTACTTAGATGCGAGAACCAGTGACACCAAATGCTCATACCAAATTCAAACTCCACAATTGAAATGCACAACACTCAAGATAGAAGTCAAGGGTTGTAACGGGGCTTGGGGTATTGGCTCACAAGGAAAGGTAGGGATAAACAAAAGTTCTTTAAACAATAGCAAGCAAAGTAATGAATTTAAGACTTAGAATTCACTTGGCATGCAGAAATCAACTTTTAGACATAAGGGGGAGATTCAACAACTCTTAGGGCCTAATTCATTGTTTTGGGCCCTTACTTCAACAAACAATACTTTTCAACTCTTTTTTTATTTTATTTTTTATTTTATTTTTTTTTTAGCCGTGCCTATGGCACATCAACTCACATAAATACTCTTTCCCCCACACTTATTTTCTGCAACACCTTAATCAAAAGAAATTCATTCATGCTTACTATGCTTCAAGAACAAGGGTACGGATGGTCTTAATCTAGGCTAGGTGAGGATGATATGAGTTAACAAAGAACATGGCTAACACGGCTCAATGGGGTTAAACTTAAACACAAAATGAGTGAAGGGCACACGGCTATTTGGCTTTGATGGTGGTCACTACACAACTTCATCTTGAATGCGTGTTATGCAATTCAATAACATGCTTTGAATGAAATGGGCATGAGTTCTAGCATTTGGAACTAAGTGATGAAACGCCTTCTAAGTAGTAACCAAGCAAAGAATAATGAGACCAAGCAACGACTTTAGAAAACAATAATGCACAGATTTTAACTCTCCAAATAACGTTTAGGCTCAAGTCTCACAAGGTTGTAGCATTTGTTTGAGTTCCTTCCTTCAAGCATGTTACAAAAACGAATTTTTCTTTTATGATTGCATGTGAAGTCATACATTATAACCATAACCAAGCATATACCAAGAGTAAATCAAACTTTTCTCCATGTTTATAACTCTTTTTAACAGTCATGTAATTACAAACCGAATCCTCATCATTGTGTTGGAAGGTACCCTAAGACACAAACACACAGAAACGACTCAAAACACTCTTTTTAGGCTTTTCAAAACATGTTTTTCAAATTTTTATGTGATTTTCGAAGTTATAAAATAAAACATACTAAAACACTCTAAAACAGCTTAAAAACACCTTAAAATAGCAAGGAACAACACTTGAAGTTATGGGTGATAAAATCCCACGAATTTGCATCAAATATACTTAGTTACCCCCCCACACTTAAATCAAACATTGTCCTCAATGTTTTAAGCATAGATTCACACAAAACATAAGTAAACACATAAACAGCAACTAAACATACTAAACATGGCAGAATGTAACTAACAAAGAGAAGAGTTTAGGGACGCAAATCTGGTTATGGAGTGTAAATTCCATCTTCTCCTTGGTGATTGCATTGAGGCTTGATCTTGAGTTTGACTGGAAGATTTTCTGGTCTCCTCCAATCATTGATTTTCCACAGGCTTAATCTTGAACTGGGCTGGAGGATTCTTTTGGTCTCCCCCGAAGGTCTAAACTTACTCCTTTTATCTGGAGTTGAATTTGATTCAAGGGTGGTTGAATCAGACTTGTGATTTCTTCAAGGGCCATCGAGGCTTGATCTTGAGTGAAAATAGGACCATGAGCGGTTTCAGGATTCAGACACATGGCAGGCAAGCACAAGGTGGAGGTGATGACCTGTTTCTTTGTTCAATCTTTCCAATTCGTATTGAAGAGGGTTAGAGGATAACTCAGCATATGCAGTTGTTGCGTTTGCTGACTATCCACAAGATTGATGTTTCATTGTCACTCGTCTTAGCTGTTCTCCAAGCAGATGTGGTCCATTTTCTGGAAGTGTATCAACCGTTGAAGATGACTACTCGAGAGCAACGCTAGGTAAGCAACCAGGGAATAGATTCCAGGTAGTCGGTTCCAGATCGGAAGACTGACTCCAAGTGCCGGCTGATTGCTCTCTTTCACTTTGCTATGCGAGTAAGAACAAGGACAAAGGAAAAGACAGGGAAAGAGCATGATATGAGATACCTTTGCTTTTGAAGAGGCAGCGAATGAATCAGCACATATATTTGTTGCGCTTGTCTCCACATGCTTCAATGTATCATTTTCACTTGCCTTACTTGCTCCCCTTGCAGAAGTGGTATTTCCTTATGCAGGTTTGGCATCTTCTCTTGTAGTATTTGTCCTTTGATACAGGAGTGGAATGCAAACCTTGCATTTGAATGGACCATCACTTCTTGGTGGCAGCGCAAATTTGAGTGGAGGTTCTGACATATTGCTTTCTCTGTCCTTGTCTTGGCAGGTGAGAACAAGGGCAAAGGAAAAGACAGGGAAATAGCATGATATGATATACCTTTGCTTTCGCCCTTGATGATATGAGATACTTTTGCTTTTGAAGAAACAGCGAATGAATCAGCACATATATTTGTTGTGCTTGTCTCCACATGCTTCGATCTACCGTTTCCTCCTGCCTCATCTGTACTCTAGGTATCTGGTATCTTCTTTGGGGGTACATCAATAGTTGAAGATGAGTACTTGAGAGCAGGGCTGGATAAGCAATCAGGGAAGGGATTCCGGGCAGTCGGCTCCAAACGGGAAGCTTGATTCCAAGTTCCGACTGATCTCTCTCTCTCTCTTTGTATTTCAGGGAAGAAGAAAACTGAGCATGTTGAGAGGTTTGGTTGCAGCTACATTCTCGGCCGAGAAGAAGAGTCATGCGTTTTTGGATGTATGCCTTGCCATGAATGTTGACATATATAGAAATTTTAATGGCAAGTAGTAGTGCGGATGCGACTTTGTCACCCACGCTTGTCGGCAAAAGTGTGTAGTTGGGATAATGACCTCCACGCGTTTTCAACTTTGTCAGAGATCTTTTGACAAAGTTGCACGTTTTATCTGAAAAGCCGAGATTGTGTCTGAAGAGTGTTGACGAACTTTACGCAGGAAAATCCGGCTTTTTGAATCGGTGGTTGTGTCGCCTCTCCTTTTATAGTGGTATCGATCACCTCTAACATGCACACTTTGAAGATTGCCCATTCGTGAAAATCGTCTCCGGCCCTTTGAGATTTTACTACATCCAACCCTTCTCTTTTAACATCTTTGAAAATGGCTAACCCATCTAACATTTGCTTAGATTTGAGTCTCAGCAGTGATCCGGTTGCGCCGCGTCAAGGTAATGTATGGCGCCCATCTTTCTTATCTTCTAATGGCCCTCTTACAGGTGAAGACTCCGTGATGAAGGATGCAACAACAGCTACGATAGTAGCTAGGAACCTCCTCACTCCTAAAGATAGTAGGCTGCTTTCAGGACGGTCCGATGAGTTGGCTGTTCAAGAGTCCCTAGCTCTTAGTGTTCAGTGTGCGGGCTCTGTGTCCAACATGGGCCAACGCCTATTTGCTCGATCCCGTCAAGTTGAATCATTGATGGCGGAGGTGGAAAATCTTAAGCAAGAGATCAAACAGCTTAAGCACGAGAATAGAGGTTTGCACGTGCTTGCAAATAATTATTCGACAAGCATGAAGAGGAAGCTTGATCAGCTGCAAGAATCTGAAGGTCGAATTCAAAGTGACCGTCAAAGGCTTGCGGCTTTCTTCCAAAGGCACCTTTTTCCTGCGTCATCTAGCGTTCCACCAAGTATTGAGGCCTCGAATGATCCATCTTTGATGCCTCCCGCTCCTGGAGTTTTGCCAAGTAGTGGGGCTTCACGTAAACAACCTTTGTGAAGGCTCCATCTTTTTTTTTTTTTTTTTTTTTTTTTTTCACTTGTAACTTCTCGGAGATCAATGGACATGCTTTATTTTATTCAGTGTATTGGGTTGCCTCCCAAGTAGCGCTTTCTTTTACGTCTTGCAGTCGGACGGTGGTATGCTCATTCCTCACTTAAGGCCCACGGCATGGAGGGGTATGTCCTCCACGACATGCTCAACAAAGTTCTCGTTGTACGGCTCAATGAATGGGAGGGGATAGTGATCCTCCCTGATTCTGGCGTTTGGATTCCTAAATTCCCTGTAACTGATCCCACCACCTTGAAATTGATTGGGTACCTGCACCAAAGAAGGTAACAACCTATTAGTTGAAATGGGAATCGGAATTGGGATTGGAGACTTACTAGGATGTTGTGGCAATGCCCCAAGGGCAGCCACCCTCTCGCCAATTTTAGCACAAGGCACGGCCATATTGGATGTTTTTAGGGTAGTGGCATGCTCGCTGTGCTCCAATCCAATTCCTTCCTCGATGGTGATTCTAGTTGCATCCTTCTTGATTTGTGCGGATCCTTTCGGCCCTATGTCCTTATACACATCTATGACAAAACAAGAATGAACATCATTAGTATTCTTAATAGATTCAGAAACTTTAAAGTTAATCGTATCACCACCAAACTCCATAGTTAAGGCTCCCTTGGCCACATCAATCTTGGTGTGGGCTGTTTTCATGAAAGGTCGTCCAAGTAAGAGTGGCGATGGTGGAGAGTGGGTTGAATCATCCATGTCAAGCACATAGAAATCTGCAGGAAAAATCAAGTGGTCTACCTGCACCAAAACATCTTCCAAAACTCCTCTCGGGTATGCATTAGATCGATCGGCTAATTGTATAATAACCCCATCATTTTTAAGCTCTCCTAGATTCATAGATGCATAAATAGAGTATGGCATGACATTAATTGATGCACCTAAATCTAGCATAGCATGTTCGAACTTTGTATTACCAATTACACAAGGGATAGTGAAACTACCTGGATCTTTGCATTTAGGTGGCAGCTTTCTTTGCAATATGGCAGAGACATTCTCACTTACATGTACCACCTCTTTTTCCCGAATCCGTTTCCTTGTTGTACAAATCTTTTTCAAAAACTTTGCATACTTCGGAATTTGCTTTATTGCATCAAGGAGCGGGATATTGACATGCACCTTCCTAAACGTCTCCAGGATGTCTTTTTCATCCTCCTCTATCTTGGCTTGCATAAACCTGCTAGGAAAGGCCACATTTGGTGGAATCACGTTAGAAACAATTGAGTTTGGACCTACCTTACATTTGTTGGACGGCCTAGGAGCTTGAAGTGGTTGCGGCAAGGGTTGCTCCACCCTTGCCGTGGCTTTGCCCTTCCTCTCTTCCTCTTGCAATAGCTTTTCCTCCTCGTCTTAGCTTGATTTTGGTGGTTGTGAGGTGGTTCCAACTTCCTTGCCACTTCTTAAGGTGATTGCATTGGCGGTTTCAAAGCCACCCTTTGGATTGACCACCGTAGTGCTTGGTAACTTACCATTTTCACGAAATTGTCCCAAAAATTCGGCCATTTGTCCCATTTGCTTCTTTAGCTCATTAACCTCCTTTGCTTGGTTCTGCATTCCCTGTGCCATTGTGGTTAATAATTGATATGTTTTATCATCATTCATAGACGTACCTGAGTTGGTTTGGGATGATTGTGCTTGAGGAGGTGGTTATGGTGCCATTGGCCTTGGAAAGAAACCCGGGGGTTGTCGGAATCCACTTTGTTGGGCATATTGTGGTGCATCTTTCCATCTGAAATTGGGGTGGTCACGCCATCCCTGGTTGTATGTGTTGGAGAAAGGATCACCTCTTGGTTGGTTCTGATTCCCATAGCCCACAGCATTGGCAGATTCCCACCCTCCGTTCTCAATTAATTGGGGGCATTGATCAGATTGGTGTCCTTGAATGGAGCATACACCACAGATTGTAGTTCCTTGCGTTTTAGGGCCTTCAACAAACTGCGATAACATAGACGTAAGGTTAACCATCTGGGATTGTAACTCAGAAATAGAACTTACCTCATTTACATGCTGTGGCCGTGGGGTGTCTCTCTGCCCAACACTTTCATATTGTTGTGCATTGAGTGCTCGATTAACAATGAGAGTTTTGGCATCCCTAGGTGTCTTGTCCACTAGAGCTCCTCCCGCGGATGCATCCAACATTTGCCGTTCAAGTGGTAGAAGACCTTCGTAAACATATTGAAGAAGTAGCTCCTCCTTCATTTGGTGCTGTGGACATAAAGCAACAAGAGTTTTAAAACGTTCATAATAAGTTGGAAAAGATTCACCTTGGCTTTGCTGAATTCCACTAATCTTCTTGCGAAGAAGAATGACTCGTGATGTCGGAAAGAACTTCTCTAAGAAGGCTCGCTTCATACTCTCCCATGATGTGACAGTTCCGGGAGCCAACTCATACAACCAATCCTTGGCCTTTTCCAACAAAGAAAAAGGAAAAGCCTTCATCTTCAATATGTTGCTGTCCACGTTCACCGGTGTCATACTTAAGCATACGACTTCGAACTCCTTTAAATGCTTATTGGGGTCCTCCATTGCTAACCCATGGAACTTGGGTATATGATGTAGCAAACTGGACTTCAACTCAAATTCATCGGTCTTCTCAGGGGTTGCCCTAGGGTATTGGATGCAAAGAGAGGCTGCATTGGCCAAACCCGAGGCAGAAAGCTCTTTGATGGTTCGATTGTCCACTGCCATGGTTGGTACTTCCTCTTCAACCTCAATTTCAACTTCTTGCTCCTTTAATTCAGGTTCGGGACTAGGAGGATTAGACGCTTGCGATTTCTTTTTCCTTCTCAAAGTCCTCTCGAAATCACCGTCAAAGTCGGAGATATGCTCACGAACAGGTTGTGAGCCACGGGTCATAAACTAGTACCTGCACACAAGAACAAACAAGGTTAGCAATCAATCTAATAGACTCGGCACAAGTAAGGAAATAAGGTGCCACACACGGCACAAAAGCAAAACACACACACACGGTGCAAAAAAAAAAAAATTAAAACAAAACAGAACTTAAACAATTTAAACAAGACTCAAGACAAGGGATTAGCAACTTTGCTAATCCCCGGCAACGGCGCCAAAATTTGATGCGTTACGAATGTGACACACAAATTAAACCCTATTTGTGACAATTGTAGTAATGATGTAAGTAAGGATCGTTCTAACCGGGGATTAACTAGGGGTGCTAATCTAATATAAATTGACTTAAAAACATAAAAACTAAACTTAAAGACTCTTAACAAGACTACTATGACTCAAAACAGATTTGAAACACTCAAACTGCCTAAAACAATCAAATTGACTCAAACAGAAACTAGAACTTGATTTGGACGAATTTGAAAGTGTTTATGACTCCAAATGCTTAAAGACACAAAATAAAACAGATTTGAATGACTAAGACTCAACAAAATATGGGGGGATTGTGTTTGGACGAATTTAACTAAATGGGCAGATTGTAAAGAAAACAGATTGTAAGACAAAATTGTGATGAATCAATGGATGATGGAATAGCTAAGGGGTTCGTCTCCACACATGTTATACTTGCATGTAAAACGATTTCCAATTGCTTTTCAATAAACCATGAATTCTCAACGCCCCAGATTAACCGTGAATTGCACTAATTAACCCTCAGATTTCCCTAACATTATTGAATTGGATGATTGCATACGACAACCGAAAACATTCCCCACAAGTCCGCTACATGATTGCATAATAGAGATACAAGCAAGAATGATTAAGTTCTATGAAAACCATAAGCATTGACGAAGCACTTGTTATTATGATTGCATGAAACTTATGCCAAAAATTTACTTAACGCGATTGAGATCATCAACCTTTACTACTTGTGAATATAATTCCATAACGATTAGGGGAAATTTCCTTATATCCTAGCATCCAATTTATGCATGATAATTAAGTGTGCACTCTCAACCAACACACACAAATCAATGTAATTCACATAGATAAGTAAATTGAATTCACAACTTATGAAACACAATTAGAAGTAATCAAATTATATCGCAAGCATAAACATGTATTTCGAATCCCCCCTAGCCAAGGGGGGGGGGGTTTAGTTCCTCATACGCACAAAACAAAGAGAATTGAAATTAAACATTGAAATCAAAGGAAAAGAAACATCTAGAAATTCCAGCGACGCGAACTCGAATTGCATGAACTTCCGAGCTTCCTTCTCCTCCTCCTTGGTGTGGCAAAAGTCTAGGGACAGGTTTAGGGCCTTAGGTGTATAGATGCATGGTTATGGAGGGATGTAGTAGTGTTTTTGGGAAGGGAATGCACGGCAGAGAGTGGAGAAAAGGGTGAATGGCTGAATTGGTGCTTGCGGCTGAATGGGAAATTCTTCCTTTGGGTGATGAATGTGTCTCTTTATATAGAAATGGGAGAGCATGTGGGTGAATTATAGAATGGGAAAGCATGTGAGTGACAGCTAGGGTGATTGGTGGCTGCAATGATGAAGTGGGAAAGCTGGAAATGCAAGGGGAATGCACGGCAATGGTGGGGAGTTCTTTGGTGATGAATGTGGCTGCCATCATGAAGAGTGAATATTTAATGCATGTAGGGTGCAGCTAGGTTGGAAAGGTGTGGAATATGGCTGGAATTGGTGGTGAATGCACGGCAATGGTGGGGAGTTCTTTGGTGATGAATGTGGCTGCCATCATGAAGAGTGAATATTTAATGCATGTAGGGTGCAGCTAGGTTGGAAAGGTGTGGAATATGGCTGGAATTAGGGGAAGGAAATAGGTTTAATTCAGAAATAAAAGGGCAAGGTGGCTGCAAGGAAAAGGATTAGGGTCTAGGTGCATAGAATGGGCATAAAATAGGGTGGTTTGCATGACAAGGGAAGGGGAGAAGGGATAAGCCCACGGCAAGGTTGTGTAATTGGGCTAGGGCCTTGTTTTGTGTCCTAAAGTGCATACAAGGCCTTCAAAGTGGCTAGAAAATACGGATGTTTAAGTTTAGGAAAGGTTACCAAAACGGGAAACCTAGGGTTAACTTTCCTACTTCAAGTCGGAAACCTTGTTTGAGTAGGATTCCTCGTTTTGGTAGGAATTCATCGTTGGAGTAGGAATTCGTCGTTTCTTCAAGTCTTCAACTCATTCATTCCTCTTTCGCTCCAAAAGACTCCAATTTGCATCTTCTTGCACACTTTGGCCTTATAATCTGAAAATACACAAAAGTGGCCTTAAACACTAAAATAACTAAGTAAACACAACATAAATGCACGAGAATAAGCTAATTAAGTCGCATGAATATGCTCCTATCAATTATTTAACGAAATATTCCCTAATACCGTCAGGGAATTCGTTAGTGTGCCAGGCACGTGCCTGCGCGTGGGCGGCGCGTGTTGCTGTGCCTTGCTCGGCGCGTGAGGGCATATGGGAACTTAGAATTTTTTTCTAAAAATATAGGGATATTTGTGGTGTCGAGTAAGCCACGATGGTGTATTCAAACACCTTATTTGAGCAACGTAAGAGAAGTTATTTCCTAGTTTTGGTTAAGTACTTAAAATAACATTAAAATAGTGGTGTCACATATAGGTGAGACGTTTCTAGAGGACGAACACAGTCAAGCGAGACTCGGGGGTTATGACCCAGTCACATACCAGTGAGTGGGCTTTTGGTTTTCTATACAAGTATATATATGCTTTACGTTTTTCCTAGAAAACGTATTTTAAATGACGTTATATTTTGGAATTGCCATGTCAAATGTGTTATACTTAGAATATGCATTTAGTACTTACATATGTTATGGTTGACGCTGCGAACGCTTAGGTAAGTTCCAGGTGAGTTATAGATTGTGGATATGAGTTGCATGGTTATAATTATATTTGATGCATTTGGAGCTCATAAACCTGCACCTTGGTGTTAGTGCTCCCGCCCGTGGCCAGGGCACAGTCCTTCACGTGATGTTCACCTCCTGTACCGCACGCTCACCTTGGATCCAAGTTAAGTGCACAGTCCTGTCGTATAGACCACAATAGGTGGCTTCGACTCGTAGGTGACCCACGATTATTCGCACAGTTTTCACGTGATCGTAGCACTTGAGCCTACTTATTTACACCCAATCCTATCGTACAGACCATAATAGGTGGTTCTGACTCATGTGCAGGAATATTTGATGAGCTAAAGATTCAACCGTACATGCCACAATAGATGGATCAATTGACATATTGCTTTTCGTTGATTTACTTCACTTGGCTTACTTACTTCATTATGTTGAGATATTTGGCATGACATACTTGTGGATTTGGGTATTACGAGTATGGTTTCGATAAATGAAATGGTTTTGAAAAGCTTTGTTTTTGCCCACTCACACTTTCTGTTTTGCGCCTCTCTTGGTTTTCGGTAGGCGTGCTTGTTGGTGGCTTGCGACAAGACTTCGGCAGTTCTAACAAACTGTATTTAATGTAGGACCATCCTTCTGGTATTGTGTAATTAGTATTTGTCCTGCTGGACTACACTTAGGCTACCTATGCTCTGATTAGGTGTGTTTACACTTAAATCTCGTCACTTGCGCCTATTTTCATGTAGTGTAAATTAGTTAGCTTGGTTTTTATTTACTCACATTTTATATTCTTATCACTTCCGCACTGCGTACATGGCTACATCACCTTCACATGACGGCTAGCACACCTTGATTTAGGTCGGGTTGTTGATTTAGGTCGGGTTGTGTCAACCCGACCCGAAATCAACCCGTTAATATTATCAGGTAATATGACCTGACCTGTTACCCATTAAAGAAAATATATTTTAAATCAATAAATAATGAAAAGGAAAATTATAATTTGACCAAAAAAAATAATACTAAATTAATATATACATATCATATTGTCACATAAATATTACTTCAAAACATTAAAAAAAAAAAAACATTTGTCTTTCAAGTATTACATATCTCAAAATAAGAAACTAATGAAAAAACATTAGTATATTACTACAAAATACCAAATGTTCAAGGATATACAAAATGAAATGAGTTGTGTTTCAAGGTTGAGGATGCAATCATGAGCGTTTTATACATGCTTTCACATTTTTCAGACTTGTACATTAATGATTATGAATTTTATTATTTTGAACTCCCTTAAATATAATATTCATGAGGTTTTGTATGGTTCTAAAAATTTAAATGGCAACGTATCCATCCTCAAAGCATAGAGGATGCTATCACAAGCGTTTGCCATTTTTTTTCACATTTTTTGCACTTGTAAAAATTATTATAATTTTTTAACGTGTTTGGTATTTTTAAATACTTGATATTTTTATTTTTAATGTGCTTTATAATTTTTTTAATCTCACTCTTTGCCTACAGTATTCTATAAAAATAAATAAATAAAACTTAAAATTTTAAATATGTAAAGAATAATAACACAATAATACATATTTGATATACACACTATGACTATTGTACTTTATAGTAAGTTTTTTTTATTAGTTTAAAATATTAAAATTATCAAAATAACATTTTTCTTAACGTGTCGAAACAGGTTACCCCTGTGTCAACCTCATGTAAACCTGTTAAGGACCCGTTATTAACGGGTTCTTATCATGTGACCCGATAATGATATGATTAGTTATCGTGTCGACCCGAAGCTCATTATTTTCATGTCGTTTACGTGTTGTGTTAATGAGTAGTGTAAGAAATTGCTAGGTCTACTTATAGGGATGAACAATTTTTTTTAATTTTGACTTGGAAGTTAATCAAGAGGGAAAATTGCAATATTTAATCATAGGCATTACTATAGTTTAAAGTTGGGGAGAATTTGGAACTGTTCATAAGCTACAGTGAATTTGGGTTGATTTTGATTTATTTACCATTTTCCCATTTGCTACTTTTGGGCCTGATGTGGGCTTTGGCTTGGATTATGAAAATGCCCCTATAATACCTTGTTAATCATCATAGAAGGCAGCTGAATTGGGTCTGCTTCGAGTGACTTCTGCTTCCATCTCCATTTCTCACTCAAAAACCTCGCTCTCAAGCATTCCCCCTATTTTCTTTGTCGCGTACAGTCAAAGCCACCGCCTTTCTCTCTCCTTTCCTTCTTCTACCTCTCTTTCTTCTTCACCCCTTTGCCTTCCTCTGATCTGAAACCAATCACACTCAGATTCTCTCTTCCAGCTCACATAGATCTCTGTTTGTCCACACCTGGGCTTTTTGTTGCTCTTAAATCTCTGCTTGCTGAAACACCACCAAACTAGTAGAAACATATTCAATTTTTCCATTTGACTTGAAGAAACTTTTTACCTAAAAAAGTTAGTGTTTCCTAGTAAGTTCTTTGAGTCTTGCATCTGAGGGATTTTGTTGGGTTTTGTGATTTTGGACTTGGAAATGGGTTTTTGTTGAAATTTCCTTTTTGTAATTTCACCTCCCACTCAGAACCTCACACTCCCTCACTGTTGGAGCTACTTCCTCATCTCATTCTTCCCCAACCACAGTTGTTAATCCATAGGGTATCAAGGTATCTCACTCAATTGTACATTACACATGTGTGTATTGCATTACGTTTGTGTTCCAACCTTATCGACATGGTGAGTACAATATAGCTGGGATGGGGATTCGCTTAAATATAAAAGCGCACTGTTTATTCCAGCCTCATCGCAATGGCAAGCACAGATAATTACAAAATTTCATGATACACCAAGTGGAAGCCATTTAAGTGTTCTTCGTACCTACAAGAGAATCACCAAAAGTTTTAGGTGGCTAGGTCTTAAGAAAGAAGTCAAAGAATATGTAGTGGGTTGTGATACTTGCCAACGCCAAAGGTAGCTTACTGCAACCTTTACTATTCTGGAAGTTATTTGGCAGGATATTGCCATGGATTTGGTGGAAGGGCTGCCATCAAACCAAGGAAAGAATTGCATCTTGGTAGTAGTAGACCGGCTCTCCAAGTATGGACATTTCATCCCAATTAAGCACCCTTATACGGTAGCTCAAGTAGCATAGGTGTTTATCAAGGAAGTGTTTAAGTTACATAGAATGCCACGAACAATAGTGAGTTACCGGGATCCAACATTTCTTAGCAACTTCTAGATATCCTTCTTCTAGGCTCAAAGAACTCAACTTTGACATAGCTCATCTTATCATCCTTAATTTGATGGGCAGACTAAAGTGTTGAATATAACTTTGGAGCATTTGAAGGACAATTTTAGGAAAACTAAGTTCATTAAGCAACATATTGCATGCATTTAACAATTAAGCGCAAAAGAATGCTTGTATGCACTTTAAAACAAAACTCAAACCATGAAATTCAAAGCCTAGTAGTGGTGGTAAACCAAGAGTCTACCCTAAATACAAAGAGAGTTGATAAGCTTTTATACTTTTGAAGCACCTCTCTGCTTAGCAAAGGATATTCACCCATTGATGGCCTTCTTTCCTTTGTCTCCTTACTCCTTGGCTCCATGGATTTGGATGGAAAAACTTTGCTTCTTGGCCCCATAACTTCTTAGATTTGGATAGAGGAATGGATTCACCAAATGCTCCTAAAATTGAGAGCCTCTAAGTTCTAACACCAATGATGATTGTAGGAAGAAGGTGAGTGACTAAAAAAGGAAGAGATTGCTAGATATTCACTCCCTTAGGGCTGGCCTACTAGAGAGAAAGAGAGAGCAAAAGTTCTCTCATCTTTTCTCAAAGAAAACTCTAAAGAGGTTAAGGCTATAAAGTTGCCTTTATACTTCTTTCTAAGTGAGTGGCAAACTTGTAATAAGTCCACCACCACTCCCTCTTGTGCAAGGCCGGTTTTGGCTTTAATTTTGGGTTAATTTCCATTTAATTTTAGATGTCATACAACTTGAACTCAATGGCCCTTGTGGGCCAAAACCCCTTTGGGCCCCGAAACTCAAAACTAACGTAAAAGCCCGTACGAACCTTTCTTATGATTAATTAACATATTAATTAATCCTTGCCTTATACAACTAAACTATTTAATTGTCTTGACTAATCTTTTTTATTTTCTTTAATCATTACCTTACACGGTGTGCGATTGTTTGGGTTCCTTTTAGCGAGGCAATGGGCGATTAGAAGAGGTTGGAGAACCTATTTAGTTTGGGATAACAAATGCAATAAGCTCTTTCTTTAATACAGTACTCTTGATCACATTGTTTGGTTTGATAGTTTGTTCATATATACTAGCCAATGTGATTCTCTTACTTATATGATTATCTTAAATGTGAATGTGATTTCGAATGATTTCCTAAATCTCATTCATACTCTAGCTAGAAATTCTTAATTATATCATAGAGTATTCTCCATCAATGGTTTGAAAGTTAGAGATCCATTTGTTGCGCATTCACATGCCTCTATGGTTAAGTGGCTTAACCCTAACTATGTCGTGGACACCCTCTCATGTAGTGCCTTTAACACAGTCAAAGATCAAGGACCTAACCAAAAATAACTATGATGCATCAGGTCAAACGACTGCTTTGCATTATCCTAACTATAAGTTCTCATGTAACATGAGTATGAGAACACTCATTGATCGTGTTCAGTGGACTCATTCTTTATTGAGCACCTACATACTTGTCTTGATGTTAATCACACAAATGACTCGAGACTAGTCACCCTCCTAGAGATAAGGCATAGCATGTACTGATCTTAACAGATCGTCAATGCCCAATTGGCAATTCTATGATTAGGAACGTTTATGATATGTGTACGAGAGAGAATGGTCTCATGAATCTAACTTCTTTAGATCTTATTTTCCAAATTTCATATTCATTGGACTTATTGTTTAAGCATATAACATTTATATTAGAAAGCTTTAAACAATAATCTTTAACCTTATATTAAACAAGTTTAGTTTAACATGTGAAATGTCCGTAAAGCATCATCATATGATTGGATTTAGGACACATGTCCAACAACATTATCTCCGCTGCTATGTAGGAGATAAACCGTCTTCTTGGGTCCATTCGTTTCCTTGTGCATAATGGTGGTATAACACCTTGTTACCACTCTGTCATCAAAATGACTCCCTATCAAGCTATTTATAGTCAACCCCCGCCAAGTATCTCTTTCTACATTCCTAGCACCTTTAATGTGCACGCAGCAGAGGAGGTTCTAATTGAGAAGGATACCTTGCTACGTCAGCTACATATGAATCTTGCAGCAGCAAAAGAAAGGATGAAACTTTTTGCTGATCGTAAACGCACAGAAGGGGAATTCCAGGTCAATGATTAGGTTTCTTTTAGGCTTCAACCCTACCAACAATCAACGATGTGTAGTCCACAGTACCCAAAACTATCTCCCAAGTTCTACGGGCCTTTCAAGATGTTGGAAAAGATAGGATATGTGGCATGTAAGCTGGACCTGCTACCAATGCTCACATTCATAACATGTTCCATGTGGCACTTTTGAAGAAGAAATTGGGTAGCACTGTCACCATTTCCCTAACTTTACCTCCTCCTTTCAAGGATGGGAAGATTCAGTGGATGCCTGAGAAAGTCTAAAATAGGGGAATATTCAAACATGAGAATCATGGCGTCACAAGAAGGTTAATTATGTGGCAAGGGTTAACAGCAGAAGATGTGACGTGGGAGGACATTCAATTGTGATTTCCAGACTTCAAGGCCTAAGGACAAACCATTGCTTAAGGGGGCCGGGATGTTAGGAACCATAGTCTACTGGGCCAGGGGTCCTTATACGTCCAGCCCACTTGGTTCAGTCCACTGTCGTAATGCTAGGCCTTTCGTAGAATAAAGCCGTTATGTTGTGTTTTTAAGTCAGTTTAGAGTAGATTAGCATCCCTAGTTAATCCCTGGTTAGAACGATCCCTACTTGCATTTATACTACAATTGTCACAAATAGGGTTTAATTTGTGTGTTAATATAATTTTCACATCATGTAGGTACTGATTATACATGTGACAGGTCTGGGTAGATTACGAGAAACTGCTTGATATTTCGGTTCCGTTGAGTGGTTCGGAACCTGATGTTGTTGGATTCCGTTAAGTGGTCCAGAATCCATCCTCTTGTTCATTTCCATAAGGTTAATCTAGAACCCTAAATTCGAGTGAATGGGAATTACCCACAATAGACCTTGTGTATATAAATTAAATTACCATGTTATTACTCATAATCCAAGTAGGGAATTATATAGAGTTCTTTAACTAAATTCGTGAAATGATACGTTTTCTCATTGATTGGTTAACGTAGTTAAAAGTTAAACTTGTGCGTCTTTGATTCATGAATTGATTAATTGACGGGAATATGGAATGACATTGGTTATGGTTGTTATTATTAAGATGATTATTTTAATTGATTAATGTGGCTTGAGAATAATTTTGTGCTTCATTGGTTATTGGATACATTATATGTTGTGGATGGAGATATCATGTAGAAAACATGGTGATTTATATGATAGATGGAACGAAAACCTGAACCTAGCAAATTCATGCTTGTTAAGTTCTAATAATTGATTGGGGAATGCTACTGTGAAAAACGTCGAAGTGTTTTGAATGGCGAACGATGAATGGCTTAATCCCTATTGAGGGTACGTAGGCAGTCTAACAAGGAGGTTAGATGCAGCCATAAAGTATAAGAAAAATCGCTACGCAAATCAAGGCATGAGTTGTGCTTAGCACATATCCCGGAAGTGAGGTATGATAGATGTACGGGTATTTGATGATGTCACGTGTCGATCCTGGATGAACGTCGGGATCGGGGCATGACACCCAGGGCAGGAGCACTAACACTGAGGTGTAGCATTAATGAGCGAACTATATGAGTGTAAGCATGCCATAATGATGCAATAATTCCCATCAACATAATAAACTTACCTGCGCATCCTGTAGGATCATCTTGGTATTTCACAATAGTGCAACATTTCTCATAACATAATTTAATCATGGCATGAAGTGCATGAATCAATTCAAAAGCATTTGTGGAAACTATCAATCACACACACACACACACACACACACACACACACACACACACACACACACACACACATACACACACACTATAAAAAGGAAAAGACCCACTCACCTGGAGTTTGCGCTACAACTCCTTAGCACGAATATCGAGGCGTCAGGAACGATCGGCGCCTAGAACAATTATCAAATCACATCTCAGAATTCTTATTGATAGGACACGTACCTTACATGAAACACATATCCAAGGACATTCTAAAATGATTTGAAACCCATTGACTAAAAGTCAACTGTCAGTCAAAGGTCCACGGTAGGTGTCCACAACCCTACATAACTCGATCCGGAAGATCCGCATTATGCTTCTAAAACATCATACTAAAGTTTTGTTACGATCCAACGGTTGGATCTTCGCCAATTGCAAAATCAAGTGGCGGTCAATGTTTTATTTTATGAACTTGCAAATCCAATTCGGGAAGATCTGTATGTCGGATTCTTGATCCATAATTTCCAAGGTGCTCAAATATTATGAATAATAACCTGCTAAAGTTTGGTGATGATCCAACGGTCAGATTGTCAATTCAAATAACGACCAAGTGGCAGACCTTAGCGAAATTGTATCCAAACAGTGGAATTTCAATAATCGGACTTCACATATTGAATTAAGGCATCCAAATTAGCCTAAGATGGGCAGGTAGGATCTCGACCCACACGTCGCCACCACGTGCCGCTGCACACGGCGGTCGACCGCGTCGACTCGCCGGAAAAATCAACTATTTCTAAAAATTCTCAAATTTCATAGAAATGAAGATCTTAATGAGTAGAGAAAGTTTTATACCAGTGGCCATGTCCAATTTTGCTAGAAAAAGCCTCAAATCCTCACGAATCCGCCAGAAACCCTAGAATGGGTGTCTGTCAATTCGATTTCTCCGGTGTTCCAACGCCCCTGTCACTGGTTGGGTCTTGTTCCTGGGTCCAAGGGGAGTTGATTAGGAGTGGTGGTGGGTGGTGAAACTCGCCAGAACGAAGGAATCACCATCGAGCACCTCTGGTGCTCCGGTGGAGTTTTACATGAAATAGGACCTCAAACCTTTCGATCTTGGGCGGAAGTGGTAGAGAAGAGATTAAGGGAGAGGTTGCAGGTGCTGGATGAAGGTCATTCAATAGAAAAATAGCGAAAATTTGCCGGATTTGGAACCGGGTCGAAACTGGTTTGGCATGGGTAGAAGAGCCGACGGGAATGGAAGGGAGAAATCCCTTTTTTTCTTTTTTCCATTTTCATGATTGGCTGAAGGCTTTCTTTTCTTTTATCTGATTGGTCCCTATTTTCTTTCCTTGAAATCAATTGGGCTTCTTTCCCACAAGGTGGGAGTTCAAATAATTTATAATCTAAAATGTAAGTAACCTTTTCCAAACGTCCATAACTATACCGTTATAATCCGGACTCACCAACCGCTTTTGCCTACGCGTTTGTACTATTGAGTTCTACGCAAATACGCCAATAGAATAAGTCATACGTTTCTCTAGACGATGATCAACGGAAGTCAAAGTCCTTGCCTCTAGAGCATTTTCATCAATTCACGCTTTTAAAATTAATAAAAACGTAAAATAAGGGACGGGTTGTCACAATCTACCCACCTTAAAAAAAATTTCATTCCCGAAATTTAAAACACTTGCTACGCATTAAAATACTTAAGATAGAAAGAAGATGTATAGGGAAGAAATCAAGTTCGAGTGGTTGCATAAAAGAGAATGCCATTCCATCGCGATCGGAGTGCAGTGATTCCTCATTCATGCCTCCAAACTCAAACTTTCCTTCTCCTTTAGTACAATACTACAATATACTGCTTTCATAAAACATACAGTCAAAAATATTTATATATGTATAATAACATCCCGTCAAAATACATATATATAATAACATAAAGTTATAATAATTGTACTGAAATTAAATTTGAACGTAGACTATTTTTGCCTACGCACTTGTTGCGTTACATACTCCGAAGATAAGGATGTAGCATCTTTGGGTCAAGCCCAAACAATGAGTAATTAATTAAATAAGTAAATACAAATGCTAACATAGAATGACCTACTTGTATACTTGCTTAACGAACCCAATAAATAAGTTATTGATAGTATGGTTTGCAGACCGTGATAGGAGCATATTTATGCGACTTAATTGGCTTGTTCTCGTGCATTTACGTTGTGTTTCTTTAGTTATTTTAGTCCTTTATGCTTCTTTTGTGTGTTTTCAGGTTCTAAGGGCTTAAGGAGCACAGAAGTGCATTTTGGAGCCTTTTGGAGCACTTTTGGGCTAAGGATGGATAGCTTATGCTTGGAGCCAAAGTGTTGGACGAAATTGAAGGCCTTGTATGCACTTTAGGACATAAAACAAAGGGCCTAGCCCATTCTAACTCCCCAAGCCGTGGCCTTCCCACCATTCCCTTCTAATTCCAGCCATCTTCCACACCTTTCCAACCTAGCTGCACCCTACGTGCATTAATTATTCACTCTTCATGATGGCAGCCACATTCATCACCAAAGAACTCCCCACCATTGCCGTGCATTCCCCTTGCATTTCCAGCTTTCCCACTTCATCATTGCAGCCACCAATCACCCTAGCTGTCACTCACATGCTTTCCCATTCTATAATTCACCCACATGCTCTCCCATTTCATATTGCAGCCACATTCATCACCAAAGAACCATCCATTGTCGTGCATTCCCCTTGCATTTCCAGCTTTCCCACTTCATCATTGCAGCCACCAATCACCCTAGCTGTCACTCATATGCATTCCCTCTTTAATCATTCACTCCCTAGCTGTCATTCCACATGCATTCCCTCTTTAATCATTCAGCCACATTCTCTCACATTCTCTCCCATTCTCTCCCTATAAAACCATGCAATCCCATCACCTATAAAGGAGAATCCCTGTGCCGTGCACTCCCATTCCACATTCCAGCTTTCCTACAACCTGGCAGCACCACTTCAACCACTCCCTATCCCTCCAAAACACTACCCTACCATCACACATCCATTCCTCCATACAAATACCACCCCAAAACCTATCCTTAGACCTTGTGCTGCAACAAAAAGGAGGAGAAGAGGGCCTAAACGTTCATACAATTCAAGTTTGAGTTGTTGGAATTTTTAGGTGTTTCCTTTCCTTGATTTCAATGGTTAAATTTACTTATCTTTGTCTTGTACGTATGAGGAACTAAACCCCCTTTGGCTAAGGGTGTATTCGAAACCATGATTATATATGTGAAATAAGTTGATTACTTCCAGTTATCGTTTCATAAGTTGTGAATTAAATTTACTTATCTATGTGAATTACATTGATTTGTGTGTGTTGGTTAAGAGTGCACACTTAATTATCATGCATAAATTGGATGCTAGGATATAAGGAAATTTCACCTAATCGTTATGGAATTATATTCACAAGTAGTAAAGGTTGATGATCTCAATCGCGTTAAGTAAATTCTTGGCATAAGTTTCATGCAATCATAGTAACAAGTGCTTCGTCAATGCTTATGGTTTTCATAGAACTTAATGATTCTTGCTTGTATCTCTATTATGCAATCATGTAGGGGACTTGTGGGGAATGTTTTGGGTTGTCGTATGCAATCATCCAATTCAATAACGTTAGGAAAATCTGAGGGTTAATTAGTGCAATTCACGGTTAATCTGGGGCGTTGAGAATTCATGGTTTATTGAAAAGTAACTGGAAGTTGATTTACGTTGCATATATTTCATGTGTGGAGAAGAACCCCTTAGCTATTCCATCATCCATTGATTCATCACAATTTTGTCTTACAATCTATTTTCTTTACAATCTGCCCATTTAGTTAAATTCGTCCAAACACAATCCCCCCATATTTTGTTAAGTCTTAGTCAGTCAAATATGTTTTATTTTGTGTCTTTAAGCATTTGGAGTCATAAACACTTTCAAATTCGTCCAAATCAAGTTCTAGTTTCTGTTTGAGTCAATTTGATTGTTTTAGGCAGTTTGAGTGTTTCAAATCTGTTTTGAGTCATAGTAGTCTTGTTAAGAGTCTTTAAGTTTAGTTTTTGTGTTTTTAAGTCAATTTATATTAGATTAGCACCCCTAGTTAATCCCCGGTTAGAACGATCCCTACTTACATCATTACTACAATTGTCACAAATAGGGTTTAATTTGTGTGTCACATTCGTTTCGCATCAAATTTTGGCGCCGTTGCCAGGGATTAGCAAAGTTGCTAATCCCTTGTCTTGAGTCTTGTTTAAATTGTTTAGCTTCTGTTTTGTTTTATTTTTTTTTTTTTTTTGCACCGTGTGTGTGTGTTTTGTTTTTGTGCCGTGTGTGGCACCTTATTTCCTTACTTGTGCCGAGTCTATTAGATTGATTGCTAACCTTGTTAGTTTTTGTGTGCAGGTACTAGTTTATGACCCGTGGCTCACAACCTGTTCGTGAGCATATCTCCGACTTTGACGGTGATTTCGAGAGGAATTTGAGAAGGAAAAAGAAATCACAAGCGTCTAATCCTCCTAGTCCCGAACCTGAATTAAAAGAGCAAGAAGTTGAAATTAAGGTTGAAGAGGAAGTACCAACCATGGCAGTGGACAATCGAACCATCAAAGAGCTTTCTGCCTCGGGTTTGGCCAATGCAGCCCCTCTTTGCATCCAATACCCTAGGGCAGCCCCTGAGAAGACCGATGAATTTGAGTTGAAGTCCATTTTGCTACATCATATACCCAAGTTCCATGGGTTATCAATGGAGGACCCCAATAAGCATTTAAAGGAGTTCGAAGTCGTATGCTCAAGTATGACACCGGTGAACGTGGACAGCAACATATTGAAGATGAAGGCTTTTCCTTTTTCTTTGTTGGAGAAGGCCAAGGATTGGTTGTATGAGTTGGCTCCTGGAACTGTCACATCATGGGAGAGTATGAAGCGAGCCTTCTTAGAGAAGTTCTTTCCGACATCACGAGTCATTCTTCTTCGCAAGAAGATTAATGGAATTCAGCAAAGCCAAGGTGAATCTTTTCCAACTTATTATGAACGTTTTAAAACTCTTGTTGCTTCATGTCCACAGCACCAAATGAAGGAGGAGCTACTTCTTCAATATTTTTACGAAGGTCTTTTGCCACTTGAACGGCAAATGTTGGATGCATCCGCGGGAGGAGCTCTAGTGGACAAGACACCTAGGGATGCCAAAACTCTCATTGTTAATCGAGCACTTAATGCACAACAATATGAAGGTGTTGGGCAGAGAGACACCCCACGGCCACAACATGTAAATGAGGTAAGTTCTATTTCTGAGTTACAATCCCAAATGGCTAACCTTGCGTCTATGTTGTCGCAGTTTGTTGAAGGCCCCAAAGCGCAAGGAGCTACAATTTGTGGTGTATGCTTCATTCAAGGACACCAATCTGATCAATGCCCTCAATTAATTGAGAACGGAGGGTGGGAATCTGCCAATGCCGTGGGCTATGAGAATCAAAACCAACCAAGGGGTGATCCTTTCTCCAACACATACAATCAGGGATGGCGTGACCACCCCAATTTCAGATGGAGAGATGCACCACAATATGCCCAACAAAGTGGATTCCGACAACCCCCGGGTTGCTTTCCAAGGCCAATGGCACCACAACCACCTCCTCAAGCACAATCATCCCAAACCAACTCAGGTACGTCTATGAATGATGATAAAACATATCAATTATTAACCACAATGGCACAGGGAATGCAGAACCAAGCAAAGGAGGTTAATGAGCTAAAGAAGCAAATGGGACAAATGGCCGAATTTTTGGGACAATTTCGTGAAAATGGTAAGTTACCAAGCACTACGGTGGTCAATCCAAAGGGTGGCTTTGAAACCGCCAATGCAATCACCTTAAGAAGTGGCAAGGAAGTTGGAACCACCTCACAACCACCAAAATCAAGCCAAGACGAGGAGGAAAAGCTGTTGCAAGAGGAAGAGAGGAAGGGCAAAGCCACGGCAAGGGTGGAGCAACCCTTGCCGCAACCACTTCAAGCTCCTAGGCCGTCCAACAAATGTAAGGTTGGTCCAAACTCAATTGTTTCTAACGTGATTCCACCAAATGTGCCCTTTCCTAGCAGGTTTATGCAAGCCAAGATAGAGGAGGATGAAAAAGACATCCTGGAGACGTTTAGGAAGGTGCATGTCAGTATCCCGCTCCTTGATGCAATAAAGCAAATTCCGAAGTATGCGAAGTTTTTGAAAAAGATTTGTACAACAAGGAAACGGATTCGGGAAAAAGAGGTGGTACATGTAAGTGAGAATGTCTCTGCCATATTGCAAAGAAAGCTGCCACATAAATGCAAAGATCCAGGTAGTTTCACTATCCCTTGTGTAATTGGTAATAAAAGGTTCGAACATTCTATGCTAGATTTAGGTGCATCAATTAATGTCATGCCATACTCTGTTTATGCATCTATGAATCTAGGAGAGCTTAAAAATGATGGTGTCATTATTCAATTAGCTGATCGATCTAATGCATACCCGAGAGGAGTTTTGGAAGATGTTTTGGTGCTGGTGGACCACTTGATTTTTCCTGCAAATTTCTATGTGCTTGACATGGAGGATTCAACCCACTCTCCACCATCGCCACTCTTACTTGGACGACCTTTCATGAAATCAGCCCACACCAAGATTGACGTGGCCAAAGGAGCCTTAACTATGGAGTTTGGTGGTGATATGATTAATTTTAAAGTTTCTGACTCTATTAAGAATCCTAACGATAGTCATTCTTGTTTTGTCATAGATGTGCATAAGGACACAGGGCCGAAAGAATCCACACTTATCACGAATGATGTATCAAGAACCACCATTGGAGAAGAACTTGGAGTGATTGCCCTACAACCACCCAATATGGCCGAAAGTAGTCCTAGTGATATTGTTGATGGAACTGCCACTTTTGAGCCGCCACCACAATATGTTTGTAAGTCTTCAACCCCACTTTCAATTCCTATTTCAATTAATAGGTTGTTACCTTCTTTGGTGCAGGTGCCCAACCGATTTCAAGGTGGTGGGAGCAGTTACATGGACTTTCGGAACCATAACACCACCATGCGGGAGGATCATTATCCCCTCCCATTCATTGAGCCATATTATGAAAGTGTTGAAGGAGCATACCGTGGAGGACATACCCCTTCATGTCGTGGGCTCTAAGTGAGGAATGAGCATACCATCGTCCGGCTGCAAGACGATAAAGAAAGCGCTACTTGGGAGGCAACCCAATACACTGAATAAAATAAAGCATGTCCATTGATCTCCGAAAAATTACAAGTTGACAAAAAAAAAAAAAGATGGAGCTTTCACAAAGGTTGTTCACGTGAACCCCCACTATTTGGCAAAACTCCAGGAGCGGGAGGCATCGAAGATGGATCATTCGAGGCCTCAATACTTGGTGGAACGCTAGATGACGCAGGAAAAAGGTGCCTCTGGAAGAAAGCCGCAAGCCTTTGACGGTCACTAAGAATTCGACCTTCAGATTCTTGCAGCTGATCAAGCTTCCTCTTCATGCTTGTCGAATAATTATTTGCAAGCACGTGCAAACCTCTATTCTCGTGCTTAAGCTGTTTGATCTCTTGCTTAAGATTTTCCACCTCCGCCATCAATGATTCAACTTGACGGGATCGAGTAAGTAGGCGTTGGCCCATGTTGGACACAGAGCCCGCACACTGAACACTGAGAGCTAGGGACTCTTGAACAGCCAACTCATCGGACCGTCCTGAAAGCAGCCTACTATCTTTAGGAGTGAGGAGGTTTCTAGCTACTATCGTAGCTGTTGTTGCATCCGTCATCACGGAGTCTTCACCTGTAAGAGGGCCATTAGAAGATAAGAAAGACGGGCGCCATACATTACCTTGACGCGGCGCAACCGGATCACTGCTGAGACTCAAATCTAAGCAAATGTTAGATGGGTTAGCCATTTTCAAAGATGTTAAAAGAGAAGGGTTGGATGTAGTAAAATCTCAAAGGGCCGGAGACGATTTTCACGAATGGGCAATCTTCAAAGTATGCATGTTAAAGGTGATCGATACCACTATAAAAGGAGAGGCGACACAACCACCGATTCAAAAAGCCAGATTTTCCTGCGTAAAGTTCTTCAACACTCTTCAGACACAATCTCGGCTTTTCAGATAACGCGTGCAACTTTGTCAAAAGATCTCTGACAAAGTTGAAAACGCATGGAGGTCATTAGCCCAACTACACACTTTTGCCGACAAGCGTGGGTGACAGAGCCGCATCCGCACTACTACCTGCCATTAAAATTCCTATATGTCAACATTCATGGCAAGGCATACATCCAAAAACGCATGACTTTTCTTCTCGGCCGAGAATGTAGCTGCAACCAAACCTCTCAACATGCTCAGTTCAACCATTGATGTACCCCCAAAGAAGATACCAGATGCCTGGAGTACAGATGAGGCAGGAGGAAACGGTAGATCGAAGCATGTGGAGACAAGCACAACAAATATATGTGCTGATTCATTCGCTGCTTCTTCAAAAGCAAAAGTATCTCATATCATCAAGGGCGAAAGCAAAGGTATCTCATATCATGCTCTTTCCCTGTCTTTTCCTTTGTCCTTGTTCTTACTCACATAGCAAAGTGAAAGAGAGCAATCAGCCGGCACTTGGAGTTAGTCTTCCGATCTGGAACCGACTACCTGGAATCTATTCCCTGGTTGCTTACCTAGCGTTGCTCTCGAGTAGTCATCTTCAACGGTTGATACACTTCCAGAGAAGGGACCACATCTGCTTGGAGAACAGCTAAGGCAAATGAAAATGATACATTGAAGCATGTGGAGACAAACGCAACAACTGCATATGCTGAGTTATCCTCTAACCCTCTTCAATACGAATTGGAAAGATTGAACAAAAGAATCCTCCAGCCCAGTTCAAGATTAAGCCTGTGGAAAATCAACGATTGGAGGAAACCAAAAGAATCCTCCAGCCCAGTTCAAGATTAAGCCTGTGGAATCACCAAGATCAAGCCTCAATGCAATCACCTAGGAGAAGATGGAATTTACACTCCACAACCAGATTTGCGTCCCTAAACTCTTCTCTTTGGTAGTTACATTCTGCCATGTTTAGTATGTTTAGTTGCTGTTTATGTGTTTACTTATGTTTTGTGTGAATCTATGCTTAAAACATTGAGGACAATGTTTGATTTAAGTGTGTGGGGGGGGGGGGGGGGGGGGGTAACTAAGTATATTTGATGCAAATTCGTGGGATTTTATCACCCATAACTTCAAGTGTTGTTCCTTGCTGTTTTAAGGTGTTTTTAAGCTGTTTTAGAGTGTTTTAGTATGTTTTGTTTTATAACTTCGAAAATCACATAAAAATTTGAAAAACATGTTTTGAAAAGCCTAAAAAGAGTGTTTTGAGTCGTTTTTGTGTGTTTGTGTCTTAGGGTACCTTCCAAATGATGAGGATTTGGTTTGTAATTGCATGACTGTTAAAAAGAGTTATAAACATGGAGAAAAGTTTGATTTACTCTTGGTATATGCTTGGTTATGGTTATAATGTATGACTTCACATGCAATCATAAAAGAAAAATTTGTTTTTGTAACATGCTTGAAGGAAGGAACTCAAACAAACGCTACAACCTTGTGAGACTTGAGCCTAAACGTTATTTGGAGAGTTAAAATCTGTGCATTATTGTTTTCTAAAGTCGTTGCTTGGTCTCATTATTCTTTGCTTGGTTACTACTTAGAAGGCGTTTCATCATATAGTTCCAAATGCTAGAACTCATGCCCATTTCATTCGAAGCATGTTATTGATTTGCATAACACATATTCAAGAAAAAGTTGTGTAGTGACCACCACCAAAGCCAAATTGCCGTGTATCCCACTTCATTATATGTTTAAGTTAACCCCGTTGAGCCTTGTTTAGCCTTTATTCTTTGTTAACCCACATTATCCTCACCTAGCCTAGTTTAGGACAGTCCACACCCTTGTTTTTAAAAGATAGTGAGCATGACTTAAATGAATTCCTTTTGAGTTACATTATGAAAGAAAATGAGTGTGGGGGAGAGAATGTTTGTTCTCAAGTGTTTATGTATGTTTTGAGATTCAAAAGAAAAGAAAAAGTTGTGAAAAACGTATGAAAAAGAAAAACAGAAAAGAAAAGAAAGAAAGAAAGGAAAAAAAAGAGCTTGAAAAGATAAAAGAATGAGTGATTAAGTGTTGAATGTTGAAGAAAGGGTCCAAAACACCAAATCTGGCCCTAAATTGTCTAAATTCTCCCTTTTTGTTCAAAAGTTGGGTTTTCATTCAAAAGTGAATTCTAAGTTGATTCAAGTGCTTTGCTCACTATTTCTTTAAGAACCTTTGTTTTCCATATCCCTCCTTTGTTATCCAAACACCCCAAGCCCCAGTACAACCCGTGACTTCAATCTTGAGTGTTATGTGTTTCAATTTGTGGAGTTTGAACTTGGTATGAGCATATGGTGTCACTGGTTCTCGCATCTAAGTAGTAGCATTCCATTCATGAGATCATACCTAAACATGCTTATTAACTCCAGAAATTGCTTTCTTTGTGATACATATATGTGAGTGTTCGTTTTCATGTTTACATCAATCTTCTCACATGTAACTAGATTAGGGTGTGGAGTTAGAAAATCTGAGTGAAAATTGAGTGCATATCTTATAAGGAATTGAGCAAATTCTCTAAGGCATGTTACTACATTCAAAACATGGTTTTAAATGCTTAATTGTGAACTAGTATGTGGTGACTATGATTAAGTATGTACTTAAGCGTAAAGATGACCAAAATCTGTGGGAATGATGATTTTTAACATGTCATGTGCATTGGAAATCCCTGAGACAACGTTGGAAGGTTTAGATTGTCTTTGGTTTGTTTTGTTCCGTTTCGTTTTGTTTAGGTTGTTTGTTTTGCTCGAGGACTAGCAAAAGCTAAGTGTGGGGGGATTTGATAGGAGCATATTTATGCGACTTAATTGGCTTGTTCTCGTGCATTTACGTTGTGTTTCTTTAGTTATTTTAGTCCTTTATGCTTCTTTTGTGTGTTTTCAGGTTCTAAGGGCTTAAGGAGCAAAGAAGTGCATTTTGGAGCCTTTTGGAGCACTTTTGGGCTAAGGATGGATAGCTTATGCTTGGAGCCAAAGTGTCGGACGAAATTGAAGGCCTTGTATGCACTTTAGGACATAAAACAAAGGGCCTAGCCCATTCTAACTCCCCAAGCCATGGCCTTCCCACCATTCCCTTCTAATTCCAGCCATCTTCCACACCTTTCCAACCTAGCTGCACCCTACGTGCATTAATTATTCACTCTTCATGATGGCAGCCACATTCATCACCAAAGAACTCCCCACCATTGCCGTGCATTCCCCTTGCATTTCCAGCTTTCCCACTTCATCATTGCAGCCACCAATCACCCTAGCTGTCACTCACATGCTTTCCCATTCTATAATTCACCCACATGCTCTCCCATTTCATATTGCAGCCACATTCATCAGCAAAGAACCATCCATTGCCGTGCATTCCCCTTGCATTTCCAGCTTTCCCACTTCATCATTGCAGCCACCAATCACCCTAGCTGTCACTCACATGCATTCCCTCTTTAATCATTCACTCCCTAGCTGTCATTCCACATGTATTCCCTCTTTAATCATTCAGCCACATTCTCTCACATTCTCTCCCATTCTCTCCCTATAAAACCATGCAATCCCATCACCTATAAAGGAGAATCCTTGTGCCGTGCACTCCCATTCCACATTCCAGCTTTCCTACAACCTGGCAGCACCACTGCAACCACTCCCCATCCCTCCAAAACACTACCCTACCATCACACATCCATTCCTCCATACAAATACCACCCCAAAACCTATCCTTAGACCTTGTGCTGCAACAAAGAGGAGGAGAAGAGGGCCAAAACGTTCATACAATTCAAGTTTGAGTTGTTGGAATTTTTAGGTGTTTCCTTTCCTTGATTTCAATGGTTAAATTTACTTATCTTTGTCTTGTACGTATGAGGAACTAAACCCCCTTTGGCTAAGGGTGTATTCGAAACCATGATTATATATGTGAAATAAGTTGATTACTTCCAGTTATCGTTTCATAAGTTGTGAATTCAATTTACTTATCTATGTGAATTACATTGATTTGTGTGTGTTGGTTAAGAGTGCACACTTAATTATCATGCATAAATTGGATGCTAGGATATAAGGAAATTTCACCTAATCGTTATGGAATTATATTCACAAGTAGTAAAGGTTGATGATCTCAATCGTGTTAAGTAAATTCTTGGCATAAGTTTCATGCAATCATAGTAACAAGTGCTTCGTCAATGCTTATGGTTTACAATCTGCCCATTTAGTTAAATTCGTCCAAACACAATCCCCCCATATTTTGTTGAGTCTTAGTCAGTCAAATATGTTTTATTTTGTGTCTTTAAGCATTTGGAGTCATAAACACTTTCAAATTCGTCCAAATCAAGTTCTAGTTTCTGTTTGAGTCAATTTGATTGTTTTAGGCAGTTTGAGTGTTTCAAATCTGTTTTGAGTCATAGTAGTCTTGTTAAGAGTCTTTAAGTTTAGTTTTTGTGTTTTTAAGTCAATTTATATTAGATTAGCACCCCTAGTTAATCCCCGGTTAGAACGATCCCTACTTACATCATTACTACAATTGTCACAAATAGGGTTTAATTTGTGTGTCACATTCGTTTCGCATCAGACCGCAATACCGACAACTCACTGTTGTCTCGATAAGCAAGTAACAAATTCCCAAGGGTGCAATATTATGATTATGCTCCCCCCCATTGGGAAATACACATACGTCATCTGAACAAAACCTCGATCGCGCTCTACTACCCTCACGGGTAACATCAACAATAATCATAAAATTTTCTATATCGAAATCTCTATTATTCAAATACCTATTCGCAATACTTATCTATCAAACATGTTTCGTGCTTAAAATCTCTATACCAAGGCTCAAACAATACCATAGCCAAACCAGAAATGTAACCATAGTTACACATAACTCTAACAAAGGTAAGTGCTAAAACTGTAAAATATTCAAAAGCAATATGTCCTCTAAGGTCCGGATAGTTCATTCAGATTAGCCGTTAGTTTGAGGGTGAAATGTGGTATGTGACAAAGCTTAATGCACATGGCCTTCAAGAAGGCTTCCCAAGACTTGGAAATGAAACACATGTCATGATGAGATATAGTAGCGACATACACACCACATAACCCAACAATGCAGTTCATAACGCCATAGTGAGCAGGTTCATTTTGAATTTCCCTCGAGTTTAGCAAAACTACGCCAATAAGAACAAGCAAGAATTTGAAGGTTAAACAAGTCCAACAAATCTAGAATACAAGGTAATTGAAATTAATGCATGACATCTCACTACAACTGTAGCTTCTGGAACATTCAATAACCAATGGTTAAGATTCGTTTAGTAGAGTATTTGTTGGGTGATTGAGAAATTAATGATGAAGGGTAAATGTCAATGTCCAAGCAACTCCTTTAGACAGTTTACCTATTTCAAAAATAATATAAAGTGTAATAGGGTAGACATGGACCCAAGATTGACTAGAATACCTTTGTTGACTCTAGAAACTGCAAAACCTACGCGGCGCGCAGGCCGAATAACTAATAAGCTAACTAAGTCCTTCAGTTGAATGTGGGGCGTGCCAACTCGTCGGTCGAGCCTGGCCGAGGAGTAGAATTTGTTGATGTTGCGCTGAGTGCGTTGCTGACTTCTCTATCTTGCGACTGCGACCGAGGAAGGAACACTCTCGGTCTTTGGGTTCTAGAGCTTGAAGACAAGGCTACTAGTTCTGCGAAGTTCACAAATCGTCGGTGCCTGATTTGGTCACCGTGATTATATTCGTAAAAGTATAAGCACGTCGAATCAACACCAGACTATACGGACACAAATATTCAAAGGTGATGTACTTCTTGATGGTAAATGTGGTTCGGCCGTCAAAATGATGATTTTGAAACTCACTTGTGAGTATCCGATCATAAAATCACTCGGCGTCCAGTACGCCGAATGTCGTAGCTCGTAACACCTTACTTCGCCGAAAAGGCTAATAAGGTGACCTCTGCCAACAAGGATTCAAAAACCCTTCTCGGTCGAGACTTGAATAGGTAACCAGTAAGCCTCGACGCAGTGCTGTTTATCTAAACTGAAGGTGCTCCTCGGTCAGCTAATTTTACGGCAATAGTGCTGTTTATCCAAACTGAAAGTGTTCGCTGGTTGCCTCCACAGCGCTGTTTATCCAAACTGAATGTGTGTCGGTGAGAAAAAGAAAATAAAAATCTCAAGCTGTTTGAGAGGTTTTGTGCAGGGCAATTGTGTGTTGAATTAAAGGTCCGCAATTGTTGCATGATTTCTTGTATTTATAGCACTAACTCTTTGAGATCGAATTAAACTCCCACCTGGATTGGGAGTTCTTGTTTCGTTCTAACTTTCCTTCGAACAACCCTACTCCCATTAGGACTTTGAACTCACCCCCTTTTGCGGCTTTATTCATGGTTGGTCGAGAATCCTAATTGCACCAGGACTTCCTCGACCCTTTTTGCTTATCTGAACTACTCCCTCTTGCGATAGGACTCGACCATCCTTGCTAAATGGCCCGAAATCATCAGGCAACCCATAGTATTTTTGGCACGGCTTTGGGCCGAGCACAAACCTATACTTGGCCCAACAATATTATTTCGGGCCCAAACATTGCCCCCTCGCTTCTGAGGTCGTCAACTGCCAACCTTTGGTCACATCTCGACCTTGAAGAAGCGAAAACATCTTTTGCCTTTAGACTTAACTGTTCTCGATAACCACTACCATGTGCATTTATGGAATATGATTGCACGATCCTCGTTACTCCTGACGTACTGCCACGTGTCGATTCTCTGCTAAACCTAACAACTCTCAATCATGGCCCTCGAAAACGTACGCCCGTCGAAATGTCTCTTCCTCATTAATGCATTAAAATCGCCGCTGCACGCAATCGTGCGTCCCAAATCCCTGAAAACTTCGATCCTATCTTTTGAAGATTCTTAAGATATCCGAAATGATTGGCCATCTCCCGGTTGATTTTCCCTCAAATTCAAAATCTAGCGCTTCCGACTACCAAACGTTTGATCTTCCTTCTGAAATGTCTATAAATACCCAAATTTCTTTCATTTGTATCCCACACCTTCAGAAACTTTGAAACTCCCTTTAGCCATTCTTCCTTGCTCAAACCATAAAACTCCAGCTCATTTCTCACAAACCCCCTTTTTAACCTACGCGAACCCTTGAATCCTTACCAATGGCCTCCTTCATCTCAAAGCTTTCCGACGAGTGCAACAAATGCAAAGATATTATCGACCGGAGCGCTATCAAAACGCTAAGCTTTGAAAACGACCTAGCCACTACCCATCAAATTTTGGGGCCACTATTCAAAGATGCAGTGCCATCGTGCATCACCAACCTCCTCAAGGATCAGTGCCTAACACCCTTGCTGCAAGGGTTTGACTAGTCGAAATGGTGCTTGGCACGGCCCCAGAGAGCTTGGCCCTCGACCAGTGCAGCCTGGGCGGCCTGGGTCGACCGAATGGAAACATTCTTTGGCAAAGAATAGGAAACTCTCGGCATTTATGATGCCATCAAGCTCTCGACCATGGAGATCACCATGGATAAAGAGCTGCTCATGGCGGCCCTAAGTTTGTGGTGTTTGGCCACCAACACCATGATCTTTCCTTTCGAGCCTCTTGGCCCTACCGCCCTTGATATTTTAGCTATTCTTGGGATTTCCCCATCTGGTCTCCCAATAGATGCTGCCCTTTCCCGGTGTCCGTCGAACCTCAACCTAAAAATGTTGTTCAACGAACGGGTCATTTAGACACTCAGCCGAAGAGATCGAGAGCCTTCGAAAAAGGAAGTTCAGAAGCTTCACAAGAACTTCTTCAACTACAACACCCTTATCCTCCACTTCGCTGGCTAAGGCGAGGAGTCTTAGGAAGGGAGAACATGAAGTCTTCCTATTCTACTGGTACAACAAATTCATCTGTTGTACCCGGTCGAACAAATGCTTGGTCGATAACATGCAGGTGGCCCAAGCCCTGGCTAGCGGTCACTCCTTGGCACTCAGTTCGGCCATCATCGCCAATTTCTTCCGTTGTTTGGCCGACATAACCATCAACAAAATCGACCCGTACCAGAATGGACCCCTCTGGGTATTCCAAATCTGGCTGCAGGTTTATTTCTCCACACTTCGACCCGAAGTCCCCGTTTTCCAACCTACTGCAGTGCTTAGTCCTCAATTGGCCTTTCGACCGACACCTCCTCACCGGGCCGACGAAGTCTTTAAACACTTCTTTGGCCTAGACGTCATTTCTGACGACGAGTTTTTGGTATATCGACGTTAGGAATACCCCGCCTCGATCAAGCTTCAGACGACGACATGGGATAAGACCGAAGATGCTGATCTTCGTCAACACTGGGGCTCGTTCGTATTGACCTGCGACCAACCCCTCAGTTGCGACGCCCGCCGAGCCAGTTGGGAGGTCTATTATCCCTATTTCATCTTCCGGCAGCTCGGCTACCTCCAAGGTTGCCCAGTACCCCTTCTCGCTTTTCGCTCCCTCTTAAGTTGAGGATGCATTTCTGGTTCCTCTGAGAGGGAGTGTGAAATGACGGAATAAAAGCTTCAAGATAAGTGTAAGAGATTTCAGCTCTGACCGACCGTTCCTGAATCTTTAGGTACTGACACCTTTGGGGACTGGTGGGAAGAGTACACCCGCGACTTCTTCGGCGTCTCGGCCAAAGACGTGGTCAGTAAAATCTTCGGCGACTGCCCCAAACAAGCTCTTACAGCCCAATCCAAAGAAGCGACCCAAGGTACATTGTCATTTCGCCCTTTGTACTTCAACTACTTGCCCACTGTTACTGACTCTACTTCGCTCTCTCAGGTGGTCGTGTGTTGAGACGGGTTGACGTGGTTGCCGCGGCGTGGCCAAGAAAAAATTGGTCCCCTCGAAGAAGACCATTACTACCGGGCGAACCCTGCCGACCAAGCGCCTCCATCAGGATGCTGAGACGGGAGATGACGCTCCTCGCCCTTCGAAACGCGTCAAGAAGTTGGCGAAGAAGGGGGAACGGGAGATTCACGTTATCTCCAGCCAGACCATGGGAGCGACCACTCTTGTCATCTCTCCTCCCGTCCCAGTTGCCCAGGCCTCGGTGAACCAACTGCCTCCGGCCGTACCGACAACTAGGGTTACGGCCGAACCGGCCGCTGCTCTAATTGTAGCTTCGGAGCCGGCCATTGCACCTGTCTTGGAGGAAATGGCTGCACCCGCTGAAGCATCCCCCATCCAGCGACCAACGGTCATTCTGGAAAAGGTATGATTCCACTACTAATGACCTTTGTTTATTCAATTTTCCAGTCGTAACAAAATTTTCTTCAGGACGATGAGAGCGACGAGAGTGACGAGATCCCGCTGGAGCGTCCCCCTTGACCAACCAACTTTTCTCTCGTCAATCCTCCCCCTGTGGTTGAGGTAGCCGTCTAACCAGATCCTCCTATGGCCGATCATGGGAAGAGACCCTTGGTCGAGCCTGAGGCGACGGCCGAAACGCCGCTCCATCCACAGAATGAAAACCTCAACATTCCTCCGCAAGAAGTTACCTCGGCCTTTGTAAAGATCACTCTTCTCTCCTTATTAATCTTATCATGATGCATCTGAACTTAAAAAAATTAAATGTCAGGTGCCCGAACGTTTATTTCACCGACAATTTTATGCGCCAAAAGGTGTTATCTACATTTCCTGGCCACCGTTGTGTCCATCAAATGTAGATAACCTCCATCGACCGAGTGAATTGAGAAGCGGTCTTAGGCATTAAGCTCGGCCATTAAGTTCTCTAGGTTCGAGCAATGAAACAGATGGCATGGCCGAAGTCTTCTCCCGGCAGGTCTAGAAACACATTCCCTTTGTTATGCATTCCATCAAGAAACACATTCCCTTTGTTATGCATTCCATATAACTTCTGCTGACATTTTCCTTTCCTGTGCAGCCTTCATGGGAGGTCGAGCTTGACGCCTTAATTGCGACCACTTCGGGGCTGGCTGGTTCTTCAGCGCCCCCAACAAAAACTTCCGCGTCCACAGCTGAACCACATGCCCTCATCAAGTTGCAGGAATTGCTATCTCTTTCGACATCGCAAATCCTTGAGTGCCAAGGCCTCGACTCCATAGAAGCATATCTAAACGATCTTGCGGTTGATGGTCAGTTAAGCACCGAAACCATTACTCGAGCTTCTTCTACTCTGGAACGAACTCGATAGTATTTCAATATTTTTGAGAGAGCTCTTCGGGCCGAAGATGACTTGAAAGCTGCGATGGTCATTCAAGAAGCTTTACGTCCACAAGTCGATGTGCTGAAGTCGAAAAAAGATGCGCTGGCTGACCTTGACCGTCAAATTGCGAAACTTCAGGAACGTAGATCAGCTGTTGCTTTTGAGCTAGCAAGAGACTTCGAGTCGAGCGGCAAATCCTGCCTTACCAAATATGCAGCTAGTGTGCGGCACGTCGAGTAATTGAAGATAGATAAGAGGAATCGGCAGGCCGAGGTTACGATAGGCGAAGTGAGGTGGTTAGAATTAAAGGCTGTTCTCGAAACTCTCCTTCCCTCTTCATCTTAAGGGTGTTCAACTATAAATAGGTCGATCATATATACTTGTATACTTGTTTTTATGAGCTTGTCAATGAAACAGACTATTCTTGCATTTCCCATGTGACCAGATAATACTTCTTTAAGAACTTCCCATTGATTGGTAATTTATGAATTAACCCGATTCGATCTCTAAGATGATATGCCCCCTTGCCGAGAATCTTGTGGACGGTGAATGGTCCTTCCCAATTCGGCGACTATTTGCCCAACCTGGGATCTTTACTTCCTATGGGCAACACCGTTTGCCAAACCAATTCTCCTTCGTCGAACGTTTTTTGTCTGACGTGTTGATTATAAGCTCGCTCAGCAATTTTCTTCTGTGTTTTTAATAAATTACCCGCGTCGATCCGATTTTCTTCTAAGTCTTCTAATTCTTGTCGCATAGCTTGGCTATATTCGGCGCTAAACAAACTACTTTGCTCGATTACTCGTAACGAGTTTATACTTAACTCAACTGGTAACATAACGTCATGTCCGTAAGTTAACGCGTAAAGAGTTGTTCCGGTGGCAGACCGAGGTGAAGTTCGGTAGGCCCATAATGCTTCATTTAACTTTAAATGCCACATCCCAGGCCTCTCTCTTACCGTTTTTTAAAGAATGCCAATTAATACTTTATTGCTTGCTTCGGCCTGCCCGTTTGCTTATAGGTAATACGGCGTAGACTGCTCAAGTCGGATATTCAGACTTGCCATGTATTTCCTGAACTTGTCGACCGTGAAGATTGTGCCCTTGTCGGTTATGATCGTTTCTGGCACGCTGAATCTGGTCACAATATTTTCCTCTGCAAAACTGCAAACTTTTTTGGCTGTTAATTCAGCATATGATTTTACCTCGACCCACTTAGTGAAGTGATCGGTTGCTACTATTATCCACGCGTGTTTCGCCACTCCCAACGATGGTGTGATTTTGCCGATTACGTCCATTGCCCATCCCTTGAACAACCATGGTTTCGTAACTGAATGGAGTAATTCGGCCGGAGCTCTCTGCACCGGTCCATGAATCTGGCATGGTATGCATCCCCGTGCATATTCGATGCAATCCTTTAATATACTTGGCCAGAAGTAACCATGTCGTCGGAGCAACCAACGCATTTTACGTCCTGATTGGTGAGCTACACAAATTCCTTCATGTACCTCGGCCATTGCGGAAACAGCCTCCTGTGGGCCAAGGCACAATAATAGTAGCCCATCCTCACCCTTTCGGTATAATTCATTTTGGTATGACACATAATTTGTGACATGGGCCCTCGTTGTCCGGTCTTGTTTCCCATTTGGGTTATCGAGATATTGTAGAATCGTCTTTCTCCAATCGTCTAGTAGTGTCTCGAAAGCACATACTTCTACGGGGTCTCCCCATTCTAGTAACGATGGTAACGACATCACCCTCATGCGTATCATGTGATTGTGCTGGAGAATTTGCTGATTGACTAAGGCTGGGTACGATCGCAAGACTGTGGGTGTTACCCGACTTAGCTTGCCCCCCGTGAGTTATGCTCCGGAGGCGATTTGGGCGAGTTCATCGGCGTCAGTGTTCCGAATACGAGAAACGTGCTTAAACGTGATCCGTTCAAACGACTCGGCCAAATAGGTGGCGACCATGTGGTAAGGCGCCAAAGTACAACTCATGCAACGGAAAATGTCGTTGTGTTGGTTAATCACCAGTTCAGAATCACCAAGGACGAGAACATGGGTTGCTCTTAAATCGTGTAGGACGTGAAGGCCGATGATAAGAGCTTCATACTCGGCTTGATTATTCGTATAGCCGAAATCTAACTTGATAGAAAAATACCAGTGGTAGTGGTCGGGCGATTGAATGGCAATACCAACACTAGCCGAGGTCGAGGTACTGGAACCATCGAAATGCATCATCTAGTGGCTGTCGCAGGTTGTGATTAAGTCGATGTCGACGTCGCTGCCCCCAAAGCCATACGGAGAAGGGTGTTCGGCCAAAAAATCGGCGAGAGCTTGGCCTTTGATGGCTTTTTGGGGTACGTACTGCAAACTGAATTCTGATAAGGCTATTGCCCATTTCCCAATTCGGCCTTTGACGATAGGCCGAGTAAGCATGTAACGAATAACATCTGTTTGGGCAATAACTTGCGTGACTGATGGGAGCATGTAGTGCCGAAGTTTTGATGCAGCAAAAAACAGAGCTAAGCAAAGTTTTTCGACGGGTGAATAATTAAGCTCCGGCGAATTCAGATTACGGCTGAGGTAAAAGATAGCTTGTTCACGCCCGACATCGTTATCCTGCGCGAGGAGACAACAAATGGATTCAGCGGCTGTCGAAATGTACAGTTTGAGAGGTTTACCGCGACAAGGTGGAACTAGTACGGGTGGTGTGGAAAGGGACACCTTGATTTGCGTAAAAGCCGTTTGGTGTTCTTCGCGCCACTCAAACTTGTCGGAATCTTTAAGTTTGAGGAGCGTAGAGAATGCTTTCATTTTGCCTACCGAATTAGCGATGAAACGGCGAAGAAAATTTATATTCCCGAGCAATGACTGGAGCGCTAATGATTACGCGAGCTTTATTTTCGTCGACTTCAATGCCGCAATGGTACACCAAAAACCCTAAAAAATTACAGACCGATACACCAAAGGCGCATTTGGCCAGGTTCATTTTTAGATTATGCTGGCGCATGTGGAGGAACGCTTGCCGAAGATCATCTAGGTACGTTCGGCGGCTTTTCGATTTTACCACCACATCATCGATTTAAACTTCCACGATCGTATCGATCAAGACGTGGAATATCGTATTCATGGCTCGTTGGTATGCGGCGTCGGCGTTCTTGAGGCCGAATGGCATGACAACCCATTCGTAGGTACCGAGTGCCCCTGGGCAATGGAAGGCGATCTTGTGGACGTCAGCCTCAGCGATAAAGATCTGGTTGTAACCGGCATGGCTGTCCATGAAGGACATCAGTTCATGATTGGCTGCGGCATCAATTAGTAAGTCCGAGATTGGCATTGTGTATTCATCCTTGGGGGTGGCCAGATTTAAGTTACGAAAATCGATGCAAATGAGGAGGGCTTCACTTTTCTTTAACACCAGGATGATATTGGCCACCCATTTGACGTACTGAGTGGTCCGAATAAACCCAGTTTTTAAAAGCCGAACTAATTCGTCCTTTATGCCAAGTTGTACTTCGGTCAAGAACCGGCGTGGGGTTTGTCGAAAAGGCTTACACCCTTCTTTGATGGGTAACTCATGTTCGACGAGGTTTCGGTTGAGGCCTGGCATCTCATGATAATTCCACGCGAAACAATCTTTAAACTCATGAAGCAATTTACAAACCTCATCCTTCATAGAAGGTGGTAATAACGCGCTGATAAACAACGGTCGAGGCTCATCGGCTATGCCCACATTGATTTCTTCCAATGGGTCATTAACCTGGGGCAGATTGTCTTCGAGTTTGGCCGGTTGTTGAAAGATAGAATGGGGTCGTTATCCACTTCGACCAAAAATTTGATTAAGTTTATGCCGGAATGTGGTTGCTTGGCAATGGCGTACCAATGGGCCAGCAAACGTTCCATGGTTGACGAAACCACGGCCCGACGTCTTTCTTGTTTGGTGGCGTCAATCATCGGTATTGGTAATTAGATCTGCCAGGCTGTGTCTCGCCGAATCCTGGTGTACAATCTCGGTACCTACCTCGATAGCTTACTGAACTGAAATTCTGGTCAGCCATCCATCCTCGTTAAAACCCTGGAGGGTGATATAGCTGACTGGTCGTCATAATAGCAAGCTTGAATCATGTTGGTCTCAAAGGGCTGATTATCGGCTGGGTGTACTGATGCGAAACGAATGTGACACACAAATTAAACCCTATTTGTGACAATTGTAGTAATGATGTAAGTAGGGATCGTTCTAACCGGGGATTAACTAGGGGTGCTAATCTACTTTGAATTGACTCAAAAACACAAAAACTAAACGTAAAAACTCTTAACAAGACTACTATGACTCAGAATAGCTTTGAAACACTCAACTTTCCTAAAACAATCAAATTGACTCAAACAGAAACTAGAACTTGATTTGGACAAATTTGCAAGTATTTATGACTCCAAATGCTTAAAGACACAAAATAAAACAAATACGAATGACTAAGACTCAACAAAATATGGGGGGATTGTGTTTGGACGAGATTAACTAAAATGCACAGATTGTAATTAAGGGCAAAATGTAAGTATGAATGTGATGAAAATATGGATGGAATGCTAGCTAGAAGGTTCTTCTCCACACATGTTACACTTGCATACAAGATTGATTTTCAGTTGGTCTTTCGATAAATTATGAAACTCAACGCTCCAAGTTAATTAGGTCCGCTTAAATTAACCTTCAGATTTCCCTAGAATCATTGAATTGGATGAATATGCATCGCGATCAAATTATTCCTAACAAGTTCTCTATATGAACAGCATGATAAAGATACAAGTTAGAATCATTACGTTCTTTGGAAATCATAAGCATCGACAAGGCATTTGTAACTATGAAAAGCATGATACTCTTGCCAAGAATTCATTTAACGCGATTGTTTATAAGCAACCTCCACTACTTGTGAATATAAGTTCATAACTATTAGGTGAAACTCACTTATATTCTAGCGTCATATTCATGCATGAAAATTAAGCGTGCACTCTCAATAAACATACATAAATAAGTTATCAATCAAACGGTTAAACAAATTGAATCCACAACTTATGAAATTCCAACCAAAGGTAATCAATTCATATTGCAAGCATAAACATGGTTTCGAATCACCCCCTAGCTAAAGGGGGTTTAGTTCCTCATACGTACAAGACAAAGAGAATTGAAATTAAACATTGAAATCAAAGAAACACCTAAACATTCCAACAACTCAAACTTGAATTGTATGAACGTTTAGGCCCTCTTCTCTTCCTCTTTGTTGCGGCACAAGGTCTAAGGATAGGTTTTGGGGTGGTGTGAAGTGTTTTGGAGGGATGGGGAGTGGTTGGAGTGGCTGCAATGGAAGAGAAAAACTGCAGAAAATGGAAGGGGATGCACGGCAAAGAATGGGTTGTTTTGTGTTGGTGTGTTGTGTGATTTGTGTGGTGAATGGGAATGGTGTGTATGAATGCATTGCATGGTTTTATAGGGAGAGAATGGATGGGAGAGCATGTGAATGGCAGCTAGGAGGGAATGATTAAAGAGGGAATGCATGTGGAATGACAACTAGGTTGGTTGGTGGAAAGCTGAAAATGCAAAGGGGAATGCTGAAAATGGGATGGGAGTGCACGACATTGATTGTTTGGGTGTGCATATGGCTGATTTATTTGTTGGGAAAGCATGTGGCTGCCAACTAGGGTGAATGATTGAAGTGGGAATGGAAGAATGTGGCTGCAATGATGAAGTGAGAAGGCTGGAAATGCAAGGGAATGTGCACGGCATAGAATGTGTTTTGTGTGCATGTGGCTGAAATTGTTTGTTGGGAAAGCATGTGGTTGCAAGCTAGGGTGAATGATGATGAATGCATGTGGATTAAAGAGGGAATATGGAAGTGAATGTGCTGAAATGATAGCATGGGAAAACATGTGGCTGCAATCATGAAGATTGAATGGAATTGGGATGGGAGGCCACGGCATAAAATGTGTTTGGGTGCATGTGGCTGAAATTGGTAGGTTATGCATGGTTTAGGATGGAATTTGAGAAGAGAATGGGCTAGGTCCTTTGTTTTATGTCCTAAAGTGCATACAAGGCCTTCAATTTCGTCCAACACTTTGGCTCCAAGCATAAGTTATCCATTCCAAGTCCAATTTTGCTCCAAAATGCTCCAAAATGCATCTTTTTGCTTCCTTAGCCATATGAACCTAAAAACACACGAAAATGGCTTAAACTACTAAAACAACTATGAATTAACAATATAAATGCACGAAAACAAGCTAAGTAAGTCCCCTAAATATGCTCCTATCATGTACTACGACCGATTTGCCGTCCCAAAAGATGAGAACTTGGTATAGTGATGAAGGGATGCAGCTGGTTTGGTGGATCCAATCGTGGCCGAGCAATGAGTTATAGTCAGTTTTTGAATCAATTATAAAGAATGTCGTCATGTGGTGACGACCGACAACGCTGACTTCTAACGGGAGCACTCTTTGGTTTGAGACTTGTCGCCGATGAAGTTGCTCATCGTTATCCCTGATGGGATAAGCTCATCATTGGAACGGCGTAATGCCTTCATGACGGATATCGGCATGATGTTGATTGTGGCTCCACAATCGACAAACACTTTAGAAATGGGATATCCCTCAATATGGGCCGTGACGTATAACGGCTTTAGATGTTGGAGATTAACCCAGGAGGATCAGGGGAATAATTCGACCAAGGCTACCTTAAGGTTATCGCCTTTATGGACTTCCCCATCGTCGTCAGTAGCGACGAAATCCACTTGCGTTGCTTCTTCGGCAACGATGTGCCCATCCAAGAAATTTGACTGATGGGTGCTTGGTGGAACTCAGCCGGTAGAACATGGACCATACTGATCTCCATATGCTCGATGACCGAGGGACCCATCGGGTCTTGGTCGTCGCTTTCCAGAGTAGTAGACGTAGCATCAGTCGTTGGAATGTCTTCCATTGGACTACTTAACGCTTCGGTATGAACCTGCTCCTGAGGCGTTTGGGCTGAATCTATCCTATTCTGGTTACCTTCCTCGAGCGCATTTACTGCCGAAGATTTATTTCATTCTTGCAGTACTTTACGGGCTCATTCTTCGTAGGCGATGCAGGCGTTCCTTATGTCCAGGTATGCGTCTAAACGTGCCACAATATTTTTCTCATCGGCCGTAAGGCCGAAAAGAGACACTGCCGAGAAAACTTCGAAATGATATCGCAAATGTTGAAGGTCTTCGAGTGAAAAGGGTAATTCGACGGTGTCGATATCCGTGTAGGGGTCGACCTCAAAGCCGAGAACCCGAGCCTAACGTATATGCTGGAACCTAGCTTTCATTGCTAGATTGGAAGTTTTTTGGATAATTTGCTCGGCATCAAGACAAGTTAGTGCTGGGTCGAGGGCTTCCTGACATGCCTTGGGTAGTCCGTATAAGTCATTGGCGAAATATTTCTTATGAAATTCCCGCATGTACTCCAATGATTCACCGACGAATAGGGGGTGCAAATTGCGCCGTCCTTTGACTAACAGTTCTAGCGGTGGTAGCGGAAAAAGCTTCATTTCGGCCTTTTGTCGAAAATGCTCGAGACGGGCTCTTATCTCTCTGGGCCGAAGAAGGAGCTTGATGCGTTTCTCGGACTCTTCAATGATGGTCTCAAAGTCGCGAGCAACTACCTTTTTTCCCTCAAGTAAGTCGGTCATGATAGTCGGGCTTGGCCGAACGTCACCGCTTCCTACTGCTTCTTTTGGCTGCCACCGGGTGGTCGAGTTGGCCTGCACTTCTTGTCGTCGAGCCATGCAATCTTTCCGCTGGCGACGACGTTTTTGAGATTTAGACAGCGCCATATACAGGCCAGTTGGGGAATTGTAACTATACCAACGTTGGTCTCGTGGCCTAGGCGGTTTGAAGGTTTTTCGATCGACTGACGAAATTGAACTGCTTGAGTTGCGCGATTAATAATCCTCATTATAGAATGGCGCATCAAAGTCAAGACGCCGTCGTGGACCGGCGCCGAGTTCCTTTGGCGGTTTTGTAGCGGTCGTGGATGGTGGGTCTAAAGTTGGTGCCGAAAACTCCCTCTTTTTAGGTTCAACTCATGTTTTACATTGGTCGCATAAAACCATTGATTCATGAGTTTCTTTGGAACTAGAACTTGTCATGGGTTCATCGATGGCCGGCCCTGAGGGCTCCATAAGTGGTGCATTTGAAAACAAATCAATTTTCAATCTTGGTTGACCATTCTGCCTACAGACGTGCTGCACCGGGACATATTCGGCCTTCCCTTTTCCTTTGTTTTTAGGAAAATGAGCGTCCACCATACCAATTGTTGTCGAGAGGAAGGGATTGACGTCGACCGCCTTCTGTTTCTCCGAGAATTTTAGCTTACCCTTCTCGATCCAATTTTGAATCGCGTCTCAGAACACAACACAATTATTGGTAGCATGCTTGTTTGAATTATGATACTTGCAATATGTTTTGCCCTTTAATTCTTCGACCTTAGGGATGCTGTGTCCTGGCCGAAGTTTGATGATCTTTGCTAACAACAACTGGTCAAAAATTGCATCAGCTTTGGTTATATCAAAAGTGTAAACTTTCGATGTTTTACTCATCTCCTCGGCTGCCGAATGGGTCTTAGCGTCTTTGGGACGAACTTGAGCTAACCCCTTGCACACGTAAGGTTTATCTATCACTATTTCAGCCACGTCCACATTGGCATACTGGGGGTCCTCGCTTTCGGCCAATGCATAGCTAACCGTAGGATTCTTATATAATGTTCCCCGGGATGGTGACTTCAATATTTTTTCCTCTCGGAGCAAATAATCATACTGCTCAACGTGTTAAGCAAGTTCGTACATATCTCGAATATTTGCCCTCAGAAACTTTTTTTTGTATTCCACGTCCAAACCGTTTAGGGCGATTCTGACGAATTCAACTTCAGGAAGAGGTAGTCGACACCAATTCCTGGCCGACTTGAACCTTGTTAAGTATTTTATTGGGGATTCGTCGGACGCTTGAGACATCCTAGCCAACGATGAAACGGACATTTCCATCCTTGGTCGATAGAATTGTTCATGGAATTTCTCGACCAATTCCTCCCAACTCTGGACGGAGTTTGGTGGGAGATTAATGTACCAAGCGAAAGTTGACCCTGTCAGTGAGAAGTTGAATAGTCGTAGTTTATGGAAGTCACTATTGACGTCTCCACATTGCGCCGTGAATCGAGCCACATGTTCTAGCGAGGATAAGGACGATTCTCCGGCGAACAGACTGAAATCGGGGATCTTGAAGCCTCTAGGGTATTCGAACCTTTCTACATAAGCTGGGTATGGGTGGATGAACTTTGGGAACTTCGGCCTTTTTTTTAGGGCCGAGTCGATCATTCTTTGGACCTCGATCATATTGACGGACGCTGCTTCTTCCCCTTGGTTCAGTCTGTCATATCTATTGCATGATCTGCCTCTTTTCTCTAAGTCAATTGGTTGTAGCCAAGCGGACCCTTTCTCGGCTTGTACTGGCACATTTGTAAAAGAAGGCTGCCGAGGTTGGCCAATATGGCCATCTTTGAAGGCTTTACTGACCAATAGTTCGAGCATCCTGGTCTGTGTGTCACTGTTGCTTCGTATTGCGTCTAGCAAATCATTCATTTTTTGGCCAATCGACTGCTCGACCTGTTGATATTGTTAGTCGAGTCGTCTTCGAAGAAACAACCTCGTTGGCAGATCAAAACCCTTCCCACCATCTTCGTCACAATCTTTCACTATTCCTCCAACAAAAATGCCTGTTGTTTGGTTAGGAACTTCTGGGTTGCGAGGCTATCCACCGAGACATATTTCATTATCTCGGCGTGTCACACTTGTAGCCTCGGGCGGCGCAACAATAATCGAATTTTTTGCCTGAGGCAAATCCGGCCCAAGGCCTTGCACTGGTAAGTCAGTTGTTGACTTTCCCATGATTGTTTTCTTTTTTACGGATCGGGTCTCAATGGTCATGAACTCCGAGGGTCTAGCATAAGGTCCCACTGGGCGTGCCAAAATGTTGACTCTAGAAACTGCAAAACCTACTCGGCGCGCAGGCCGAGTAACTATTAAGCTAACTAAGTCCTTCGGTTGAATGCAAGGCGTGCCAACTCGTTGGCCGAGCCTGGCCAAGGAGTAGAATTTGTTGATGTTGCGCTGAGTACGTTGCTGACTTCTCTATCTTGCGACTGCGACCGAGGAAGGAACACTCTCGGTCTTTGGGTTCTAAAGCCTGAAGACAAGGCTGCTAGTTCTGCGAAATTCACAAATCGTCGGTGCCTGATTCGGTCACCGTGATTATATTCATAAGAGTATAAGCACGTCGAATCGACACCAGACTATATGGACACGAATATTCAAAGAAGATGTATGTCTTGATGGTAAATGTGGTTGAGCCGTCAAAATGCTGAACTCTGAAACTCACTTATGAGTATCCGATCATAAAATCACTCGGCGTCCAGTACGCCGAATGTCGTAGCTCGTAACACATTACTTCGCCGAAAAGGCTAATAAGGTGACCTCTGCCAACAAGGATTCGAAAATCCTTCTCGGCTGAGACTTGGATAGGTAACCAATCGGCCTCAACGCAGTGCTGTTTATCCAAACTGAAGGTGCTCCTCGGTCAGCTGATTCTACGGCAACAGTGCTGTTTATCCAAACTGAAGGTGTTCGCCGGTTGCCTCCACAGTGCTGTTTATCCAAACTGAAGGTGTGTCGGCAAGAAAAAGAAAATAAATATCTCAAGCTATTTGAGAGGTTTTGCGCAAGGCAATTGTGTGTTGAATTGAAGGTCCTCAATTGTTGCATGATTTCTTGTATTTATAGCACTAACTCCTTGAGATCGAATTAAACTCCCACCTGGATTGGGAGTTCTTGTTTCATTCTAACTTTGCTTCGAACAACCCTACTCCTATTAGGACTTTGAACTCACCATTTTGCGGCTTTATTCATTGTTGGTCGAGAATCCTAATTGCACCAGGACTTCCTCGACCCTTTTTGCTTATCTGAACTACTCCTTCTTGCGATAGGACTTGACCATCCCTGCTAAATGGCCCGAAATCATCAGGCAGCCCATAGTATTTTTGGCACGGCTTTGGGCCGAGCATAAACCTACACTCGGCCCAACAATATTATTTCAGGCCCAAACAACCTTCCAGCACAAAGAGGTGCATATGGAATCCCCATCAGAATAGACGCTGGTCTAAACACCCGAGAAATCTGATAATTTCAAGAATGAGGAATTTTATCAAGTGTTCTAAAATGTGGTCCCTCTGAACCAATGGAAAGTAGGCTAACTTGTCGCGTTGGTCAATGGTCACTGAAACATCATCATAACTCCTTATGTACAATATACCTCGTATTGGAAGCTTATGGTGATATTTCCCATCCTTATACAAATACAGGAAATGATTATAACCATCCAAACAATTTATTGATATCTCATAGGTAACGTCAAAACAATACTAGTGAATTTCAACTGAGGTGGAATAAGACAAGCTAAAGGTGTTCGGTAACTACGTTTGCACCACCTAAGTAATACATAATAGTGCAATCGTAGGTGTTGATTTGGTTCTTCCATCGTTGCTATCAGAAATTTTAGCTTATCTCAAATAAAGATGTATTTGAGAAATCTAAGGTTGGTAAAGGTTCTAGACGTGTTTCTCACCGAGAAGTGTCATCTGATATTTCAAATGAAGATAATAACAGTTGACTCTAAGCCATGAATAGGATAGCTCATTTTGAACGGTTTTAACCGTTGGAAAGTATAAGCGATTCTTAGTCATGCTGCCTTAGCACAGTCAAAACATCTAGAGAACACGTCATCATGGATTTCCAAATGGTCAATGTCATCGAAAGGAGTAACACAAAGGTAGGTTGAGACAACAATTCGGTTGTCAGAAACTTTATTCATAACTAACATCACAACTAAACTAACTTTTCTCAGTTGTGAGTGAGGAAAAACACTATAGCCGAAAAATCGCTAACCAATTGTCGATAAAATCAATAAGACCAAAGATATCTTGAAATTCACAATACTTTGTGAGAATTTCTACTTTCTTCCGCTACAATCTTTTTGGAAATAGAAAGGAATATCATCTGCGAAGATCACGTCTCCCGAGAAAAGTACCAATTTAATCAAAGTTAACAGTTGAGGAATTTGATATAAAGCTAACTGTCGATGTCTAAAGATTAGATTCGTCACTGGAGTAGGTCAGTAAGTCGTCAACAAAGCTACTACAAATTTGTCAGGTTATGGAAGAAAACTCGAGTTACAAAGGTGGGTTGGCTAGACATCAACTCGGAGTGGGGGATAACCGTTTTTTTTTTTTTTTTTTTTTTTTTTTTTTTTTCCGTCACTCGAGGAAGTTGCTAGAATCTAGGTATGACCCTAAGATTCAATCTAATGCTTGTGGGAGTGACCACAATTCTAATGCTTATGGATGGAAGTGACCACAAGGATGGATGGTCGAGAATGTTCTAGTTACCTAGATGGGTAAAACAATTAACGCAACTGCGAGTTTATGGTCCTTCTAAAAGGCTTGCTCCTAAGTTTCCGAGATTTAGTTTCTTCAGCTCAAGTAGTCATTGTTAACCAATCTATCATTCGCGCCGCTAATCATGCATTTTAAATATGTTAATATTGTTTGTTATCCTGAAATTGTGAACCAGCGTTCTGGTATAAAGGTATCACTCCCAGCTACTAGTATATATGTCCGGTATCAGAAGTCATACCGCCTGAATACTGGTTTACAATTCCCAGAGATGGGATAATATTGTCAATTAGTAGTGCTACAATGGACTGATCACAGTTTAGAGCCCACTCAGGTGGATAGTTTAGGACAATTGGTAAGGAAAAGGTCTGATGAGGTGGTTCAGTTATTTCTAGAGAGAAATACTTACTACTTTAGGAATTTCTACTGATTGTAGGTATAACAACTCGTACACCTGTGGCTATGCTCGTCGAAATGATGAGTACATCCCCAAATAAATTCGGGAAACTAGTATTGATTGAAATGTCCTAAGGCCGAGAAATAGAATTTGCTAACAATCTACCTTAGAACGGACTTAAATGAAAGTCGATCTTCTTGTAGAAGAATGGGAATGATCACTAGTACGTTTGAAAAGATTAGTGCTATCGGGGACCAAAAGTGATTGTCCCAAGATGTTCTTTCGTCGAGTGCTACCACTTTAGCACCACATTGTCAGACGAGACATTTCTAGAGTCTTAAAGAGAGTAGACTTTGAAAGAATTCTAATAGGTGGTATTCTAACAGATACTACCCAGGAATCAAAATTATTTATGATTCCCAATATCGAAAGGTTTAGTACTGATGGCTGGAGAATAAAGATGGAAATGGTTGGTAAAGTCTCCGTTGATACATAGTTATCGATACATTAGCCCTGCTTTAGGGCCATCAACTTGCCTCAAATTTACACTTTACCTTGGCAGGGAATTTCTTTGCTTTAAGTCTAAGGCGTTCACCAGAGTGATCTTCTAAAATGTCGACTAGTTGACAAAACTCCCCAAAACTTAAGGAAAACTAACACATTTTTCGTGATTCGACGAGGTGGCAAGATTCGAAAATTAGGCTCAAGAACCTAGAATGCTTACATCACGCGTGTGATGAATGCAATACTGCCCAACTTATGCTCTGATACCAAACTGACACACCCCGACCCGATATGTCCACTAAGACTCCGAATCGAGCTATGTTGGCCGACACCTGGAAGGTGACGAAGCCATAAAGTGTAGTGATGTGGAAAATGTGAATAAATTTAAACCTAAAAGTGCCTAATTATAAGAGGGTGCTGGTGAGCGGCAATGAACCCATTTCACATGTGACGTCAGAGCATGAGTAAAGTACCGTAGATTAGATAAGGATTATACCCTCAGAAGTAGCCACCAATACTGTGATTCACTAAGAATCCTCGTTGATACAACCGTTCAGTAGAAAAAACCTGGAGAGGTGAAAAACAAGGGTGAGTGGGCCTAAAAATTAAGTTTTATAAAAAAACCTTTTTGAAAACGTTATAACCCCTAGCCGTAAAACATGTATAGTTTCCAAAATATCATACTAAGTATAAGTATGAAAATCAAATGCATGCTAACTATAAGTCCATAAATATGCCACAACAGAATAGCTCAACAGTAATATAGATATGATCATGTGCTCAGTAATCTATACTAGCATGTTAGTCAGAGTCACCTAATGTGACATGTACGACTGCACCTATCGCTCATCAGACTAAGCTAACACACGAGTCGGAGTCACTTAATGTGACATGTACCACAGGCTAGGTGTAATAATAAACACTTTAGTACAACGATCACGTGACGCTGGTGCTATACGCGGGTCACCTACGAGTCGGAACTACCTAATGTAGTCTGTACGACAGGCTAGCACCTACTTGGATCCAAGGCGAGCGTGTGGTGCGAGAGGTGAATATTCACGTAAAGGCTAGCCCTAGCCCAGGGCGGGAGCATTAACACTGGGGTGTAGCTTTGATGAGTGAACTATATGAGTATAACCATGCCATAATGATGCAATAATTCCTTCAACATAATAAACTTACCTGAACTTACCTGCGCATCCGGTAGGATCATCTTGGTATTTCACAACAATGCAACATTTCTCATAACATAATTTAATCATGGCATGAAGTGCATGAATCAATTCGAAAGTATTTTTGGAAACTATCAATCATATATATATATATATATATATATATATATATATATATATAAACTATAAAAAGGAAAAGACCCATTCACCTGGAGTTCGCGCTATAACTCCCTAACACGAATATTGAGGCATCAGGAATGATCGGCGCCTAGAACAATTATCAAATCACATCTCAGAATTCTTATTGATAAGACACATACCTTACATCAAGCACATCTCCAAGGACATTCTAAAATGATTTGAAACCCATTGACCAAAAGTCAACCGTCGATCAAAGATCGACGGTAGGGTTCACAACCCTACGTAACTCGATCCGGAAGATCTGCACCTCAAATTTCCAATCTGTAACTTCAAAAGATCCACATTATGCTTTTAAAACATCATACTAAAGTTTCATTACGATCCAACGGTTGGATCTCCACCTATTGCAAATTCAAATGGCGGTCAACATTTTATTTACGAACTTACAAATCCAATTCAGGAAGATCTGTGTGTCGGATTCATGTATGTAAGTTTCCAAGGTCCTCAAATATCATGAATAATAAGCTGCTAAAGTTTGGTGACGATCCAACAATTGAATCGTCGATTCAAATAATGACCAAGTGGCGGACCTTAGCGAAATTGTACCCAAACAATGGAATTTCGATAATTGGACTTCACATATGGAATCAGGGCATCCAAATTAGCTTAAGATTGGCAAGTGGGGTCTCGACCCACACGCCGCCGCAAATGGCGGCGACGACAGTCACCCCGACCCGCTAGAAAAATCAACTATTTCTAAAAATTCTCAAATTTCACAGAAATAAAGATCTCATTGAGCAGAGCAATTTTTATACCTGTGGCCAAGTCCAATTTGGCTAGAAAAAGCCTCAAATCGCTAGGAATCCGCCAGAAACCTTAAAATAGGTGTTCGTCGATTCGACTTCTTCGGTGTTCCAACGCCCCTATCACTGGTTGGGCTTTGTTCCTGGGTCCAAGGGGAGTTGATTAGGAGTGGTGGTAGGTGGTGAAACTTGTCGGAACGAAGGAATCGCCATCGAGCAACTCCGGTGCTCCAGTGGAGTTCTACACAAAATGGGACCTAAAACCCTTCGATCTTGGGCGGAAATGGTAGAGGAGAGATTGAGGGAGAGGTTGCAGGTGTTGGATGATGGTGATTCGACATAAAAATGGCGGAAATTCACCGGATTTGGAACTAGGTCGAAACTGGTTTGGCGTGGGTAGAATAGCCAATAGGAATGGAGGGGAGATATCCTTTTTTTTTTCTTTCCTTTTTCATGATTGGCTGAAGGCTTTCTTTTCCTTTATCTGATTGGTCCCTATTTTCTTTCCTTGAAATCGATTGGGCTTATTTCCCATGAAGTGAGTTCAAATAATTTATAATCTAAAATGTAAGTAACCTATTTCAAACGTCCGTAACTATACCGTTATAATATGGACTCGCAAACAGCTTTCGCCTATATGTTCATACCATTGAGTACTACGTAAATACGCCAATAGAATAAGTCATACGTTTCTCTAGACGATGATCAACGGAAGTCAATATCCTTGCCTGTGGGGCAATTTCATCAATTCACGCTTTTAAAATTAATAAAAACGTAAAATTAAGGACGGGTTGTCACATATACCTTATGTAAATATTATGTATCAAAAGTGAGGGTAAAATAGGAAAAACAAGAATATGATTGTCATTTTCTGAAAAGATACAAAATTACTATTTTGGCCTCCTTATGTAAGTATTGTGTATCAAAAGTGAGGGCAAAATAGGAAAAAAGGGGCAAAAAATACAAAATTACTATTTTGGCCTCCTTGTCTAAGTATTGTATATCAAAAGTGAGGGCAAAATAGAAAAAAAAGTGGCAAAACGTTGATAGGGAGGGTTCTCTTAATAATAGTATAGATATAATAAAGCCGACATTAAAGGTGAATAAAGTTTTTGGTGTCACCAAGTTTCAACAAAAATATTTGGAGAAAAATACTGCCAAGAAAAAAAACTTCAAATGCATCCGAAAATAATGCAGGGGTATTTTCATCATTTTAACAGTGTTTTTTAATAATTAATTTTTTTGTGCTTTTTTTTTTTAATTAGTACCTCACAAAAGGTTAGCAATAATGTGATTTAATCAGCTGTTCATTAAATATTATTTTCTCTATTTTTAAACACGTTCAAAACATCTTAAGAGCCGTGTAATGCCAGTTATAAAAAAAAATCTTTCACACGCAGATAATAATGTGATTAATATCTACACTAAGGGGAAGAGAGTGGGTTTAGCCTCACAATGAGCTAGCAATAATGTGATTCAATCAGTTGTTTATTAAATATTATTTTCTTTATTCTTATTATAAATTCTATAAAGATCGATTTTATATGTGGATTCAGCTGCTTTAATTGGTTTATGAGGGGTGTCTGTTAGTATGATCTAAGATTATTCATTTACTTCAAATATTTGACTTTTTTTTTTCAATTTACGCATATAAATACATTTAAAATGTGTAAGTTGCGCGTAGCATGCCGTGATTCGCATGTAATTCCAGTTATATGAAAAGGTCTTTCGCAAGCGAATAATAATGTGTTTAAATTAGTTGTCAAATGATTTTTTTTTTTTTAAACAAACGATACTATCTACACTAAGGGGGAGGGGGTGGGCTTAGCCTCACAATGGGCTAGCAATAATGTGATTCAATAAGTTATTTATTAAATATTATTTTCTCTATTCTTAATGTAAATTCTATCGAGATCGATTTTATTATGTGGATTCAGCTACTTTAATTAGTTTATGAGGGGTTTCTTCTAGTATGATCTAAGATTATTCATTTTCTTCAAATATTTGACTTTCTTTTTGTCAATTTACCCATATAAATACATTTAAAACGTGTAAGTAAAACAATCTAATATAATACATCGAATAATGCAGGGGTATTTTCATCATTTTAAAAGTATTTTTTAATAATTAATTTTTTGTACAGCTTTTTTTTTCTTTTTTTTTTTAATTAGTACCTTACAATAGGCTAGCTATAATGTGATTCAATCAACTGATCATTATATATTATTTTCTCTTACTTTTAAACATGTTCAAAACATCTTAAAAGGCATGTAGCGCCGGTTATAAAAGTGATCTTTTGCATGCGGATAATAATGTGATTAAATTAGTTGTCAAATGATTTTTTTTAACAAACAATATTATCTACACTAAGGGGAGGGGGGCTTAGCCTCACAATAGGTTAGCAATAATGTGATTCAATCAATTGCTTATTAAATATTATTTTCTCTATTCTTAATGTAAATTCTATAGAGACCGATTTTATTATGTGAATTCAGCTGCTTTAATTGGTTAATGAGGGGTTTCTTCTAGCATGATATAAGATTATTCATTTATTTCAAATATTTGACTTTTTGTTTATCAATTTATGCATATAAATACATTTAAAACGTGTAAGTCGCATATAGCACGCCGTGATTCGCGTGTAATGCCAGTTATAAAAAATGTCTTTTGTACTCGAATAATAATGTGATTAAATTAATTGTCAAATGATTATTTTTTTTTTCCTTAAACAAACAATATTATCTACACTAAGGGAGAAGGAGTGGGCTTAGCCTCAGAATGAGCTAGCAATAATGTGATTCAATAAGTTGTTTATTAAATATTATTTTCTCTATTCTTAATGTAAATTTTATCGAGACCGATTTTATTATGTGGATTCAGCTACTTTAATTAGTTTATAAGGGGTTTCTTCTAGATGTAAGATTATTCATTTACTTCAAATATTTGACTTTTTTTTTTGTCAATTTACCCATATAAATACATTTAAAATGTGACAGCCCGTTCCAAATTATTTGTACCGTAGGTGTGAAATGACGATTTTGCCCTTGGTTGTTAGTTGCCATTGTGGGGTGTTGTTTAGTTGTTTCCTTTTGGTTGTTGACTCATCTAGGACCACACACCCACACACACACACCCATGGACCTTTCTCTCTCTCTTCTCTCTCGAACTCTCTTCCATTTCTGTCAAAGTGTACGGATAAACTTCCATCCACCCATTTCTGGCACGGATTGTGATCATTGTAGTGTTTTTGGACTCCTTTCGAGCTCCGAAGTCGATTGATGGTGGTGGTTGGACGTGAGACCCTTGAAAACCCGAGACATCGAGATCCCAATTCGAGGTATTGTTCATGCATACGTAAATACGAAGGTTTCAGAGGATTCTAATGTTACAGTGAGCTTTAAGACACTCTCACGAAGCTCAGAGAAGCATTTTGGAAGAAATTGGACATTAGGAAGCCCAGGTTCAGTGAGTTGCAGGTTTGGCCAGAATATCGCGGTTTCTCTGGCAAGATTCCGCGAATTTCAGGGCTTGAAGTTGGTAAGGTTTTGTTCTACCCATTGTAAGCTTCATTTTGGTACAAATTTCAGGAAATTTGGATGAAAAACGACTAAGATATAAAGGTTTAAAGTTTTTCCCAGTTTCCGGCGACGGCGACTAGCCGGAGAAGAAAGGCGAATATTCCGTTAATCTTAACGGACTATTCATAACAGCAGTTAACGGCGTCAGGTTAGTTTTAACAGAATATGCTTGCTTTTGGACAGAATATTCCCTAATGCCGCTAGGGTTTCCACATTGTGCTTGGCACGTGCCCACACGTGGCCGACGCATGGCGGCGCGTGGGTGGTCAGAAAATTATTTTTAAAATATGGGGATGTTTGTGAGGTTGAGTAAATCACGTTGGTATATTCAAACACCCCATTTGAGCATTGTATGAGAAGTTATTACCTAGTTTTGGTTATGTGCTTTAAATTGACGTTTTTATAGTTGTTTCGCATATAGATGAGACTTATCCTGAAGACGAGCGCAGTCACTCAAGGCTCGGGGGTTATGACCCATCCACATACCAGTGAGTGGGATTTTGGTTGTCCGTATTTACCTATATACTTGAGAATTTTTCCCAGAAAATGAAATTGAATGTTTATATGTTTTAAAATGCCATGCAAAGTGTCTGCCTATTTATGTATGCAATAGTAGTTGCATATATGTATGTTTGGTGCTGCGGACGCACAGGTAAGTGCCAGGTAATTTATAGTTTATGGTTGTAAATTAGTGGTTATGTGAGATGCATTGAGAGCTCATAAACCTGCACCTCGGTGTTAGTGCTCCCGCCCAGAGTTAGGGCACAGTCCTTCACGTGATGTTCACCTCCCGCACCACAAGCTCATCTTGGATCCAAGTTAGGTGCATAGTCCTGTCGTACAGACCACTATAAGTAATTCCGACTCGTAGGTGACCCGCGATTATTTGCACAGTCTTCGCGTGATCGTAGCACTTAAGCGCATTTATTTACACCCAATCCTGTCTTATAGACCACTTTAGGTGGTTCCGACTCGTGTGCAGGTATAGTTGTTGAGATGTGGATTCGAGCTCTAGATTCAGCCGTACAGGTCACGTTACGTGACTCCGGCTAACATATCATTTGCATTGATTGATATCAGCTAGTTTACTTGTACTTTATGTGGAGAAATTCGTTATGGCATAATTATGAATGTTGTTATTTTGAGCATGATTTCGATATATTCATATATTATATTTTCTAGGAAATTATACAGGTTTTACGGAGAGGGGTTAAAACTTTTGAGAATGAAATTATTTTGAAAAGCTTTGTTTTTGCCAACTCACACTTTCTGTTTTGCGCCCCTCTAGGTTTTAGGTAGAGACGCTTTGGTGGATCACAAGGACTTTGACAGTGGTTCTGACAGAACATCACAAATGTAGGAAAACCTTTGGGTGTTGTGTAATTAGTATTCGTCCTACTAGATTGCACTTAGGCTTTTTGTGATCTGATTATGTTTATCACATTTAGCCTTATAGTAGCGTATTACTTTAAGTAGTTTATCTAGTAGTTTGGTTTTTATTTATTCGTAATTATTTTATTAATTATACTTCCGCACTGTGCACATGGCTACGTCACTCTCACGTGACTGCCAGCAAGCCTTGATTTCGGTCGGGGTGTGTCAGTTTGGTATCAGAGCCTAGGTTTGGCAGTCCTGCACTATTTGTGAGTGTTCTAATTGTTTTGGTGTCTTCTGTCAGAACTATGTCGCCTCGTAGAGAACCCCGTCGCTCAGCTGAGCCTAGTTTCCCTGATATAGCTTAGTTAGGGGAAGCTATTGCTACTACTATTCAGTCTGCGCTCCGACCTCCTCAAAGGACTCCTCTAGAGACCATGTATAATTTAAAGCTGGATAAGTTTGAGGGTCATGAAGGATATGAGAGAGCTAAGCGGTGGCTTGAGCATATTGAAAAGACTTTTCGAGTGTTGCAAAGTCAAGGGAATCTTCCTTCTGAAAGGTGGTTAGAGACAACTTCATGGTTCTTAGGTAAAGAATCGGCTTCCTGGTAGGGACAGGAGATTCCTCATTTGACCCTAGAGGAAGTTGTTGACTGGGAAGTGTTTAAACGGTTGTTTCAGAAAAGGTTTGTTCCCCTTGAGTATATTGATCACAAGAAGCAAAAATTTACTGATTTGAAGCAGGGGAAGTTGACGGCGAATGAGCACTACAGAAGATTCACTAATTTGTCTTGTTATCATCTAGAAGTTGCTGCTAATCCGGTTGCGATGCTTCGTCGTTTCAGATTGGGTACTAAGAAGAAGTGGCGTTCTATGGCGACCACTACTCCTTGCGATACTTATCAGGAGTTCTATAAGATTTTGTTGAAGATTGAAGATTCTGAGAATATGCCTAGCGAGAGTGAAGAAGAAGAAAATGATGGCAATCAAAAGAAAGATGATAAAGGTAAAGGTCAAGCATCTCAAGGACCTCGCAAGACCCAGAGCTTTAAGCGAAGTAGAGCCAGTTCCAGTTCTTCCAACGGAGGTTTTAGTGCCACAGGTCAGGGTAGAGGTGGTAGATTTTCTGGGGGTCCTAGAGGCCAGAGACAAGAGGATGCTGGTAGAGGAAGAGTTCCATTGTGCCGCAGATGTAACAATAGGCATTTTGGAGAGTGTAGGAGCAACAGTGGATGTTTCACTTGTGGGCAGGTGGGACATAGAGCTGTAAGTTGTCCTCAGAATCAGCAGAGGCCCCAACAGCCTTTCTTACCACCACCAGTGCCGATCCAGCAAGTTCCAAGGTCTATTGGTTTTGGTCAGATGGGTCGTGGTGGTGCTTACCATTATCAGGGTGACGTTGTTCCTTATGCTTCAGGGCAATATTAGTATCCTTAGGATCCCTATTATCAGAGTGGGTATCCTCAGTATTCTGAAGGTGATATGCCGTATTCTCCCATTGCAGCGGGTGGATCTCAATGGTACCAGGGAGGACAGCCCCAGCAAAGAGAAATCATTTCTAGTAGTGCAGGATCTTCAAGGTAATCTGGTCAGCCTAGTCAGGGGCGTAATATGCAGGGTCGAGGTGGTCAAACTAGCAGAGGTCGTGGTGGACGATAGCAGACCCAGGGCCGTATCCATAATATTTCTCTACAAGATGCTCAAAATAATCCTGACTTGATCATGGGTACGTTAAATATCCTTGGTTATTTTGCTAGAGTATTGATTGATTGTGGTGCTACACATTCTGTTATTTCTCATACATTTGCTCAAGTGACGCAACCTCACCCTTCACCTCTAGGGTATGATTTAGAGTTTGCTATGCCTAGAGGGGAAAGATGTTATGTCGATTGTGTGTATCCAGGATGTCCAGTGATGGTGGAGGATGTAGTTATGCCAGCTAACATTATCCGTTAGATATTGTTGATTTTGATGTGATTTTGGGCACTAATTAGTTGTATTATAATCGTGCCAATATAGATTGCTATGGAAAAATAGTTACCTTCCATCGTCCTGGATTACCTGTGCTTACTTTTGTAGGTGAGCAGAGTGGGGTAAGACATGGCGTTATTTTTGCTGTGAGAGCAAAAAGGCTATTATCAAAAGGTTGCCAGGGATATCAAAAGGTTACTGTGAGACATAGCGTTATTTTGAATGATGTTGCTTATAGTAGCGTGGAGGAAGTAAAGGTAGTCAGGCATTTTCCTGATGTATTCCCTGATGATTTACTTGGATTGCCGCCAAACCGAGATGTGGAGTTCACTATTGATTTGCTTCCAGGTACAAATCCTATATCCTTGACTCCTTATCAAATGGCTTCTGCTGAGTTGAAGGAATTGAAAATTTAGTTGCAAGAACTAGTGGATAAAGGTTTTATTCAGCCTAGTACTTCACCCCTGGGGAGCTCCAGTGTTGTTTGTGAGGAAGAAAGATGGGACTTTGAAGCTATGCATTGATTACCAGCAATTGAATCGGGTAAAAATTTAAAACTGTTATCCATTGTCGTGTATAGACGATTTTTTTGATCAGTTTCGAAGCATCTGCACATTTTCTAAGATTGATTTGAGGTCTAGTTATTACCAGTTGAAGATCAGTAGTAAGGATGTCCCTAAGACAGCTTTTAGGACTCGTTATGGTCCTTACAAGTCTCTGATAATGCCATTTGGATTAACAAATGCACCCACAACTTTTATGGATTTGATGAATCAAGTATTCCAGCCATATATGGACAAGTTTTTCATTGTCTTTATTGACGATATACTGGTATACTCTAAGTCTAAATCTGAGCATGTTCAACATCTTACTTTGGTGTTGAAAAGATTGAGGGAACACCAATTGTATGCTAAGTTTAGCAAGTGCCAATTTTGGTTAGATCAAGTGGCATTTTTGGGACACGTCATATCTGCTCAAGGTATTTTGGTGGATCCTCGAAAGCTAGCAACCATGGAGAATTAGAAGCAGCCACGAACCGTCACAGAGGTACGAAGTTTTCTTGGCTTAGTAGGATATTACCGACGATTTGTAAAGGATTTTTCCATGATTGCTTTAGCACTAATGAGGTTAACTAGGAAGGACATTAAATTTGAGTGGGATGATAATTGTGAGCAGAGTTTCCAGCAATTGAAGTATTGTCTCACTCATGCACCTGTTTTCGCACTCCCAGATGATAGTGGTAATTTCGAAATCTACAGTGATGCTTCTTTGAATAGTCTGCGTTGTGTGCTGATGCAATATGGTAGGGTGATTGCTTATGCTTCACGACAATTAAAGCCTCATGAGATGAATTACCTTACGCATGATATGGAGTTAGCAGCCATTATATTTGCCTTGAGGAGACATCATCTTTATAGAGAAAAATGTAAGATTTTCACGGATCATAAGAGTCTTCAATATCTCTTTACTTAGAAGGATCTTAATCTTCGATAGCAGAGATGGTTGGAACTACTTAATGATTATGATTGCACGATTGATTATCACCCTGGTCGTGCGAATGTGGTAGCTGATGCACTTAGCAGAAAATCTCAGGGCCGTATTAACGCGTTGTACGCTAGTCATGTTCTTTTTTGGCAGACTTGAGGTCAACTGGAGTAAGGTTAGAGGTAGAAGATCGGGAGGAAGCCTTACTTGCTAATTTTCAAGTTAGGCCAATTTTAATTGATTGTGTACTTGAATCCCAGATGGTTAATGAAGAGACCCAGGAAATAATTCAAGCAAGGAATCAGGGGAAAAAGAAAGACTTCAAAATTTGAGAAAGTGATGGCATGTTTATGCAGGAGAGTAGAATGTATGTGCCGAATAATTTAGAATTAAAGAAAGCAATTCTTGATGAAGCACATATCTCAGCTTATGCAATGCATCCAGTTGGTACTAAAATGTATCATACCATTCGACCATTTTATTATTGGCCGGGTATGAAAAGAGAGATAGCTGAGTATGTGAGTAGGTGTACCATTTGTCAACAAGTTAAAGCTGAAAGGAAGAAGACGTTTGGGTTGTTGCAGTCGTTTCCCGTTCCAGAATGGAATTGGGAAAACATTACTATGGATTTTCTGTACAAGCTTCCTCGTACACATAATGGTTATGACGGCATTTGGGTGATAGTTGATCGGCTTACTAAGTCAGCACATTTTATTCCAGTGAGGGAGAAGTATTCTTTAAGCCGATTAGCTGAATTATTCATATCGAAGATTGTGAAGTACCATGAAGTTCCAATGAGTATTGTCTCAGATCGTGACCCTAGATTTACTTCTAAATTTTGGGTGGCTTTTCAGGAAGCTTTGGGCTCGAGATTACTTTATAGTACGGCATATCATCCTCAGACAGACGGACAATCAGAGAGGACCATTCAGACGTTGGAGGATATGTTGAGATCTTCGATGTTGCAGTTTGGTGATGCTTGGCACAAGCGGTTAGATTTAATGGAATTTGCCTACAACAACAGCTTTCATTCAAGTATAGGCATGTCACCTTTTGAGGCACTGTATGGTAAATCTTGTCATACACCCCTATGTTGGTTAGAGGTTGGAGAAAGAGTTTTGGTGGGCCCCGAGATTGTAGATGAGACTACTCAAAATGTTCAGGTAATTAAGTCTAACCTGAAAGCGGCCCAAGATCAACAAAAGAGCTTAGCGGACAAGCATGCCACTGACAGGGTGTATAAAGTTGGTGACAAGGTTTATAAAGTTGGTGATTGGGTGTTTCTGAAGGAAAGGTAAGCCAAGTTCTAGGTATATTGGAGCATATCAGATCACCGAGCGAGTTGGTGAAGTTGCTTACAGGCTTAAGTTGCCTTCTGAGCTGACTAAAGTGCATAATGTTTTTCATGTGTCCATGCTTCGTCATTACATTGTGGATCCGTTGCATGTGATACCTCATCAACCATTGGAAATAAATCCGAATTTGACTTATGATGAGGAACCAGTAACGATTTTGGATTAGAAAGAAAAGGTTCTAAGGAACAAGATTGTGAAATTAGTGAAAATTTTGTGGAGGAATCACTAAGTGGAGGAGGCTACTTGGACGACAGAGGACCGAATAAGAGAGTTGTGTCCTCGCTTGTTTTATGATTACTAGTGATTGGGTTGTTATTGTTGTGTAATTTCGGGGACGAAATTTTCTTAAGGGGGTAGGTTGTGACAGCCCATCCCAAATTATTTGTACCGTAGGTGTGAAATGAGAATTTTGCCCTTGGTCGTTAGTTGCCATTGTGGGGTGTTGTTTAGTTGTTTCTTTTTGGTTGTTGACTCATTTAGGACCACATACACACACACACACACACACACACACCCGTGGACCTTTCTCTCTCTTTTCTCTCTCGGACTTTCTTCCATTTCCATCAAAGTGTACAAATAAACCTCCATCCACCCATTTCTGGCACGGATCATGATCATTGTAGGTGTTTTTAGACTCCTTTCGAACTCAGGAGTCGATTGGTGGTGGTGGTTGGACGTGAGACCCTCGAAAACCTGAGAACCAGAGATTCCAGTTCGAGGTGTTGTTCATGCATACGTAAATACGAAGGTTTCACAGGATTCGAAGGTTATAGTAAGCTTTAAGATACTCTCATGAAGCTCAGAGAAGCATTTTGGAAGAAATTGAACGTTGGGAAGCCTAAGTTCAGTGAGTTGCAGGTTTGGCTAGAATATTGAGGTTTCTCCAGCAAGATTCCATGAATTTCAGGGCTTAAAAGTGGTAAGGTTTTGTTCTACTCATTGTAAGCTTCATTTTGGTACAAATTTCATGAAATTTGGATGAAAAACGACTGAGATATAAAGGTTTAAAGTTTTTCCTAGTTTTCGGCGATGGCGACGGAGTCCCGCAACTAGCCGGAGAAGAAAGGGGAATATTCCATTAATCTTAATGAAATATTCATTACAGCAGTTAACGGCATCAGGTTAGTTTTAACGGAATATGCTTGCTTTTGGATAGAATATTCCCTAATGCCGCTAGGGTTTCCACATGTGTGCCAGGCACGTGCCCGCGCATGGCCGGCATCTGGCGAAGCGTGGGTGGTCAGAAAATTATTTTTAAAATATGGGGATGTTTGTGAGGTTGAGTAGATCACATTGGTTATTACCTAGTTTTGGTTATGTGCTTTAAATTGACGTTTTTATAGTTGTTTCGCATATAGGTGAGACCTATCCTGAAGATGAGCGCAGTCACTCAAGGATCGGGGGTTACGACCATTCCACATACCAGTGAGTGGGCTTTTGGCTGTCTGTATATACCTATATACTTGAGAATTTTTCCCAGAAAATGAAATTGAATGTTTATATGTTTTAAAATGCCATGCAAAGTGTTTGCCTATTTATTTATGCATTAGTAGTTGCATATATGTATGTTTGGTGCTACGGACACACAGGTAAGTGCTAGCTAAGTTATAGTTTATGGTTGTGAATTAGTGGTTATGTGAGATGCATTGAGAGCTCATAAACCTGCACCCTGGTGTTAGTGCTCCCGCCCAAAGTTAGGGCACAGTCCTTCACGTGATGTTCACCTCCTGCACCACACGCTCATCTTGGATCCAATTTAGGTGCATAGTCCTGTCGTACAGACCACTATAGGTGGTTCCGACTCGTAGGTGACCCGCGATTATTTGCACAGTCTTCACGTGATCGTAGCACTTGAGCGTATTTATTTACACCCAATCCTGTCGTATAGGCCACTTTAGGTGGTTCCGACTCGTGTGCAGGTATAGTTGTTGAGATGTGGATTCAAGCTCTAGATTCAGCCGTACAGGTCACATTCGGTGACTCCGGCTGACATAACATTTGCATTGATTGATATCACCTGGTTTACTTATAATTTATGTTGAGAAATTTGTCATGGCATAATTATGAATGTTGTTATTCTGAGCATGATTTCGATATATTCATATATTCTATTTTCTGGGAAATTATACAAGTTTTACAGAGAGGGGTTAGAACTTTTGAGAATGAAATGATTTTGAAAAGCTTTGTTTTTGCCCAAAACCATAATTGGTGGGATTAAAAATATTAAAGTATAAATATAATATTGTGTGTGTGTGTATAAACATGGGTACATTCATCAAAATTAACCAAAAAAAAATTATAAACATGGGTACATTCTTCAAAATCACAAAAAAAAAAAAAATGATATTAGGCTTAATAACATTAGTAAATTTCTTTGATTAAACTTGACATGGATACATTTTAAAATCAAAGAAAAAAGAATGTACCCATATATGTTTAAAAATGGATTAAAAAAATTGAATAGATTTTATATATAAAAAAAAAAAGGGTACATTTTACATATAACAAATTGGTATATTTAAGAATGAGTACATCTTAAGATTAAAAAGTTTTACATGAATGGGTACATATAATTAGCATGGGTACATTTAGCAAAATAATAATAATAATAATAATAATATACAAAAAATAAAAATATGGGTACAAATACAAATAAACTTTAAAAAATATGGGCACAAAAAGAAATTAATATATGAGTACAAATTAAAATTGAAAAGAAAATTGGTACAAATTGAAAAAGATTTATAAATTAAAAATGGGTACAAACTAAAACTAAAAATATATGACAAAAAATTTAGTCATAAATATAAATATACTAATTGTAACATTTTTAACATTAAATGAATATATTTAAAAATAAAAAAAATATTTTATTATTGAAATAATTAATGATGTTATTAATACCGAAGGACCTTGATCAAAAATTGAAACCAAGGACCTTGATCAAAAATTGAAAAGGGATAGGATTTTAATCAATGGAATAGCAAAAGGAAGAATGAGAACCTAATTTCTTCTTTCCTAATATATTGCAGGCTATGGTAAGTATATTCATACTATATGTAATATGTTATGTTTGGAAACTATACTTGTTTTACGGTGAGGGGTTATTACATTTTTCGAAAAGGTTTTTACAAAACATTATTTTAGGCCCACTCACTCTTGTTTTTCGCCCCTCCAGGTTTTAGTAGATGAGTTTTCGTATCAACGAGGATTCTTGGCAAACTTTGTTTCTCAATCTACTCTAGTGTACTTTACTTATGCTCTGACATCACGTGTGGAATGGGTTCATTCCTGCTCACTAGCGCACTCTTACATTTAGGCACTTTTAGGTTTAAATTTACTCACATTTTGATCTCACTACACTTTATGGCTTCGTCACCCTCCTGGTGTCGGCCAACACAGCTCGATTCGAAGTCCAAGTGGACATTCCAGGTCGGGGTGTGTCAGAAAGCATGATAATCCTCATAGCCCATATTAGATGGTCATTTTTATTACTTTTGAGAGTTGCTTTCAATTGCATTTCTGATGTGTTTGTTATTATTTTTATGTTTGTTACAGTTTGCATGCATCGAGACACTAAGACCAACTCCAACCCTTAGAGTAAGTCCTAAAATTTTCCCCTCTATTCCCCCACCCCCCCCCCCCCCCCCCAAAAAAAAAACAAAAAAATCTTTCCAACCCTTGTTCTAAAATTGAGTTAAGTGTTAGAACCTAAAAAAAAGCTTAAATACCAGCCAAGATTTAGCCCAAAAGATGTGGATAAAGGAAACTAAAGTTGACTCCCCAGCCCAGATGCGCGCCACGGGCCGCATGCACTAGGCCGACTCAGGGGTTCTGGCCCACCCACGTGGGGCTGTCTAGCCTAATGTTTGATGGGTAATTGAGCCCAACGACTCTTTTATGATCTAGTGGCCACAATCATGTGAGTCGTTGGTTCATCCAACGGTCCACATTCAAACCTTTTTTTTTTTTAGTTTTATATTTATATAATATTGAATTCAACGGCTGAGATCAAATATAATCAAATTTAAGGGTAAAAAAAAATATCTAACAGCTCAAATTTAAATCCAACGGCTAAAATAATTAAAAAAAATTATTTTACTCAAAATTCACCCAGAAACTCTATAAATACCTATATATTTGTTCAAACATCTCTATCATGTGTTTTGTATGTGCTTCATATGTGTTTTGTGTTTATACATCTCTGTCATGTGTTTCATATACTTCCATAATGTTTTATGTGTCGACTTAGTGATTTTTCAATATTTATCGGAATTTAAATATTTTTAAGTTAAAATGTTCATAAAATTAATTTAGGATAGTCTACATAATTTTT